>NC_045750.1:14951259-14956762 GCF_008692095.1 Etheostoma spectabile | reverse complement strand
TGCCTGGTCTGATGAGTCTCGATTTCTGTTGGGACGTTCAGATGGTAGAGTCAGAATTTGGTGTAAACAGAATGAGAACATGGATCCATCAGCCTTGTTACACTGTTACCACTGTGCAGGCTGGTGGTGGTGGTGTAATGGTTTGGGGGATGTTTTTCTTGGCACACTTTAGGCCCCTTAGTGCCAATTGGGCATGGTTTAAATGCCACGGCCTACCTGAGCATTGTTTCTGACCATGTCCATCCCTTTATGGCCACAATGTACCCATCCTCTGATGGTACTTCCAGCAGGATAGTGCACCATGTCACAAAGCTCGAATCATTTCAAATTGGTTTCTTGAACATACAATGAGTTCACTGTACTAAAAGGCCCCACAGTCACCAGATCTCAACCCAAATAGCATCTTTGGGATGTGTGGAACGGGAGCTTTGGCCCAGGATGCATCCCACAAATCTCCATCAACTGCAGATGCTATCCTATCAATTGTGGCCAACATTTCTAAGATGCTTTCAGCGCCTTGTTGAATCAATGCCACGTAGAATTAAGGCAGCTCTGAAGGCAAAAGGGGGTCAAATACAGTATTAGTATGGTGTTCCTAATAATCCTATAGGTTAGTGTATACCAAACGGTCCCCAACTCTTTTTCAAAAAAGGCAAAAACCACCTCAAGCTATCATAAAAAAAACGTTTTGTGAATTTGAGGACTTTTTTTAAATTTTGATGGAAACAGCAAAATTAAAAAAAGTCCTCAAATTCGCAAAAAGTTTGCGATACTTCAAAATATGCATTAAAATACATTAATGGAAACATGACTAGTGAGTCTGCAGCAGGAACACTATCCTTTGCCTAACGGGTCACGTAGTCACACAGAAGAGAAAGTGTGTAATATAAGCAATTGTGGCCAAAGGAGGTGAGGTGTCTTGTCTTTGCCTAGTGCATGAGCAAGTAAAAGTAGGAAGGAAAAGACGTCAAGCTGCGACAGAGAAGTCCCTGTTAAGTAATACCTTGGAGACTTTCCATGTTTGCTGAATGTGTCCAGTCTTAACCACTGCAGGATTCACAGTAATTCACACAGGAAATGACAAATCATTGCTTAACGCAAATATAACTGACTTTTACACAGTAATGTTGAAGAGAAAAAGTAGGACGGTCTGTGTTTTCTGTCTCACCAGCATTTATGTTGGTTTAAGCAACAAAATGTCCTATTCAAATGGTCCAGTTATCAGTTCTGCCCTTCAAAGCCAAAACCCAGTAACTACAAACATTTGGTGACCAGAATATTTCACCAATATTTCACATCTGTTTTAGTTATTATGCCATTACAATGAAACAGCATTCAGAATTTGCAAGAAGAAAATGGAGGTAAAAACCAAACTGTAGTGACCGAACTCTACCTATGAGGCTAGCTAGTTAGATAGCCATAGAGCTAAAGCTAATGTACGCAATTTGACTGTTTAAAAACCTACTGTGGTGCTCTAAAATCTTAGTCCTTGACTTTGTAATACTACATGAATAAGGGAGTATCACAAAATATAATTATAGAGAATGCAGAAAAGAACAGTAAGCTAGATAAACTACTTAAAAGTAGCCTAGCACAGTAGCAGAACCTGCCGTCTCTGCAGCCTCTGAGAGGAGTTCACGTGATTTGAAGTGGTAAACACTGCCTTTCAATCACACATTACATCAATGAAAGATTAATGGATAGAACTCGCCCATAGTTACAATGGACAAGAAAGCTGATGAAAACACACACACACATTGTTGCATTTTTCCTCCACCCTTTTGATTTTCTAAACATAGAGTGCAGTGTCTCAATGTACATCAGCCCAAGGCATGAAATAGGTTTTAACACATTTTGTATTAAATGTTACACAGTTCACTTCAAATCATTTTTCAACTTCACTGGCTCTGTGCTGCTCCATTGCCCGGCGTTTTCTATAAGCTGTAGGGTGGCAAAGAAGAATCATGTGAGAAGAATTAATGCTATTTATTTCATGGTTTGAAGAGCTGTGGGGGGGGGGCAAAAGAGGAAGAGAACATTACAGTGGGATGATATTGCTGTGCAGGCTTTGGATCAGATATTGAGATTGTGATGTCATGACTGAGCAACTAGACAGGCAGCACCAGGAGGGAGTGATGTCATCGGGCTGAAGAGCACAGTACCAGTGTTTTGTGTGAGTCTGAGCATGCAGAAATTGTGCTGCCGACATGCTCACAGGCTTCGACACTCACGTGTCTGTGTCTGAGTCATTGTTCTACAAAAAAAATGCAGTCTTTTGTGACAATGCGCAAACAGGAATGTAAATGTTAGATACCAAGCCAGACACATAAGAGACAGCTCAAATACTTCTTACTTTACTTCTTTTTCTTTGGCCGCACATGAGAGTGTATGACCTCCTTTGAGAGCATGGAAATATTCTGACCTATATGCAAAGTTGTGTCTGCCCCCTACCCACCCCAGTGCCCCTTTTTTCTGGGTTGGATTTTAGAGGCGCGAGGCATGGAGTGTGACTAACAGCGTGACAACAACTACGTGTGTGTTGGCCCAAAGGATGGGGGGGGAAATCAACCCCTGATTTGAATGAGGGGTTCTGGTGTTGTGGGGGGGGCACAAAGACGAGAGTGGCAACTGCGTCTCTCTGCAGCTGTGGGCCTACGTGAGCAATGGCAGGAACGCTCTCGCTCCTCGTCTCTCCCCCCTCCCTTACTCGTTCCCTCATTTTCTTTCATCTCTCACACTCCCCCCTTCCTTTGCTCATTTGCACCTTCTAATAGACTTTTGACAGGCACCCCCCCCCCCTTCCTCTTTTTCCTCAAATCCTCGCACTGTTCTCTTTTTTTTTTTCTCTATCAAAACTCCCTCACTCCTCTCCCACATCATGTTCCCAAGCGGCGGGGACCTTGACAGTGAGAGACGCGTTGTGTTCGGCCAGCCAATGGATATCTGAGACGACTGAAAGGGAAAGAAAGGAAGGCAAAGATAATCTTTCCCACACACAGACAGCTGATCTGGCCTGAAATAAGTGTGTGTCATGTCATACATAAGCACATGCGGCTGTATATCTTGAGACTGTGTGTAAACGAAGACTTTCAGGCCAAAGTCAGTGGCCACAGGCCTACCACGCACAAGATTTATCACAATGACACAAAGAGGGGAGGACTGAAGATGAGGAAGTAGGATGTATACAGTAAAGAATTAATAGATGATGGACAAAGGAGAGGTGGGGAACTTAAGCATGAAAGAGTTTATATATTGTTGTGCATGTGAAAATGGGAGAAGGTGATGCCAGAGGAGAGCAAGTCATTACAGAGAGATAAAGGACTGAGCCGAATCGGCTGACAGTCCTTGTGGTTGCATTTTTTGGCAGGGTATGGGACCTGTGTTGTTACGTCCTTGAAGCCTGAAGAGCAGTACTGACATCTACTGGCTAAATATGGTTGTGGACCTGTTTTCCTGTTGGGTAAATGCTTAGTTTTCCCTTTGTGTCTTTATTCAATGTACATCATGCAAACTAATCTCTTAGTTAAGTTTCTGTACAAAATCATTACGTATCTTCACCATAAAAATACATAATCAGCCACTCGTCAATGACATTATGTGGTAACAACCTGCTGTTTTATGTTTGTTAGGCCTCAAATG
The DNA here is from genome assembly GCF_008692095.1 of Etheostoma spectabile. Classification (NCBI taxonomy): domain Eukaryota; kingdom Metazoa; phylum Chordata; class Actinopteri; order Perciformes; family Percidae; genus Etheostoma; species Etheostoma spectabile. Next base: position 14,953,123 of record NC_045750.1, on the reverse strand, counting down.
ATGCTGTTCAAGTGCAGATCAAAGCTATTTTCATGTCCATCTCTATAAATCTCCAATACATCGGCAACTTACACATACATAATAAAGCAGCATTTGGCAAGCATATTAGTGCTGTAATGTAGTATTGTTGTAAAACAAACACAAAACGTATCTGTATTTTTAGGCTGATAAATGATAAATGAACTACAACTTAAAAAAAAAAAAAAAAACAAGTTGAGATGTTCTTAGCAATTGGGAAGTGAAAGCTAAAAGTGAATAACACCCTATTACAATTTTTAGGAAATCATGAGCTTGGAAAGTTATTAGAAGTTGAACCGAAACTGTAGATCACACTTTAATAAACTTATGCATTAGGGCAAAAACAGTAACAGTGCAGTACGTTCATATGTATTTGTAAACAGTATAAGCCTAAGTAATTCCAAGTGCTCCCATACTATTAAGCCTGGAACCCCTTTGGCCTGAAGAACAAATGTGAATCCAGAACGGCATGTTTCTCTGTATGAAACACAAACCTTTGCTTGATTAAAAAGCACATTTTTTTATTTCAGTGTTCAAGAAAAACAAAATAATGTCTTATAAAAAAAAAAAAAAGAAAAAAAAAAAACTTTCTTCATTTCTAAAACCCCGGTCCAAAAGTATTATCCTGAGCAGTAAACCATCTGGATCTTGACAGACTAAAAACATTCTCCTTTAAAAAAGCACAACTGAAATGTAAACAATTATGAACAAATGCATTGTATGGAGCCTTTATCACCCTTTGTTGTCCTTTTCGGAAAACAGCTTGAGACACCGGCTCATCTGCATCTCCTTAAAAGAATTGTTTTAATTAGAGCAGCGGAGACTTCTGAGTCTTTGTGCTGATCTACGATCAGTTTTTTAAGCTTTGGCGATCTCAACCGAGAAACAAGTAATCATCAGCTCTCGTGATGTGGGAAGCTGTTCATCCTTTTCCTTGATCAACATTGATACTGCATGTGCAAAATTTGAGAGAAGGCTCACGTGAAGAATTTCAAATGAGTGAAATGTCCAGATGTTAAACGGCTGCCCCTGAACTTAAAGTGATTTAATTACTTGGAATATATACATGGCCTTTTAATATAATAAAATTAAGAACTAATTATTGGCACTTCATAGTTATGAAAATAATTGTTTGATGCACGATGTACATGTGAGGTCTTGTCAGTTAACACTTCATCAAGAGCCACCGCACTGAGGCAAGCACAGTGATGTGGTTATTAGGTTCAATCAGTCAGTGATCAGAGGAAGACACGAGGAAAGTTGTTTTCATCATCATCATCATATTCAGATCCCTGGAGTCTGCCACCTTTGTAGAACAGGCGACGGTTCAGTTTGCCGGGCGCAGACACATACCACATGACCACACCTGTCGGGTTCACAGACACCACGAAGCTGGTGGAGTCTTTCAGCACCATGGTCTTCTCAGTAAAGACATCATAGATCTGAGGTAGTTGAAAAGGACAAAAAGTGATTCTTCGGCATAATTACACGCATTTTATTAGAAAACCCCACGTTTAAAACTGGTATTGTTAAACCTTATGCAATCCTATTTATTTTTCATTAAAAAAAAGAATAGAAAGAGAAACGCAAATCATGGCAGTTTTAGGTGTTTCTTTTTTTTTTCTCCAAAAACTGGACAGAATTGACATTCCAGGAGATGGAGATCTGCCATAATTGCTTAACGCGGTCATATTATGCTCACTTTCAGGTTCATAATTATATTTTGAGGTTGTACCAGAATAGGTTTACATTGTGTCATCTTCAAAAAAATATTTTTGTTGTTGTACCCCACACTGCTGCAGATCCTGTCCTGTTTGGGTCTGTTTTAGCTACAGAGTGAGACATT
>NC_045750.1:14951113-14951249 GCF_008692095.1 Etheostoma spectabile | reverse complement strand
ACTATCTTTGTTGGGAGTCGCACATGAGCAGTAGCTAGGTTATCGGCAAAATAACTCTTTCTCCACCTTTGGTCAGTACAAAGCAGGATCAGCTGGGAGACTTCTTCTAAACGAGGGTCACTTGTGGAATACCTGC
>NC_045750.1:14933998-14951103 GCF_008692095.1 Etheostoma spectabile | reverse complement strand
CATGGAAGTAGTTCCTCTGTAGATTATGGTGAACTAGTGTGTGTTGTAGCAGTGTTTGCCATTGAAAACAAGCTAGCATGCTAGCGCTAGCATGTGCTACGGTTAGCCACCTCCTCTCGGCTAGTGACGTAGAAAGCCTTACAGATTTTAAACAGCTCACCCGGAGACTGAAGGCAGAGGACATTCAGATACCCGTATCTCACTCAAAACAGCATGGCTAGTTTTTTCCCAAGATTGTATGCATGTGAAAGCCTCAGAGATAACACCCCAAATCCCAGAAAAAGTGTTTTTTTTCATAATATGAGCACTTTAACATAGCAGAGTAAAGTAGCGCAAAGATTAAACATCATGGCCATTCCTATACATTTCTCCAAACATGTATTCTGTATGTATATCTAGTTACATACAAACTTAAAATAAATTGTTTTGAATAACTACAAAACACTCTAAAAAACTGAATAAAACTAAGCTAAATAAAACCAAATAGAAAATTTAAAAAAAAAACATAAGCTTGATGTCCAGTGGATCAACACTGTAGTATGAGTGCAGCAAATCAATTCAGCGCATTGATAATTAAGACACCCAGGTAGTAGTTACACAGGGTCTGAAATTAAAGTATGTAGTAAAGAAAGTTTTTTTTTTAAGTCTGCCACTTTTGAAATCTATGCGCTAAATGAAGATGATTTGGGTCCTTTAGACACTGTTTATGTAAAGAAAGTTGCCGTTTATGGTCCGATACATTTACACAAAAAACATTACATGCATGGTAAATATAAGCGTTTGAATTACACACTTAGGGAGTCGAGTTTTTCGGGGGTTGGATTGTGTACACAAGCATGTCGTACATGAATGTGCCCATCTACGTGCAAAAGTATACCATCAATAAATCTAAATTCATACACAGAATATTTAGCTTGAACAAGCAATAAAACTGAGAAAAAAAATCACCGTGGCAATTGTTTTTATTTTATTGTTCTTCGTGGTCGGGAAGCACAGGGAAGACTTGTTTTTGCCTCCAGGGCCGAGGTTAATGCTGGAGGGCTTGAGGAGCTGCAGCTTTTATTCATGGTCAAACTAAAACCTACTCTGTACATTTACTAACACAACACAACTTTACCCCCCCCCCCCTTCCTCGCTACACACTGAGGCATTCCTTCACATGAATTTGATATGTGAGCTAGTGCGGTTGATACAGAAATGAGTGAGCATGACGGGTGCTAATTTTGGATCAGGGGTGCCATTTAAAGGTTTAATGGCAGGATAGTGATACAGAGTAGTGGAACTGGAGAATACTGTGTACTGTTCATGTGTAGTCCATCATGATAAGTGATAAAAAGGTGGTGAAATTATCAACCGTATCCTTTTGGCCAAAGGTACAATTGGCGTACATATCTGAATTTAATATCTTTAAAGCTATAGTGCGTAGTTTCTGTCTCCCCCATGAGAATTGGGAATTCTAAGTAATGACCACTGTAGTTGCATCCACATGATGAAAGTCTTCCGTAATCGCGCACACGCCCCCACCCCCTTGTTGTAGCCAAGGACAACACGGCGGTTTAAAAAAAATATATATGATGGACCCTTCAGAAGAGGTAATTATTTTCACTCGAGTTCCAGCGTGTTCTAAACACAGCCAAACTGAGAAATAGAAAGAGAGTTTTGTGAGTCTAAAAGTCTTAATTAGCTTTGTATCAGCTCATTTGGCAATGGCTTAAATGTAAAGGACGTTCATTAATATCAAAAAGTTACCCTGTCAAGCTTTAAACTGAGAAGCCGGGAGTGGACCAGAGATAATACATTGCCTGTCCGATTCCAGGCCGTCTATAAAAACTTTAAAAAGACATACCTCATAGCTGCCGGTGGTGTAGTTGAGTTTGCTGAGGGTAGTCTGGTAACGGTAGGGCATGTCAGTACGACGACTGAAGAAGACCAATGCACTGGCATTTTTGGACAGGGGGCGCCAGAACACCTGAATTTGACTCTTCTCCTGGCAGAAAGAAAGGGACAAGAAATTGTGAATAATGACACAACAAATGACAAGACATGTATATCCAGCTGGGTTCAAAATTAGCACCATCTACCAGCCAAATGCTGGTAAAATATGCAATAGACTGGTAGATTTGCTTCACTCAGCAGCCAAAAAAACTACGGTAATATATTGAGTGGCTTGTAAAATTTGAAAATTTACTATTCAATTTAGCTGGTGGACAAAAAGTGAATTTCGAATCCCATGTACTGTGTGTGAACAACAGAGGATATAAACAGAATTAAATACAGAAGTCAAAACCCTAACCAGCTAATTTCTGTTTATTTTTTTCTTCATCTTGATCACTTGCAAGAAGCAGCGAGATCCATGCAAAAGGGAGTCACCGTTAGAATGCGCCTTCCTTGGATGCCCATGGCGTCCTGGTTGATGCTGATGGCCATTTTGTTCTGGAGGATGCTGCGGGCCCCGCTGCTGACGGTGCGCAGGTCATTGGACATGAAAAGAGGAGCAGCCATGATGGCCCACAGAGCCATCTGAGCCCGAGACTGCTCCATGCTGAGGCCGAAGTCGCCAGCAATCAGCTGTGGAGGTCAACATCACACAATCAACGAAGATGAAATAAGATTTTATACTTGTAGCACTTTTTTAAAACTATGGGTCTTTTTCTTTTACATGTAGCATTGGTGCATTCTAACCTCACTGACAGACCATGTAGTACATAGAAGGCAGTAAATATGTAAAATAAATAAATAATGCAAGTTATTTTGTCTGTTGAACTGACCATGTCAGGGTCATTCCACTGTCCAGGACCAGCTGCAGGTATCAGGACATCCTGGTTTTCAAAGAACCAGTCAATAATGTTCAGGACACTGTCCCAAGAGTCCTGGATGTCGCCATAGTTACGCCACAGGTTGCAGATCTCGCCCAGCTGAGTGTAGTTTACCTGAAAACGTATATCAGTTTCACAAATGTGTAAAAATATAATCTGTGGATTTAAAGTATTAGAACATAGTCCTGACACCAGCGTCTAATTCCACTGGGGGGAAACAATCTTTTCAGTGACGACATGAGTTATGTAAAATTGTCGGGCCTAAATCTTTAGGTGGATGATATAAACGTTGACACATCCTGATTATACCTTAGGTGGCAGGCCACCCTGGTAGGCGGGCCAACTGCAGGAATAGCCAATGGGACGGCCAGTAGCATTTAAAGCCTTTGACATGAGAGGGTAACCTGTTCAAGTGAGGAACAAGAGTCAAATTACGTCAGCAACATCTCAGTAACAACAGTGTTAAAGTCCCTTCCTCCTTTCTTACCTTTCTCTTGCTCTGTGGCATTAGAATAACAGCCGTCAAACTTAAACATATCCACCTCCCAGTCAGCGAACGTCTGAGCGTCTATCTCGATCTTGTCCAGTGTTGTGCCGGGGTAGCCCCCGCAGGTGTGTGTGCCCATGTCCCCGTAGATGCCCAGCTTGAGACCCCTGTCATGCATGTAGCGTGCCAGTTTTTGGATGCCTCCTGGAAATCTGAGGCAGAGTGAGGAGGAAGAAGGGCAGTTATAATTTTACGCCTCTACTGATACATTTACCCTATCTTTGCACTTGAATAGTGAAACTCTGAATCAGAAAAGTATACAGTTGTTTGTTTAAGATGAGTAGTGTGATTTATTTTTGTGTTTTGTGATTTTTTCATCACTATTTTGACTTCCACCTCCCAGCGAGATGAAAATAAAGGAGAAACTATTGCCTGTATCATCTTTATGCTGATGCCGCATTCATAGAGTATACACCGCACACAAGTTAAAAGTACTACTAATGTTCTTTGTTAGTCACATGATTGCTTCACTGTCACATTGTAATCATCTTGTTTAATTGTTTTATTGACTTACAGGCTTAAAGGTTACAGATTAATGTTTGCACTGAGGTGCAACAGCTTCTGTGTGTGTGTGTGTGTGTGTGTGTGTGTGTGTGTGTGTGTGTGTGTGTGTGTTTGTGTATATACTTAACCATTACCTTTTAGGGTCAGCCTGCAGCCGTCCCTTCGCGTCCCTCTTCATGGAGGACCAGCAGTCATCTATGTTCACGTAGACGTAGCCAAGTTCCCTCCAGCCGTCCTCTGAGAGTCTGTCTGCCATGTCCATGAACAGATTCTCACTGAAGGGAAGACAGAAATGTCTCATTAGAAGGTGGAATGGAGCCTGTGAAGCTCTGTAAAGCTGATGGGGAGCTGCAGGTCTTATTGTTTTCAAATCCACACCTATACTGAAACAGGATGTTGGTAGTTCATTACGCCTGAAGCATTACCCTGATTGGATGTTAGGAATGTTGGTCCACGCCCTTTATTTCAAAATGATACCTCAAATAGTAGCACACAAGGGCCAGTTGATTCAAATGGAGCAATTTCATCATTTGAAAAAGTTGGTGACAGTGAAAAAACACCGGTTTCTAAAGAGAAGCTCAAGTGAGATCCCAGTGATATATGCATATTAATATGATGTGATATATGCTTGCCTGATGCAGTTCTTGGGGTCGTGCTCACAGTCAATGTCACAGCGGAATCGTTCCCATGCCAACCAGCCCATCGGAGGGGTCCTCATCACTCCATTGTCGAGGGCGAAGGTGGCCACAAAGAGCGCCGACGCAAACAGAAGCACCGCCAAATGCATTCCTGCAGAAGAAAGAAACATGAAGTTAAATCAGGCGTCAGTGCTGTCCTCTGGGTGACATCTTCGGGTGAAGGTGTTCCAACCGTACACAAATGTCTTTAACATACAAGGTTGGGGCTGTCTCTGTGTATTTTTATTTTTTATTGAACATTTAAAAAAATACTACAAACATAAGCATAAAAATTCTTGTATTCTCATACATTCAATTAAATATCCCTGAATGAATATAATAACAATAACATTCCACCTTGAAGACAAGGAAATACATAGATACAAACGGGTAACTAAAAAAACTAAAAAAGGATTAGGAGGGATTAATTAATTAATAAAATTAAATATATGATCAAACATAAATCATAAATTTAAAACCCAAGCACATAAAAATCTCAAAAATAACAGAGCAAAGACCTTATGATCCAAACTTATGAGACCAAAATTCAAAACAGCAATACCTTAGAAAAAAACGACACTTGTCTTTTTTGCAATCCTGCTAGACTGCATTTTTCTTAGTGAACAGAAAATCAACTTAGTCACTTGACCAACAAAGGAGTGCTTACTATTTCTTCATTTACTAAAGTGAAGATGATATTCACCCAGAAGTAGAATTATATTTATAATGTCAGAAACAACATTCAGATTATCCATCTAATAGAGAATATGAGCGATATCAAGCATTGGAATGTCATCAATCTTCACCAAAGTTTCTGTGTATTTATGTACTGCATTACCTGCAGCAAAACCACCTAACCATATACAGTGGCTTGCATACGTTTACACACCCATGCTAAAGTTGATTAAAAAGAGGAATAAAATAACATCTTTTGGAAATTAACCTTAATGCCTTAATTAAAAAAAGAAATGGGAAAATCCAACCTTTTAAAGGACACCAATTTTCTTTGTGAATGAATAATATAAGGTAAATAAATAAATGTTCTTCCTTAAAATACACAGGGCATAAGTATACACACTCCTATGTTAAATTCCCATAGAAGCAGGCACATTTTTATTTTTAAAGGCCAGGTATTTCATGGATCCAGGATACTATGCATCCTGATACAGTTCCCTTGGCCTTTGGAATTAAAATAACCCCCTCATCACATACCCTTCACCATACATAGAGATTGGCATGGGGAACTTTCCATAAAATCATCTTTCAATGCAAATCAAACCAGCTATTAGGCTAACTGAAATAACACCACGTATGGTGAAGGGTATGTGATGATGGGGTCATTCCAAAGGCCAAGGGAACTGTATCAGGATGCATAGTATCCTGGATCCATGAAATAACTGGCCTTTAAAAATAAAAATGTGCCTGCCTCTATGGGAATTTAACATAGTGGTGTGTATACTTATGCCCCCTTGTATTTTAAGGAAGAACATTTATTTATTTACAATACATTATTCATTCAGAAAGAAAATTGTTGTCATTAAAAGGTTGGATTTTCCTAACTATTTTTGAATTAAGGCATTGAGATCAATTTCCAAAATATGTTTATTTATTCCTCTTTTTAATCAACATTAGCATGGGTGTGTAAACTTATGCAAGCCACTGTCCTTTGTCAGAGCATTTTCACTAAAGCTGCTTTCTATTACAGCCAGCCCATGATTACTGTCAATGTATATTATGATGAGTAACACAAAAGACGGATGATCTAAACACACATGCACCTCCTGAGTGTCACCTGACTGGGTGTGACAGAAAGCAGCAACAACCTGCCAGGTGACTTCTCCTACTGACACAGTCCTAAAGGCTACATTTAGAACCCAGAACTTATTACAGACAACATAAAGTTCTTACAACATGGCAGACAGAATGCATGTTGAAATAAACCTGCCTAACATAAGTTATGATTTCTGTGACATTAAATGTACATGGCACTATATAACTATTATAAAGTAACTTAGTGCCCAAACGTTGAAAAAAATAGATGAATTGTGGTTGTTATGAGAAAAGAACACAATGTTTGCTAGCATACATAATTTAACATCGTGAAAAGATTTCAACGCAGCGTTACTCACCTAGACTGAGGGACCTATTCTGACCGGCGGAAGGAAGATGGAGGAGCATGTGCTAAAGTCTTCTCAAATCCCTGCTTTTATCTTATTCTTCCTCCTCCTCTTCTTCCTTTACTCCCCCTCCTACTTCTTCTTGTTTTTCTGCTCTCTTATGGCTTTACTTCGCTCAGGCTTTTGAACAAACCCCGTGATACGCATCCTCTCCGACCTAGCGAAGAAACCAAGGGAGCCGCTCCAATCGGAAAGGAAACTACAGTCACGTGGCCGCGGATCAGTCAGCTGACTGCAGAGCAGGAAGTTAGAGGGGGACGCGTCCCAATAATCATTTTTACTCGCCTCGATTCCTTCCTTTCAATTAGTCTTTGCCCTTTTCCACTTTGTCCTTGCAAATAACTTTCCCTCACAACAATGAGTGACAGAGAGCTACATTTGCGTTTTTCATGGTGTTGGATTATGTCATTAGTGGCCTATTATAGAACTTGTGGCGCCACTTTGAAGGCACCATTTATAATTTTATAGCCTACTGTTTATTAAATTTGTTATAAAGGGTTTATCAACTGTTAATGTTAACGAATATTAATGTTTATAGATCAATTATAAGACATAAATAAGAACACTTTTGAGTTGCCAGGTTGTGGAAAATCCACCTCGGGCATGGCACTATTTTCAACTGTTGTTATTGACTTTTACATTAACAGCAACAATGCCAGAAACTACTGACCTCAATCAGTCCCACCGGTTTGTGGTAGGCTGTTAAAGGTATCCAGGAAGGGTTGTCATAGAGCCCTGATTAAGATATCTTACCACCTTTCATTTTAAATGAGCTACTTCTCTGATCCACCAGGCACATGGGAGCGGAGCCCGATCCTTCCATCAGGAAGGAAGCAAATGCAAGGGAGTTAGATTGTTAAATTGAAAGGGATATTCCCTCTGGAGCCACACCAAATTCTCTAGGATTAGGTGGAAAAAGGAATTCATCCAGCAGGCCAGTAAATCATGAATTACAGCATATAGACCCTTTATAAATGTTTTCTGACTACAAAGTGGTACCCCAATGTTTTTACTTTGATCTGGATAAAAACTGCAGCCACCTAATTGCTGGTAATCTAGTGCATATGTATGTACAACAATGCACAATGCAAATGAGTCTTGTAGCCTACGTAAAAGCCAAAGCAGGCCGATGTGCACTTCCAAACAGCAACAAACAAACAGAATACATGGTTAAAGAATAGCTGAAATTAAAGCAATCGTAATGAAACAAAGCCCTTTAAACCACAACTAGAGAAATGTAGGTAATGTTATAAAGTAAAGAACTTATAACTATTCTAGGAAAATGCAAACCTGTAAAGCTCTTAGAAGCTGAACTGAAACAGTCACATCCTAATAAAGTTACGTGTCAAAACAGATGCTGAGAGTGCAATACGTTCATATGGTTCATTGAGATCAAAGCAACGCCTTTAAAACATGTTTCGCTGACCTTTGTACAGGAAGCGCAGTAAAAGCAAAATCCAGTCATGTGTTTCTGAGTGACTCAAGATTTTCATGGCTATGTCAACTATGTGATCAGTATGTGTGTGTGTGTGTGTGTGTGTGTGTGTGTGTGTGTGTGTGTGTGTGTGTGTGTGTGTGTGTGTGTGTGTGTGTGTGTGTGTGTGTGTGTGTATGTGTGTGTGTGTGTGTGTGTTGATTTGTCTGTGGTACAAAGAGGTGTCTTTGCCATACAAACAGGGGCTCCAGCACTGGTGGAAGAAATACTCAGATCATATAAAAATTAGTGACAGGAGCCTTATCAGCAAAATGTAATTAAAGTATTGAAGGTAAAAGTGTTTGTTCTGCAGTATGGCCCATGCAACCTGTACATAGCCACACTACTTATATTTCTTTATTTATATTTCTACTCTGACATTTATATACTCTTGCAACTGTAACACTACGCAACTGTATGCTAACTAAAGTATTTCTGATTCTGATTCTGATATATTGTTATACAACATTAGATTGTTGGTGCTGATATATCAATGTGTAAGTTGCATTTTACTGTTGTAGCTGGTTTCTCTTTGATCAGATGGGATCTCCGTCATAGCAGAACAAAGCAGAGTTCAGTAAGAGGTGCACTAAGACCGTAAAAAAGAAGTTATTTTAACTATTCCAAATGGATTCCAAACTCTTTTCATATTACCACCTGAATTCATTTTTTTTTCTTATTAAGAAACAATAACAGCAACAAAACAAGTGTGCATGCATGCATTGCAATAGGTTCACACATCAAATCCCCCCTCCCCCCCCCATACTGGACCCATTCCGGTTTGCATACTGAGCCCAATGGTCCACAGAGGATGCAACGTGCTGTGCCCTACACCCAGCCCTCACTCACCTGGACACAAAGGGCTCATATGTGAGAATGTTGCTCATAGACCGCATTCCACATTCCACACCATAATCCCACAGCAACTCATCTGCAAACTAGACCAGCAGGGGCTCAACACCTCACTATGCAACTGGCTGTTGGACTTCCTCAGCGAGAGCCGGAGGCCGCAAGCAGTAAGAGTCAGCAACAACACCTCAAGCAGCATCACACTGAGCACAAATCACATGGTGAAGTCGGACAACACAACTCTGGTTGAAAAGCAACGACAGCCATCCCACACACAGTCTCTACAGCCTCCTGCCCTCGGGGAGGAGAGAAGACTCGGACTCTGAAGTTGCTGTTTCTTTTCATGCATAGCATCTTTTTGCACAAAAACATTGGACTCTGAAGTTGCTGCTCTTGCATTGTCGTATTTTTGCGTATTTTCCCCTCTTCCACAACACATCATTAAAACTGCTCGTGCCTTTTTTTTGTCTTGTGATCTTGTCTTGTGATGTTGTTGCTGTTTATAGTTTTAGTGTTAGGAAAAATGTCCCTATCTGTTGAGCACTTTTGTTTTTTACTCTTGTGGTAAGACTGTCTTGTATTATCTGTTGTGCATTTTTCTTCAGGAATTTTCAATTCCCCTGCATGTCTAGTGTATGGGAAGGAATTGACAGTAAAGCTGACTTGGCTTATACTGTGGTTGTGAATACTGTGTGTGATATGTGAGCTGCTAGCCTCTGTAAAACCTGCAAAGATGATGAGTGGTTAGAATTGTTTAGGCCAAACCTTTATATTTTGGAAGGAGATCTCTCTATCACAGCATTTATTTCCAACTGTGTTGAATAGGCTGTACAGAACACTACCACACAATCATACATTACTGTTTTTCCTGGTTGGTTCTGCCCTCTGTAGGTGAAAAGTGGCATCGAAGGAAGAGGTGGAGCCTATGGCTGTGCCTAAGCTAGACAAGCCACAAGCAGCCATGGCAGAAACAAGCCTGGGTAAGATGACTTCAGAAATACATAGGAAACTAAATGTGTTAAACTTGAGATATTTAAGGCTCTACCAGACATCCGTACAGCTGATTAAATTAGCTGCATAGATGACTCAGAGTTGATGTCTGAACAGAATCTAAAAGGAGCAGCCAAGTCACAGAGTTGCTGATGTGAGACCTAAAATGATCCAGAGTACAGACAGAGCATAGATTTGGTTTGTTTTTTTGTGCAAGGAATCGACCGCTCTGATGCAGGTGTGTATGTAGCTAGACGGTCTGTTGAAATGTTTGTTATGTTTTCGTAGTTCAGACAGGCTTCCTGGTTTTAAGTTTCAGGCATGCACCCATTCCAGTGGTTTCACTTTCCTCTTAAAGTGACAGGAGCAGGTCATAACATGTGGAGAATAGTCTGTGCGTACTATAGTAAAAGTAGCAATACTACAACATAAAAGTACTCCATTACAAGTGAAAGCCCTGCATATGAAATGTAGTTAATACAAGTACACATGTTTTATATAAATACATTATGAAAAATACTTTATTACTATACATATGTAATGAAATTATTACAGATTTGTTAATATATAAAGCAGCAGGTTGTGCTCATTTTAAAGGTTTTATATTTGGGTAGTTTGATTTATAACTTTTGTATTTTATAACATGATTTATTATATAAATCTAAGTAACTGTCGGATAAATGTAGCGGGGTAACAAGTACAATATTTACATCTGAAATGAAAACCCTTTTAGTTGTATGCTATATAATAATATAAAATGATAATAATCCTGATTATTTAAATAGCACTTTGTGAATAGATAGTGCTTTACAAAGGGCAGGCATGAAGAAAAGAATTCAACAGAAAATTTTAAAAAGTTGATCAAAAAGTAAATAAATAAAATAAATACATAAATAATAAGTAATAATAATAATAAACACTGTGGATTAAGCCCCTAGAACCCAGTATCCTACATTTCCCATAATGCAACTCCTATATTTTGATACACTTGCCACAGTATGTAATTTAGGATTTCTGTTAAAAATGTAAAAAGAAAAAAAAGTACCGATGACATCATTAAGATTATTTTCTCAGGTTTTAGAAAGCTCCCTCCAGAGCCTCAGCAGACATTATATATCTCAGGCTGCGTAGTACTCCCCATTAAGGGTAAACTTAACTTCCTCTGTAAAATTGTTGTTGGTATTGAAGTAAATGTACTTAGTTACTTCCAACCAGTAGTGACTCAAAGAGAATACTTTTTACATTATTACATCCTTGTGTCCAGGTGTTTTTGGTGTTGTGACGACAACCCTCCAAAGTGCAGCAGCAGGTTTTGCTTTTGGGGAAGCTGTGCTCTTCGCAGTGGAGCCCACGCTGACCGAAGACGGCGTCCTGCTGACTGCTGCGACTCTGGCTGCTGGACGAGCCGGTTCCACAGGTGTCGGGGTGGTGACGGCATGCCTCGTGTTCACCTCAGTGCTCCTTTCTCTGGGAAGTGGTTTTCTCCTCGCTGCCATGGTGATGAAGCTGCTGACCAACGTTGGAGTGAGGTTGCCGTGGTTAGCGGAGGCCACAACAGGAGCCTCTGTTGTGGTGGGAGCTGTCACTACAGGAGTGTTAGCAAGCGTTCTTCCACCATGGATATATATCGCTGCCCAAGGCGTTCTGGTCCTTGTAGTCTACTCTTACTCCAATATTAACGACATGACCAAAGCTCTGTTAATCATCTTTACCACTCTGTACCTCAGTGTCGTATACGGCAGAATGGGTGTGATGGTTGGACTCTTCGTCGTGGGATTGACCATCTCTGTTCTTTGTGCCCTACGAAAGGCTCTGACAGAGAGGATGACACAAAGACCAAAGTCTAAAACCGGGTGCAAACTTTTAGAGAGGATATTCTTCTACTCTGTTTTTGTGGGGATGCTTGGATTTTCAGTGGGTTTGGGTGCAGGTGAAGCAGGAGAAGGGTCTGAAGCAGAGGTGGTTTTGATGCTGCAGTCGGTCCTCTGGGTGGCGTTTCTGTCTGCAGGGCTGCTAGGGGCTGGCCTGGGAACAGTGGCCATGGTCGGGCTGGGGCCAGAGGTGGCTGGAAAGGTCGCTGTGGGAGCTGCTATACTATCATCAGTTTCCCTGAGAGCCATTCTGCAATGGAGCTTTTCTCTGGGGACCCGAAGCAGCATTGGTGGAACGTTAGGAGCTGCTACAGCTGCAGGAGTGTCGCTCGGAGCTGCAAGTGTCGCAGCAAAACAGGCGTTTGGGTCTAGAAACTCAACTTTAGCAGCTTTAGGTTCAGTTGTTGTTGGTGCAATTCTGGCTATGCAAGGTGTAGCACTGAAAGCGACTCTCCTGACAACATCAGAACTTCTAACAATCCCCCTTGTTGCAGTGGGGGCCTTTGTTCTTGGTGCACCAAAGAGCCCGTTCCACACTCAGGTAAAGCTACAAAGGGGACTGCTCTCGGGGCCAGAGCTAATTAAAGGAATCGGCATGGAGACGGTCACCGCAGCAGCAGCCCCTATCGGAGCCGGGGCACTCGGGGCTGCAGTGCTGGGTACCGCAGCCCTGGGGAGACTGGGGACTGTGGGAGTTCTGGTGGCTATATTGTTGGCGTTGGGAAGTGCTCTTAGTGGCATGATAGGAAAACCAGCGCCGACAACAAACGCACACAGAGAGTGATTAAAGCCTGGGTTCAGATTTCTGTCTCCGCCTGAACACAAGGCCAGGCACTAACAAAGAGTGTATATGTGTTTATGTTAAGTAGATTGATGTGATTGCATTATTGCACGTCTACACTGGCATACAAGTTATAACACCTTTAAAATTTGACAAATCTAATTTTTCAAATCAATTCTAATTCAAAAGCGCAGACAATTGTCATAAACATGTTTTATTGTGGCTACTAGTGTTGAATAAAATGGATGATAAAAGTTATCCAAGCATGTGTTTTAGTATTTATTCACTAAAATATGAAAATCTCCGTACTGATTACTGTAAGACACTTGGGGGGTAAAACCTATTGAATGCCAAAATAGCTGTAATGATCCCTTTTGCTCACCTTTTCCTACCAGCATTGCCACATTTTCCCAAGAGGTGATTGCCATTTGCCAGTTACTTTGGTTTCATCTTAGCAACAGTAACTGAAGACTAGAAAAAGGAGGGGGAGTGGGAGGAGAGAGAAGCAAAGACTAACAGAAGACTGAAGAGCATCTTGGAGTAGAGTCTGTTTTGCAGACGATTAAGAAAAATATAGACTCATAAATCAAAATAACATTTCCTGCCTATATATAGATTCATATTAGCCTTTCTGAAAAGATTATATGTTGCATGCAAATGGATATCCGCCCGTGGCTCAGGGTTTTGTTGGTCTACCATGGCAGCACACTGGACTGCAGCTTCATGAACAAAGAAGTTTTTTCCACTGAAACAGCCTGGGGACAGAGAAGCAGCTCCAAGGCTGTTAGAAGCTCTGAGAATCTAATATGCTTCTAAGGAACTGTTTGGCGCCATAAAATGAAAAAAAAAACATGGTAATCGTTTTGAAAGGTAAGAACATTTCTATGGTGGATAAAGCCAATAGTAAAAGTCATTGGAACACTCTGGGATGTAATTAGTTCCTGCACTTTGTTTTTCATTGAGTTGGATTGATTTTTGCAAGGACAAGAAAATCAATCCAATTGTAATTATCTTTATTAATAGAACAAAGATGGGCAGCAGCCCAACTTTTCCATGGATTTTGGCATTCTGCGCACTTCAGGATTAATGTAGGCCTACACAAGTATTACTTTATGAACCTTAATTGAAGCAACATGTCTCTAAACCGGGTCCGTACAACAGATAAAGAGCAATCTGCAGAGTACTCATTGGAGTATTCAGTTCAAGTTCCCAGTGATCCAGGTCATGGAGCAGGCCATGGAGCGGGTCGGACGCGTGAAGTGGCCGTGCTCCAGTCGAGCTGCTGCCGCTGCCTGCCGTGCGCAATGCGCCTCACTTTTGCGCCAGAATCACTGGAGAGAATTTACCAGAACTACTTCTGCCAACAGAGACAAGAGAACATGCTCGTGCTGGTGATGTTTGCTGCTCTTTTCAACAGCTTCATCATCATCATGTGCGCAGTGGTGTACACTGAGGACAAACTGGCGATGCTGGTGGTCGCAGCTGTGGCTCTGGCTGCGGACGTGGTGCTCTACGCGCTGTCTTGGCGACAGAAGCTCCCTGCATCGCCAGTCTCACGCAGAGCAGTGCCGTACATACTGTGGCTGATGATCACCGTCCACGTTTTATGTTACATTTTCCTGAACTGCAAGCGTTTCCCCCATGCCAGTGACTCTGTGGGCTGGCAGGTCTTTTTCAGTTTCTCCAGCTTTCTGACACTGCCGCTGAACATGGTGCCGCTGCTCCTGCTCACAGCCCTCTCCTGTGGGACATACACCCTGGTCCTGGGGCTGACCGTGGCTCAAAGTTTTGAGACCAACATGCAGGAGCCCATGCTGGCAAGACAGGTAATTATGGCCTAAACGACAAAGCACCTGTAACTTAGGTTGTCACGTGTGGAGGTGTGTGCGGTGTCCACGCTGTAGGGCATTATGGTCACAAGCCCAAAATGTTGGGAACCATTACTTAACCCTCATGTTGTCCTCGGGTCAAATTGACCCCTTTTCCTACATCAATGTTCTTTTTAACTACCCAATTGTAATGACCCAAAATAACATGATTGATTCCACACAACGCTCTTTGGCAAGTACAAATCTCTACTTTCATTCATTTGGGGGTGTCTTATTTTATTTCAATTATTATAGAATTCGGAGAAAAAAATCGAATTGAGTAAAAGTTGACATATTCCAGTCTGTGATTATCCATCAACATACATTACTTTAATTGTAGTCTAAATAGTTCCTAATTTCTGCTTTTATAACTCAAACATTATGTATAATTTCCTAAAAAAGAGGTTTATTGACCATAAATTCCAAAAATAACTGTAAAACTAAAGTTAATAAGTTAGTGTTACGTAGTGTTGAAAACGTCAAAAAAGTGACAAACATTGAAAAAAGTGTTGAAAAAGGGGACTAAATGTATGATAAATGGTTGATTAAAAAGCGTCAACAAAAGTGTTGACTTTTAATTTTGACAGGAAGACAACACAAGGGTTAAGGGAGTAATTATACTATCCAGGTGATGTGGGGCCTTGATTCAGATTTGCCAGAATAAAATGCAGTTGTTTGATTCTGTTCACTAAATGTGTTATGTGCATGTAACCTAACGTCTTTTTAGTGCAACACAATTCAATAGGCTCTCATCACGACATGTGAAAGGGAAATTGGTCATATTTTCAAAATAATTTGTAATAATAATTGAATTACGCTATACTTATTCCCCCCCAAAAAATGAATATGTTGATAGCCAGTCACTGCTTGTGTTGCTTGACCCATCTCCAGGATGTGAATTATATATAATCATAACAAAGAATTTGCATTTGTTGAGCCTGCACCTGTTTGTGCCATATTTTCCAGAAATTGTTTTCCCTAGAACAGTTGACTAAATCTGTTAGAAATGTTTGATACGTATATTTAATACATATACAGTCTCTGAATCCGGAGAATGGATCCGGAAACTCCAATATACAATTTAAAAGTTGATGTGCAGAATCTGAGAATAACAAACAGTGGTGACAAATAGATAGTGTGAGGAAACTAACCACCACACGTATAGTATATACAAACGCTTATCCTTTCTCCCTCTCTGCAGCTCCTAGCCAACGTGATGCTGTACCTGTGCGCAGCCACAGTGGGTGCGATGTCGTACTACATGGCGGACAGGAAGTACAGGACAGCATTTTTGGAGGCCCGTCAGTCTCTAGAGGTCAAACTCACGCTGGAGGAGCAGAGCACCCAGCAGGTAATTGGGGGCACACACAAACACACACACACACACACACACACACACACACACACACACACACAAAATCAAATCTATACTTTGCTTAATGAGATCATGCATTTCCTTATTTGGGGCACACACACACACAAATAAATACACACACACCACAACCACACACACCACACACACACACACACACACACACACACACACACACACACACACACACACACACACACACACATGCACGAACACACATAGAACACCCTGTGCTGCCTAATTACAGAGTGTGTTTTGCCCAGCTCGGGGCTAATAGGTTGATTAGAGAGACTTGTTTTCACCAGCGCAGCCACCGTCAGGGACCAGACAAAATAAGGTCAGCTCGGGCTCTGTGACAACTAACATAACATTTACCAAAATTGTGGAAAGACAAGATTCTATACTTTTAAAGCATGTTTACTGTATTTCATTGTTGTTTTTAGTTTCCCTTCGTGTTAAGCATCCATCTCTCTGTTGTACTCCTTTTGCAGCTCCCCTGTTCTTTCTTTATAATGAGAATGTGGTTTATGGTCCATTTGCTTAAGTTTATTGTCTATTTGAAAATATAGGGTTTCATTTGTCTCTCCCAAATATTAGGGGGAAGTGAAAAAGTGGCTGTGGCATGGATGAAGGTTTGTAGCGTGAGCCAGTGGGAGCTCTAGTTATGGATAGATGTGATTCATTTTTAGTGCAATCATATTGTGAATGAACTGGCCATGATACAGTGTTTATTCACAGCCATTTTAAGCTATTATGTATTTCTTCTCATGCCGCAAAGGCTGCCAGTATTTGAAAGTTGATGCTAATCCATAACTTTAATTTATTAAAATCAAAGATAATGTAACATATGTCTCTAATTTGTCTCATTTTTTTTCATTTCTTTCTGTGATTCTGACGGGGACAATTTGTGTAAAAAGAGAAGCAGACTTGTGAGAGTTGTATAAAGAGGGGGTTTAAAGACTAATGGTGGATACGTAGATGAGGATAGAGAGACAAAATGACAAAAAGAGAGAAGATTCAATTCCCAAAGTGTTTTTGCTCTGGGGGGGCTTGGTAGAAGACAAGAAGACCGAGCCAACCGGAACAGGTAACACCAGTTGACAGGATCTCGTGGGAATTCCTTTACTTCCTCAGTCATGCTATGTGTACACAAACACACACTCACACACACACACACAC
>NC_045750.1:14916970-14933988 GCF_008692095.1 Etheostoma spectabile | reverse complement strand
ACACACACACACACACAGACACACAATAAAATACACATGTGATGGATGGATTATTTCTGTCAGTGCTAAACTTGACAAAACTCAGTGTTCTTCAAATGTGTCTCCATGTAGGAGGAACTATTACTGTCCATCCTGCCCAAACACATCGCTGACGAGATGTTGCAGGGCATGAAGAACCAGGCCGATCAGAATGAGGGACGGCACCAGCAGTTCAACACCATGTACATGTACCGCCATGAAAATGTCAGGTCAGGATCACAAAAATCAGCTTTTGATGATCATTGTTACGGGACCTTTTCTTTTTTCCACAGCTTTTTAAATGTCACATTGCAACCTCTTCACTTGTGTTCCAGTATCCTTTTTGCTGACATAGTGGGCTTCACCCAGCTGTCCTCAGCCTGTAGCGCCCAGGAGCTCGTAAAGCTGCTTAATGAACTGTTCGCCCGCTTCGATAAACTGGCAGAAGTGAGTGTTTGTTTTTCTGTCTCCGTTGTAGTTTACTGTACAGATTTGATCAAGACAATCTACTGGGATGTTGTTGGTAGGAGTACTGGTAATGTTTTACACAGGTGGATATGTCATTTCTCAATGGTTTACTGTTTTACTGTGAAACAATTCGATCACAATGGTTTTGTTGTTTGTATCCTGTCATCTACTGGCCTCTGTGAGATGATTCGGAAATCAGTTACGAGATCTGGAAGAACAAAGTGACACAAAGCAGGGATACTGAGACACACAAGGATATTTACATTTTCCTACAATTGCTCTATTCACTTAGATGACGTGAGATATTGGTTGAAGATAGATTCACGCAGATAAATCTTCAGAAAGGAACACAGTGTTACAATGTATGATACAAATGTATAATACCAATTTAAACAGATAGAGAGGCTTTGTTCAGAGTTTTAAAAAAATGGAATGAAACATATTAACAACATTTGCATTGATATTTCTTTCTTCCTATGCCAAATTGGTTTTTTTCTGCACTTATTTTAGCCTAAATATGCACAACACCCTCTATTCTCTTGCTCTCTTGCAGGAACATCACCAACTGAGGATAAAGATCCTCGGAGACTGTTACTATTGCATCTGTGGTCTTCCTGACTTCCGAGATGACCACGCTGCCTGCTCCATAATGATGGGCCTAGCGATGGTAGACGCCATATCGTAAGTAGTGATTTTATTTTGAATCAATAATACGACATAAACGCTACAAAAGACAAACAGAGTGAAAGGAAGAGATAGTGATGATGTAGAAGTGGAATCGTGGTCAGTTTATTTATATATCTTTTGTATAAGACAACAGACAATCATAAGAAAAAGGCCTATTTCCTCAGTCGACAATTTAAATAAACACAGTAGGAGAAGAGATGGGAGAGAAAAAAGACAAGCTAAATTTTTAAATTGTAGGAATATAAATATAAATTTAAATCTATATGAATATGGGCGCCTGGATAGCTCAGTTGGTAGAGGGGGCGCCCATATATAGAGGTTTGTCTTTGGCTGTCCTGTTGAATAAAGTCCTAAAAATGCCCCAAAATTATCTTTAAATCTATGTGAATATGGAAGAATACTTTAAAGAATGACTTTGAAGATACAATAGAGACACTCCACTTTTCCTCTTGCCTCAGGTACGTGCGAGAGAAGACTAAAACCGACGTGGACATGCGTGTGGGCGTTCACTCGGGCACCGTGCTGGGAGGAGTGCTTGGGCAGAAGAGGTGGCAGTTTGACGTTTGGTCCACAGATGTCACTGTAGCCAATAAGATGGAATCTGGGGGGATTCCTGGGTGAGAAAACAATACTTTGTTTCGCTCTCAGGATGAGCAGTCACATTCTTTCATGCATTTTATGTCGGGAAGTTTGTGTGCTACACAGGAGAGTGCATATTTCCCAGACCACCAAGGACAGTCTGCATGGAGAATTTGAACTGGAGCCAGGGGACGGCGGGGAGAGGTGCGAGTACCTGCTGGAGAAAGGCATCGACACTTACCTGGTCCTGGTGTCTAAACAGGTGGCGAATGGGCACAGTGAAAATGTGAGTGACTTTATGAAAAACATGGTTTCTTCATGATTATTAACTCACAAACCTAGATGGAATCAAAAAGAAAGTGAGGTTAAATTACTGTAATACTTTTGACACTACATTAAAATGTAGTTTCTTATTAGCTGTTTTTATTTGTATCACATTAACAGATGTTTTTTTCCTGCTTTTCTGCCCTCAGAAACCAGGCACATTGTCCAACAGAAACTCAGACAAGTTGATCAGTACTACAGCAACCAATTGGAATGCAGCCTCTCCCCAATCCACACCTACTGAGTCTAAGCAGGAGGTACATTATGATAAATGTCTTTATTCATTGTCAACCATAAACTCAGGTTTTCACACCAGTGCATCTAGGTAAAGAGTATATCGGTACCCATTGAAATATGCCTATATGATCTTTCTTTTCTCGCTGCCATTAACAGAGGAATAAGATGGTCGAGGAACAAGTGATCAACAGTCGGCTGCAGCAGGAGCTGCTGGAGAGAGAAACTCAGCAAATGTGAGAACATGAGACAATTAAAAAACAAGATAACAAAAGCCGAAGACGATGGTTACAAAGTTAGAGGGATTACATCTGTGTGTGTTCCTTACAGAATAAAGGATCATCAGATCAACCCTGTGTCGTTGCGTTTCGTGGATGCAAAGTTGGAGGAGCACTACTCCTCAGAGAAGGAGAAGCGAAGCGGAGCGGCCTTCTGCTGCTGCATCATTGTGCTCTTCTTCATCACAGCAATGGAGGTGTTTATAGACCCACTGTGAGTTCACATACATTACTTTGTCTCATATATCTCATTAAAAACAGACACATACACACACACACACAAATCTGTGAATACATACAGTATATGGATCTATTGTGTTTAAAAATGTCAAATGTACACCGAGGAATTGACTGAAGAGGTGTGTTTTTGTTCCAGTTTGGCTGTCAACTATGTGACTTTTGCAATAGGAGAGGTGTTGTTGCTTATCCTCGCGGTGTGCTCCCTGGCGGCCATCTTCCCTAGGGTGAGAAAACAAAATTAGTATCCATGGTTGTGGTGATGGGAAACAATTTATTTAAAATGTCTTTGTGCAGCACTTTTCCAACTTTTTTGGCGCGAGAACATTTTCAACCACTTCTGATGCAGATGTACATGATCAAAGAAGGCACACTAACACCGGGATATTTTTTCTTTTTTGATTTTCAAT
The DNA here is from genome assembly GCF_008692095.1 of Etheostoma spectabile. Taxonomy (NCBI): domain Eukaryota; kingdom Metazoa; phylum Chordata; class Actinopteri; order Perciformes; family Percidae; genus Etheostoma; species Etheostoma spectabile. The sequence goes on along the minus strand of NC_045750.1, from coordinate 14,930,753 downwards.
GAGCCTCTGAATATAAATAAAAATAATCTGCTCAAAGGCAATACCATAAACATTCATTTGTAAAAATTAAATTTGACTGACAAGACTGATGGAATCTTATAAAGTATAGAGACACAATACGTTACTGTACATTACCTGTGTTTGTTTGTCCCAGATGTTCTCCAAAAGGTTGGTGTCTTTCTCAGTGTGGATTGATCGCACACGGTGGGCCAGAAACACATGGGCCATGGCGGCCATATTTGTTCTCACCATGGCTGTGATCGCTGACATGGTAAGACTGCAGGACACTTTGATGTAACTTTAATAAATTGCGTGTGTGTGTGTGTGTGTGTGTGTGTGTGTGTGTGTGTGTGTGTGTGTGTGTTAGGCTTGAGCGATATACTAATGTTTTGCTCATACAGTGAATTACTGTAAATGCCTAAAAATCTATATACATCATAATGCCAAACTCCTGTTAATCAAATGCCGCCTTTCCGGTACGTATCATCATATCACCCAACCCTAGTGTGTGTGCACGTCTTTCCATTTGTGTGTTTCCACTTTGTCCTCATCAAACTATCACTACCCTTTATGTGTCTGACTACATGCTCCCAGTGGGGTCCATTAGCTGTCTGTCTCGCTGCCTGCTGGCTCATTTGTCACGGCCCAATGGGAATGACAGGAATAGGTGATGCGAAAGTGAACAGTAATTTCCCTGTCTTAGCTGTCATGTGGAGGTGATAGTCACAGTTGGGCAAAAATGCTTGGAAAAAAAAAAAAAAGCAAACATGTTTTACTTTTCCTGTTATTGCTATTGTAACAGGGTTATCCTCAACATATAGTTTATACCAATTATGTAATGTAGCTATAGTAGTTATACTGTAAGTGCCAGCCAGAATTATATTTTCAATGTGACTCTGCCAGGTTTATGTTTCAACACTGGAATTAATAAATGAATGTCCCCCTCAAGTTATGTGAAAGTCACAAATGTAGGCTACATAACAGGTGTTAACTGAAATAGACTCATGCCCTTCATCTCTGATATTGCAGCTGAGCTGTGTTCCACCGTCCCTTCGAGTCTTCAACAGCACCTCCGGCCCCGTGCTTGAGTCGCTTGGTGACCGAGGCTGTGCAGAGAATCCAAAGCACTACAGCTTCATGGCCGTGATGTCACTCATCGCCACCGCCATGTTGGTACAGGTCAGCCACCTGGTTAAGCTGGGCCTCATGATGCTGGTTGTCACAGCAACTGGAGCTGTTGATATCTACAGCTGGAGGGACATTTATGACCTGTATGACTATATACAGTATGCCTCGTACAGGTGAGAAATGGATAAAAACAGATGAATGGTGTGATGTTGTGTCATGCTATTGAAAATGCATAAATAAATAAGCCAATAGAAAAAGTAAACATACATACAATTTAAAATATACTTAAAGTACACTTGTTATACATACACTGAAATAACACTATAGGAATTGCAGAATGAGTATTTTTAATGTTATTACTTTGAAGTTAAACTTAATTACCTCTATTTTAAAGTACACTTTTTAACATTATGTTAAATACACTTTAAATTAAGGACAAAAGGAAAAATATATTTGTAATAACTTTATTATACTAATATATTTCTAATACACTGAAGTATACTATTTTTTCTGTGTTATTCTGCCTCTATCTTGTGTCCAGAACCTCCATAGTGCCATCCAAGTACCTCATGACCATGATGATCATTGTCATGATGATCGGATTCTACTTCTTTGCCCGCCATGTGAGTCACTGTACACCCACACTGTGTCACACTTTGCTGACCCACAGCCTGTCTGCTTCATACAGTCAGCACTAAAAAGTCAGTACATACAAAAGAAAGCTTTCTCGAAAAGGGCAAAACAATTATCACCATCCTATAATGGTGTGTTTTTCTCTCCAAATAACTTACTTACTTAATCTTAACATTATATGCTTTCCATTCCTTCTGTGGTGTGTGTAGTTGGAGCACCAGTCCAGGAAGCTGTTCCTGTGGAAGATCGGTGTGCATGACCAGAAGGAGAGGGTGTTTGAGATGAGACGCTGGAACGAAGCCCTGGTCACCAACATGCTGCCAGAGCATGTAGCGAAACACTTTCTGGGCACTAAGAAGAGAGATGAGGTGCATTTGAGCGTGTGCCAAGTTATAGGCTAATATGATCTAGAAATGTGAGAAATATAAAAAGGGTATGATTCAGGAATTTCAGGAAGTAAGAGGAAGGTCATGATTCTGTTTATAAGACATTACACCTTACAGCTTCATCAGGGGCAACGCAAATAACTGTTCAAAAGCACCTTTACATACTAATGTCAATTGCATCATTAAATGAATACAGGATGTGAGGCCTTCACAACATTGCAATGAAATCTATTGCATATCAGTGCCATCGTGTGGTCCATTTCATAACAACATATTAAAGCTTTCCTCTGGTGTATTCTAATAGTCAATGATAATGAGCTTTTTGATAAAGAAAGGTTTTATCAAAAATGGAAAATCGGAAAAAAACTAACACCATGTCATGTGTCGTTTGTAGGAGTTGTACAGCCAGTCTTACAATGAAATAGGTGTGATGTTTGCTTCCATCCCCAACTTTTCTGATTTCTACACTGAAGAGAACATCAACAACGGCGGCATTGAGTGTCTCAGGATTCTCAATGAGATCATCTCCGACTTTGACAGTGTGAGTCCCAGCTGCGTTTGTACAGCTGGTTGTACATAATAAGAACTATTGGTACAACTATCAGAGTTTAAATTGCTACAATTCCCCCTTGACTAACTGATATGTGCTTTCTCCTCCAGTTACTAGACAGGGATGAGTTCCGCTGCATCACTAAGATCAAGACAATAGGAAGCACCTACATGGCCGCATCAGGACTCACCCCAGAGAGCAACACGAATGAATACAGCAACCGCAAGGTTCACAGCTTCTAGCTTACAAATATACATGTCTAAGTATAACAACCTGTTGTACCATTTTATCTTAACTGGTGTTGCACATGGTAATAATAGTAAAAAGTTGTACTGTTGTTCCACAGCCAGAGGATCAGTCACTGATTGAGCGCTGGCAACACCTCGCTGATCTGGCTGACTTTGCCTTGGCTATGAAAGTCACCCTCAACAACCTCAACAAACAGTCCTTCAACAACTTCATGCTCCGAATCGGTTAGTGTAGGCTACTGTATGTGGCTGTGCGTATTTAAGTCTGTATGTTCGCCCATTTGCTAGCGTGTATGTCCATGTTTTCATGTTGATCCCCTTCAGGTCTAAATAAGGGGGGAGTTTTGGCTGGGGTGATTGGAGCCCGTAAACCTCACTATGATATCTGGGGCAACACAGTCAATGTAGCCAGCAGAATGGAGTCCACCGGAGTGATGGGAAACATCCAGGTAGCACAAACACAAAAGCAGACATACTTATTACTCTCCTCAACTTATTTCATCCTCCTCCTTTAAATGCTGTGCCCTGCTCTGCCCTCAGGTAGTGGAGGACTGCTATGACATTCTTAAGGAGTATGGCTTCCGCTTTATCCGAAGAGGGCCCATATTTGTCAAAGGCAAAGGGGAGCTGCTTACCTTCTTCATGAAAGGAAAAGATAAACCCAGCAGCAATGGCGGACCAGTGACCACTGCCCTTCCACACCAAGTTGGGGACCTTTGAATCTTCTCACCTAGTGAAAAGCCGTTGACACAAGAATAAGCTGAATTGTCCACTCTGCTCAATTTCTTTCATATACACAGGTTACCTACATAGATTGTTTTCATAAGCTCTATATAAATGTAAAACATATGGAAGTAGACCAACACAACAAAGTAATACTAATGTGAGCACTACGACTGTGAAATAGCATTCCACAATAAAGGAATTTTATAACAGAACTGTAACTGTATAGTTGTACATGATTTGGGAATACAGTTGACGATCTCACAGAGCTCCTGAATTCAAGATTTGTATGATTTTTCACTTGATTCATAAAGTGCTATGGAAATTCCAAGCTTAGTTGAAACAGATATATAAACTCACTTCCTGTGTTGTTTCACCTTAAGATAAGGTTTTGTAAAATAGCTTAATCACACTGTGTTTATACTGTGTTAATAAAACAAGTTTGCATTATATTTTTGAGATTCATTTGTGGTTCATGCACTCTTGAGAATAATTCTAATCAAGCAAAATTTGTGAAAATACAAGTATGTAGGGGGGATTTTCTAATTGCTAATCATGATATACAAATTTCAAATAAAGAGAAAAAAAATCGAATTGATATATTATGTAATGATGTCAGCATCACTTATGAAATGTGGACTTTGATGTCTACTACTAAAGTATAAGAATGAATAATCTATGCCAAATGTAACGTGCAGAATATTAGCATTATCATGCTAAAGATAAGTATAGGTATAACTGTGACAAGACAAAGGTAGGTGCTGCACCAGTGATCTAATTATAAATACAGTTGTTGTATCTGCCACTTCATTATTTAGTCATTAATTGATACATTCATTTATTTACAGATTTGGTAGTAAAAAGACCTTGATCAGACTTTGTCAGCTAGTTTTCCTGTAAGGAACAGTTACATACAGTCTATGATGATGATGTCCCACTACAAAATAATCCCAACAGTTGAAACATGACTCTTATTGTGCAAACCGGCTCACTGATTTACAAGGACATTTAATGAAGCAGAGCCATCAACAATGTTATTTGTTACACCTTTGCTTTTACTGTGGCCCAATGAAAATAATCATATATTAGAAATTGAATAACATTATTATTATTGATTATTGAAAAGTGACTGGAATGGATCTGTAGATTAAGGTAATATACAGTATACCAATGTGGTGACTGATGCGTGACCCCTTTTTATTTTAAGTAGGACGATTTCCACCCTTACTCTTTATGATAACCTATATTTAAATATGAACTGCACGAGCAATTGCTGCTTTTATTCTGTTTACATAGCCATGTGTTTAATATTTTAAAATTACATTTTGGTCAAGTCAACTTTAAGCCAAAATGAAAAACCCTCTACCTCCATTGTGTGCAGGCCTGTTCTTGGAGATAACTAATTTGGCTAACATGATTAATTGAGTTTGTGAGCGGTTTAGTTAGAGATGTAAAAGCTGCACACCTGTGGAAAGTCAATATATCGTTTACACATTATTGCATATGTGAAATTCCGGATATTAAAGTCAGGTCTCTAGAGACTAGAATGAATTTTAATGTGATGTGTTATTGTTGTCAGTTAATTATTATGCTAACTAGCATCTCATGCGCCACCCATGGATTATAGTTCTACCCGGAAGCTTGGTAGTGTAGGAATTTCCGGTTACGTCAGGGCGTCAGGACTCCATTATAGCTGCAGCTGTTTGGAGAGAAACAACAACAAAAACGGGCTAACTGACAGCGCTCCCATATTGACAGTCCGGTCTGAGCCCAACAACAAGGCCTCAAATCTGGAAGCTTAACCTTGATTTCCCACCCGGAGCTCCGCCGGCTTCTAACCACGGCCGCTCTCGGTGAGGAAACTCTGGCCTCCGCTTCCTCCTCCTCCGACTCGGACACCGGCGGAGCGTCGCCGCCCCCGCGGAAGAAGCACCGAGCCTCGGCGGCGGAGGGAGCAGGAGAGCCCGGGGCTTCAGCGGTTGTAACAGGCCTGTCGGGAATTCTATTAGGACTTGCTACTCACTCTCCACACTCTCAAGCCACCTCTGCCATCCACTTTAACCGAAGTGTTGTCAACAATCTTAGCAGCAGCATGCAGGCAAACGGAGCAGGACAGGGACAAGAATCTCCAGAGCTCTCCTGCCTTAACAGTGCTCAAAACGGGGAGTCATCCTCGGCTGGCGGAACCCACTCTAATGGGCTTCTCTCCAGCACAGACAACGGGAATAGCGTCGGTACCAGTAACGGTGCTTCAGCCGGGCCCGGTTCGGGGACTTCAACTGCCTCCACGGCCTCCGGCTCGGAGGTTGGCTCTCTGAAAAAGAAAAAACGGCTATCGCAGGCGGAGGAAGATGTCATACGATTAATAGGGCAACATCTCCACGGACTAGGGCTGAAGTAAGTTTATTCAAAGTCGATGAAAAACCTACATAAGTATATAATGTTACAGTTGAACACATGACATGTAATCGACATTACTGGTGTTTCGTGTGAAACGGCTACTTAGCAGATGGTAAAAGCGCTATTAGTGCGCTTGACAGACACAAACATGGGGGATGGGGTAACGTTAGCTAACGTTAGTTAGCCTGTGAGCTCGGCTGTTGGTAGAAAGAAGGGGTCCATCTTGCACAATAACAGTTCGCTTGATAGCTAACCGCACTAGCCTGCGCTGAGGTGCTATGTCCTGACATTAAACCTTCACACAAACATAAAACACCGACTAAAACGTGTCTGCTTAACAAATCTATTATTAGCTGAAATATGTTTCATATGCCATTAGCGCAATGATGCGTTACTTAGCATAATATATTTTGCACTGAATTAAAGGCATTACATCATCTAGTAACGTTTAATCAGAGATCCGCTGACTTGTTATGGTTTGCAAAGCATAAAATGAATGTCACGCGAATGGATAACACTTGATTTAGCTTCTTACACAAGGTGGATTATCGAGTTTGCAGTGTACATTGGTGCGTTTCAATGCTATTGCAAAAAAAATGCGGAGGAAATGTTAGTGCGGGTTGTGAATGTCGGTTTTCGCCCTGCTGGTTGGTGGTTTTCTTCATTTTCCATCTTGATTGCCTCGGGAAGAATAATATGTTTTTTTTTTGCAAGACCGTTTGTGGATAGGTCGGCCACACTGTAATAACTAGCGTGGTTATGAAAACTGCCCTGGTTATTTTAGTATTCCGAGTGCGCCGTTTGCACGTCCTGGGTTGTCATTTTGTCCATGTCTTTTATTATATCAAGTTAGTCCACATATGCAGCTATCTACCGATCATGATCATTTTCTTTCTGGATTAGTGTATTTATTTTTCTGTCACTGTCAGAGCAATGTGTCAATAGTCAGTCGCAAACAGTAGCAAGCATGAATCGGGGCATGTATTTATTTAAAGACAGCAGTCGATACAGTTGATCATGGATTGAACTGAATCTGTTGTTTTCATGGCCGCTGAAGAATGCGCTTTCTATCAGCTGTTTTAAATGGAAGCGCTGTGTTTGAATCTAATTATAGCATAGTGGGGTTTCAAGAAATGTATGTCTACCCCTCTGGCTCGGGTAGCCACTGTCGGAATAGCTAGACATCCGCAGATCTCTGGTATCCAGCTGAGAAAGTGTAGCTGCCATTACAAGGCATTATAAAAGACAGCCTAACATCGCTATGTTTACAAAGGGGGGAAGGGGGGGGGGGGGGGGGGGGGGGGGGGGATTTCTTGTAGGAGACAGAGCCCCTACATTTTTGCTGGGGGAATATGCAAGAGAAATCAGTGTAGCAGCCAGCTGGATGAAAGGCTCAACACTCAACACAGAGCTGCTGCGCCACTCCATTGATACCTGAAAATGATGTCATCATGCTGAAGGTGTCAGCCACCCCAACCCACTTATATCTCTCTCTCTCTCTCTCTCACACACACACACACACACACACACACATTTCAGCAGACTTGTTTCTGGTGGTGTAGTGTTTAACTGGGAGGTGGTGTTTGGACAGATTATGGTTAAATAGTTATGGTTCATGGTTCACAGGCTGAGAGGATGATCTCAACTGCAGTGGAAGCTCGGCTCATGTTAGTGAGTCTCCTACTGTCCACAAATAATGCTCTGGTGACACGACTGTGTTAGGCTGGCTTCCTTCAGACATTGTTGGTCATGAAATTGCCTTCATCCTATTGTCAGCCAATGACGTTATTATTGTCCCAGTGTTACAATTACTGTTGCAGATCTCCCACTCACCTATTTGCTATCCTTGTGGCCATGGCACAGTCACATCGGTGAAATAGATGATTAGACAAACAAGAAAAGTTGAGTAATCTGCCTGGAAATGGTACTTTACATAATCAATAATCATGAGTTAACTTTTCAAGTCTTGACTGGGCTCTGAAATGTTATCTGTGCACTTGATTGTTAAGATTGATTTATAATTCATTTTAAGACTTTACTCTGCTTTCTTTTATTTCCCCTGTCTTGTGTTTGCCAGCTAACCTTGTCTGCCCCCCCTTCTCTCTCTCTCTCTCTCTCTCTCTCTCTCTCTCTCTCTCTCTCTCTCTCTGTGTTTCTGCAGTCAGACAGTGGACTTGCTGATGCAGGAATCAGGCTGCAGACTGGAACACTCCTCGGCTACCAAGTTCCGCAACCATGTCATGGAGGGGGAGTGGGACAAGGTTGGTCTTGGGTTACCATGGTTACATAATAGCATGCAGTTTGATAGACAGGGAATTGGTGACCTTCCTGGTGATCTATTGTCTGTATTGTACTGTAAGATGAAGAGCTTGTTTTGTCAAGAAACCAGCAGACATATATGTATGCGATCGTCTCATATGACGTATCGACAAAAGCGAGTATGATTCCTGTTAGGAAATACTAAAGGAAGCTCGGAAAGCATAAGCAAAGTACTTAAAGTGGTCTGCATTTGGACCACTCATACACATTCCTGACAAGTACTAGTGGAACTCTTGTCTTGACTAACAGAGCTTCCTCTTAAAGTGCTATTTGATTTTGGAACTGGCAATTATAGGGCACATAGCTTTATTTAAACTCTTTAACCAATAAGCACATAATTCATGTTGTGACATTCAATGTCATGGATTGTATTGAAAAGAACAAAATTAAATTGGGTTCAAATTATAATTGAGAAATCTGGGGAAAATCTGACTTAAACTGCTCATTATTACTATTATGCCTACTCTAGCAAACCATTTTCCGTCATTTGTATAACAAAATAACAAGACACATTCCCCATTATGTGCCCATTATTATATTAAAAGATCAAAAAAACGTTAATCAGAACACCCAAAGCATAGCACAGTGGTACTGCAGGATGTAGTTAGGACTCCATTAGGCCGGTAATGTGGGTTTCGAAAACATTGAGTTTATATTGGCACACTTTAGCACATTTTTCCTTAATTGGTTTTGAAATCAACACTCTCTGCTGTATCACCCTGTTCTTGCAACAAAATAATTCTTGTTCCAACATTTTAGAGCTGAGGCTTATGAAAGCACACATCTTATTAAATATGGCCTTGTGAATCATCTAGAATAATGATCCTATGTTAGAACTGCAGGATGGGAAAATAGCACCAGCTTTGACCCAAATAGTGGTACATTTTTGGATGTGGCAAGTATGGTTGTACTTTCCACAAACCAGATCGTAAACCAGACAGTGTTTTAATTCCCGAAATCTATTTTTTCTACTGTATAAATAACACAAGAGACCAGTATGTTTTTTGACCAAATCATCTGTATTACTGCTGGTGTGATAAGTTTTGTTTCTCCATGCATGGAAACTGCTGAGCTTACCATTTCTCTCTCTCTCTCCCCTCCATCACCCTCCCTTTGTTTTGATCTAGGCTGAGAATGATCTCAATGAGCTGAGAGCACTGATGCATTCTCCCAATGCCATTGTGGTAAGCTCCCCTTGAACTGAATGACAGACAGTTAGAAGGCACAACTGGAGGTTCTAGAATGGTTCCACTAAAATGCAGGGCTACAGGTTCTTGTTGTAGGACACTGAAAGCCAAAACGTTCTGGATGACACCTCGGAGTGGACACCTCATTAGATTAAGGGAATGAATTTGTGGTTCGTTTTTAAGCAAAATGTGGTGCGGCTTTGCAAGCATGAATTTTTTTCTGTGTTCTGTTCCTCTAGCTTGTCCCAACATTGATTAAAACTAATAGACTCAAAATAGGCTATTTTCTGTTGATTATATACATGTATTAGGGCTGTTAAGATTTACATGATAGACGCCGTTAACCCGTTTTGGATTTGGGCCTCGGGCCACTCCATCCTTCTCTTCACGCATCCACAATGGCAAGCAGAAATGGATTTAGAAAAGTCTCTTTTTGAATTGCAATTGCAGTTTCAAAGCCCTTCCACATGGGTATCTCGACAAGACTAAATTATTTGCATGTGCTGTCGAGGTGAGTTGAGTTACCTCCGAAGTACGTCAAGTCTCAAATACCACTTGCTGGCCAAGCGAAAGGCTGATGCAGAGACCCCCCCCCCCTCACCAAAGGCAGGCCGCGCTGGATAGTTTGCAACGGAGACGTAAGAAGTACAAAGAAGTAAGAAGTACAAATGTAAAGTGGGATACTTCATTTTGTTAGCATTACCAAGTAATGTTCCATTTAGGTCAATATGCCCATCTGTTGTTGCTTGATGGGCTTACGTTTGCCATATTAGGCTTTCAGCATATTTTCTGAGCATACAGTGCCTTTTAAGGTTATCTGGAGAATATTTTTGACAATATTTGTCATTGTCTTGGATTGTTGCAATAATAATAAACATTTGCATAAAGCAAACATATTTGTCCGCTCCCATGTTTATAAGAGCATTAAAAACTTTAATAATATACCTTTTATGAAGTATATTTAGAGCAGATCAAAATTAATTTTCATTTCATCGCAAGTTAACTATGGACAATGATGCTATTAATCGCAATTAAATATTTTAATTGATTGACCCATATATATAAATTTAACGCAACTAATTAGTTGGACTTAGCCTGCTGCAGATTTGTTTATTTATATATATATATATGTATGTATATGTGTGCGTGTATGTATGGCAGTAGATCTATAATAAGAAATTATAGAAATGCCAAAAACATGTCTGAAATGGTCAGTTCTCTATTATTTACATTGTCCCCTGGAGGTTACTGACAAGTTTAGTTTTCAAATTTAAAATATCTTGTTTTGTACATATTATTGTCACCATTAGGTTTAATAAAACAAATGGACACTTGTTCATGTGTTATGTGTTTATGTCAGATGACTGTAAGCCAATATGTTGTTATCAGAACTGTTAAAATCTCAAATATCATTGTCAGCTTTAAAAATTATTTTCATTCACAACGGAAAGAGTATAACCATAGCTGTTTCCCAATTCCACACTTCATAGTCATTATAACAAGACGTATGTACTGCATCCAAAGTAATGCAAATTAGGTGGACTCACTACTCAGAGATTTTGGTACAACACATTCCAAATTTGAACTACACTAGTGTCCCACAATGCATTTCACACTGGAAATAAAGGAGATCTACTCACAGCTGGGAAACGATTAAAAGAACTTGATGGTGGAAAAAATGCTTAAGGAAAATCATTGGAAAAAAGTAAAATCTTACATTTTTAGAAAAAACTGTTAGCCGATTTTAACTTGTCATTTTGATTAATATATGTAACCCTTCTTGTATTATTTGTTGTTAATACTAAATTATAAAAGTACATGCATTGAGTACCAACTGCCAACATTTTATACTATGAACATTTGTACGTTAGTGCATACTGTACAGTATTAGTTTGGAAATGAGGCTTAGCTCCGGATAATTAGCCCCAGCTAGCATGCTAATTAGCAGACAAGATTAGCTTTAAAAAATTGTCCCATGTGTCTCAGTCAAGTGCCTGCTGCTCCGTGTCAGAAGTCTCTCTGACTGCCATCACCATTTGGGTTATTTAAAGAATGGCTACTGTAGCTGTTGATTTTCAGCTGTATGTACTGTACAATGTGGGTAGCCATTTTAGATTAGTGTTGTCATTGTCAACATGACTTTAACTGCAGTTCTGGTAGGTAGTTTACTCTTATCCCAGGCCTATGTGGAGAGTTAGGAGATGTGTTCTTGCACTCTTTATTTGTAGACCTTTTGTGGGTGGATGTTTTCTTGAATTCATGCGCTTACACCCGTTGTCAGGGCTGCAGTTCCTACTGCATACCTTAGATAAGACAGAAACTCTTGATACCACAAATGGGAACACTGACCAGCAGCAGCGACTGGTAAACACTTGCCAATGGTCTTCTCAGTAAGAAGAAATTAGGCTAATGGCCTGACCACATGTCTTGGTTACATCTATAAATATGTTCTGATAATGCAAACATGCCGCCCTGCAATATGCTGCCACCATTTCAAGGATTTATGGCAAATGACAGCATACATTTCAAATTGGGATTATTTTTGTTGTTTTTGCTATGCACAGCTGTACCTAGAAAGCTTTCTATATACTTCTATAGCCATGCAGACCAGCTGTTGTTGGATCAGTGGTTAAAATTGCTTCTTATCAAAGGGAAACTTAATGTAGTAGTATGAGCTCACTTGTCATTCTTTTCTTCCTTCCTTTACTTTTCAGTTTAATATAAAATCTCTTCTCTGTACCTATGTCTCTCTTCTTTTCAGCGTATGAAGTTCCTGCTGCTGCAGCAGAAGTACCTAGAATATCTGGAGGATGGCAAAGTCCTGGAGGCTCTGCAGGTTCTCCGGGGAGAGCTGACGCCACTCAAGTACAACACAGATCGCATCCATGTACTTAGCGGGTACGGGTACAAGTTTGATATTTCATCTGTCTCATAGTCATCAGATAGTCTACACAAATACACACCTGCAAACTTAGATAACTCTGTAATCACTAATAATACAACTCCCACCACTGAGCCAACTATAGAGCCAGAGAGACTTTTTAATGGAGGCTGGTTAGTCATTGGAATGGAATATATTGTGTCTCTTTCAAGCACCAGCAGAGTTTTTAACCAGTCAAATCCATCCTGAAAATGACATTGTAGATGTGTATTATCAGTGTTGTCACACAGCTATTGTTCATCTAGTTACACAATACATTGTTGGGTAGGCTGCTACTTTTTGGTAGAGATGTGTATTTATCTTTCAAATCAGGGAAAGCGTGACTATTGACAATAATCATGTGGCCTTTAAAAACTAGTTTCAGTATTTATCCGTTTTTATTTTTGTGCTAAACTGCAATCATTTTGATTGCTTTTACAGCATGTTAAAATCAATAGCTTGGATCAATATCTCTCATGATCTTTCGTTTGGCTGTAATTTTTGGTTTTCCAATATACTGTACATACAATACTACCGTTGATCCTCTGAGATTCATATAAGGGTATTAGTAGCTGCAGGATCATCTAATCCATGGTCTGATCAATGCACAATTCAGTTTAATTAAATTTCATTTATAGTATCAAATCATAACGAGGTATCTCAAGACACTTTACAGCTAGAGTAGGTCTAGACCACACACTATAATTTACAAAGACCCAACAATTACAGTAATTCCCCCAAGAGCAAGCAATTATTGCGATAGTGGCGGGGAAAAACTCCCTTTTAGGGAGAAACCTCGGACAAACCTAGGCTCTTGGTAGGCGGTGTCTGACGGGCAGGTTGGGGGAGTGATGAACAGTGGCAATAATAGTCACAATAAATATAATGGAACTATGACTAGAAATAGTAGTTGTAGTAGTTCATGTTGTAACAGAGGACTGCAGGGCGTTACAGGGCATAGCAGGACTTAACAGGGCGTAGCAGGGCACTGCAGAGCGTAGCAGGGCATAGCAGGGTGCGGATCAGGACCATAGCGACAGCTGCAACCAGGATTTAGGTGCCACCCTAATCCAAGGAAAACTGCTGGGCAAAGCTTCCAAGAGCTAAGCTAGTAACAAGCATTTCTGGCACATGGCTCCCCTTCTACTTTTAGAGACTCTAGGAACCACAAGTAAGTCTACTACAATAAAATACTATGAGCTCTTCAAGAAATGATGGTGCTTGACCATATAGAGCTTTTTAGGTCAGGAGAAGGGTGTTAAATTCAATCCTGGATTTAACAGGAAGCC
>NC_045750.1:14913444-14916960 GCF_008692095.1 Etheostoma spectabile | reverse complement strand
AGCTAATACAGGAGAAATATGATCTCTTTTTTTAGTTCTTGTCCGAACACGCGCTGGGGACTTATTTGAGCCACCTGATAGTAAGGAATTACAATAGTCCAGCCTGAAAGTAACAAATGCATAGTTTTTCATAGGGGTGTACAATTCAGAAAATGTCACAATTTGATTAAATATCAATTTTCCATCTCAAGATTTGATTCAAAATTTATTTTTTGATTCAAAAACTTTTCTCAATTAAAAAAATGATTTACAGTATGTACATGGTTATTTTTCCCATGTGATAATATACAAAACGGAAAAAAAAGAATCAATTTCGATTTTGAATCAGTAGAGCCCGTCAGACACCGCCTACCAAGAGCCTGGGTCTGACCGAGGTTTCTGCCTAAAAGGAAGTTTTTCCTCGCCACTGTCGCACTGTTGCTTGCTCTGGAGGAAACTAGAACTGTTGGGTCCTTGTAAATTCCGGAGTGTGGTCTATCTGTAAAGTGTCTTGAGATAATTCTTGTTATGAATTGATACTATAAATAAAATTGAAATTGAAATTGAATAGAGCTTGAATTGTTTTTTGCTTTTTTTGCACAGCCCTAGTTTTTCAGCATCGTTTTGAGACGGGATGTGCCTAATTTTGGCAATGTTACTAAAGTGAAAAAAGGTTGTTCTTTAGGTTTGTTTTAAGTGGGTGCTAAAGAATATATCTTAATCAAAAATAACTCCTAAATTTCTGACAGTAGTGCTGGAGCCCAGGGCAATGCTATCCAGAGTAGCGACTGTATATCATTAGATAATGAGGTTTGCAGGTGTTTAGGGCGTGCTTGAAGTTTAGCTAAGTAACTGGTTTCACCTGGCTTGATTGATAGGTATAATTGGGTATCATCCACATAACAGTGAAAGTTAATTGAGTGTTTCCTAATAATATTGCCTAGAGGAAGCATATATAAGGTGAATAGAATTGGTCCAAGCACTGAGCCTTGTGGAATGCCATGGTTAACTTCAGCGTGCCTGGAGGATTCATTGTTAATGGCAACAACAGTGCCCCTGCCCTCAGCAAAATAAAATTTCTTTGATCGATTACCTAATCAATTAGTGTGCATTGATCACTCAACACTGCCGACAACACTGTTTGACAGACTGTCACACAGTAAAAAGAATAATCTGTTAATACTTCACATGTTTTAGAATGTGTCCTTCTCTCTGTTGCATTTCTGTTGGCTCATTCATAAAAGACCTTTTCAATGCACCATTTCCTCATTTTAGTTTCTATACAGTATTTTAGTTTTTCTTTGCATTGCATCTGTACTTAGTGTAGTATTAGTAAGAAATGTTCACCCTATTGTCTCTGATTCTCACCATACGCATCACTATTTTGAGCTCCTGCTCTTGCTGGCAACTTGTCAACATTCAACTTTTTTGGGTTGTGATAATATTACTGTGTATGTTATAATTTCCTGTGTACTGTACGTTGTTATTTTTCTGATCTGTGCTGTTTGTGTCTTCCTGCAGGTACCTAATGTGCAGCCATGCTGAGGACCTGAAGGCCAAGGCAGAGTGGGAGGGCAAGGGTACTGCCTCACGCTGCCGACTGCTGGACAAATTACAGAGTGAGAAGACCTACCTCTGTAGAGCTACTACACATAATACATGACTACAACACTACTCAATACATAACCAATATGTTTGCTTTTATCTCTCCTTGTAGCATACCTGCCACCCTCTGTGATGCTGCCCCCTCGGCGGCTGCAGACCCTGCTGCGGCAAGCAGTAGAGCTGCAGAGGGACCGCTGCCTCTATCACAACACAAAGCTGGACAGCAGTCTGGACTCAGTCTCTCTCCTCCTCGATCATGTCTGCAGCAGGTTGGTACAGCACAGCTTGCATGCTGCTCAGGCCCATTAAGATCTCTGTGGTAAACTATCCTGCAGCAGGATCTGAATGCATCAGTGGACCACCTGTTGTTATAACTAAAATGTTGATGCATATGGACTGAAAGCCTTGCTTTGTATTTGTCTCCTGTGTCAGAAGTCTTCACTCATTTGCCCTCTCTTGGATGTTCTGCTCCTAGCATCTTACTACTGTATAATGGCTGCACTATGTTTGTTGTTTAGCCTTTGTCCTTTTCTCATAATTTTTTCTATCCTTGCCTTTTGTTTTATGATTTTCTGATTGCGACATGTTAATAAGCAAAGAAGACCTACTATTGCTGACTTAAACACTGAAGATTTAAACCTTTTGGTCTTTCTCCACATCCCAGGAAGCAGTTCCCATGTTACACTCAACAGATTCTGACAGAGCACTGTAACGAGGTGTGGTTCTGCAAGTTCTCAAATGACGGCACCAAACTAGCCACTGGCTCCAAAGACACTACGGTCATCATTTGGCAAGTAGACCCGGTAAGTGTGAAAAATGCCTAAATTAACACACTGCCTTTTTTATGATTAAGTCCACAGCTAAAATGACCCTCCAGGAATGTTGAGGTCAGAGCCTTTTTACATTTGCAGGCAGGTTTTCCTTGGCATTTTAAAATATGTACCTAACAGTAATGTACTTTGTTAGAATTTCCCATGATAACCCTTATGTGCATATAAAACACTCTCTGAAGCACTTTTAGAAGCACCTTTATTTTCTGATTATGAGACATTATCTATAGAAATACATAAGTTCCACTTGTTGGCCCTTTGGTGCAGTCTGTCATTGTCTCAGATATGTCACTGAGAATTAATATGGTGCTCTTCATTGCACCCTTAACGTCGGTTGGTTTTCTTTTTCTGTTAGAAACACTGGTGTCTGTTTTTATATAAAGAAGAAAGGCTGTTTACTTTCTATCTACTAAATAAGAACCCTGAAACAAATGA
Organism: Etheostoma spectabile; assembly: GCF_008692095.1. NCBI lineage: Eukaryota > Metazoa > Chordata > Actinopteri > Perciformes > Percidae > Etheostoma > Etheostoma spectabile. The sequence goes on along the minus strand of NC_045750.1, from coordinate 14,914,111 downwards.
CGTCCATTCAAAGAAGTGGCTTGTCGTCCCGGGTCTTTTATATCAGTTCAAACTTGGGAAAGACTTTTAAAAAACCTTTTTTATTTTTTATTTTTAAATACTGGTTTGAATTTAGTGCATCATTGACATGAAATGATGAAAATCCATTTGTCATAAAGACTGGACTTTGTAACAGTCCAGAATATCTTTTCCATTCTTAATTTAATGTCATGGAACTAAAGAGGGCCCACCCGCAGTGTGTCAGAATTAATGTTATTATCATCCCCTTCGTCTTATTTTTGTGTAGGAGAGCCACCAGTTGAAGCTGCTGCGAACCCTGGAGGGTCATGCATACGGCGTCTCCTACTTAGCTTGGAGTCCCGATGACACCTACCTGATCGCCTGTGGACCTGACGACTGCTCTGAGCTGTGGCTCTGGAATGTTCCGGTGAGGTTTCAGGCCCCACTGTTCATAAACCTATACTTTTGATACCTCTTAACTGGCATGTTTCCAAATGCCAGCCCTGTTTTACATGTGAACATGAGTTTACAAAAGCATAGATTGGGGATGTCAAAGACTTGAGCTGTCTATTTCATGTTCAATAAACAAGCACATAAGAAAAGCAGGCCAGTCAGCCTCCCATAGATACTCTGTAGGCTGTGTGTACTCAATGACCTTTCCCATCCC
>NC_045750.1:14905260-14913434 GCF_008692095.1 Etheostoma spectabile | reverse complement strand
CCCCCCTTTTGGTTTCCTTTTATCCACCCGTCCCCACTCTTGATTAATGTTTCTTCTTGCTGTCTCCCTCCCCCATTTATCTCTCTTCTTGTTTTTTAACTGTGTCTGCCAATTCCCTTGATGAGCAGACGGGGGAGCTGCGGACCAAAATGTCCCAGTCCCACGAAGACAGTCTCACCAGTGTGGCATGGAACCCTGATGGCAAACGCTTTGTCACCGGAGGACAGAGGGGACAGTTTTATCAGTGTGTAAGTGGATGGGTTATTTCCCCCCCCCCCGAACAGGATTGTTTAATGGGATGTGTTTGAACCAGTAAAGGCCTCCAATATTTATCGTCCATTTTTCTCTCTAGAATCATGGATCATCTCTGTAGTCAATCAATGCTGAATGCCTGTTGTGTTTTTAAAGGCAGGTGAGGGCACTAAAAAGGATAGAGACTGTATGTGAGTCATGTACAGCTTTCAAAGATCTGCTCAAATGTTGCTTTGACCTTTAACAGACCATTTTGAGATAATTGGATCTGCCGGTGTATTGATTTTCTAGCCATGAACCCGATGAACCCATAAGGATGATTTTTTTTTTTTTTTTAACTCATATCTTTGGGAATATGGTTTATGCGTGTATCTATGCTTGTTGTTCATGACCAGGTCTCTGTGTAGTTAAGATAAAATAAGATAAACCTTTATTGATCCCCAGAGGGGAAAATTGAGGTTGATAATGATTCAGTTGAAAATGTCTGTAAATGTTTGGAAGCTGGAAATGAACATTTGAACTTACATCCACACATTTAAAACAAAATATCAAGCTGCAGAAATTGGTGATTAATAAGTAAAGTAGAAATTACCAAATGTACAGCTGTGTCATTGGTGTTGTGTGACAAAACAGTGACACGTTGTTAAGCGGAAGGAAAGTACTTCTTTTTTTTTTTTTTGTCTGATTGTTGCACTGTGTTGGTGCCTGTGCAGAAAAAAAGAGCATCTAACAGGTCCTCTTGATGAATAATTTCGCCTTAATATGCTTTGTCCATGTTTTCATTCCTTTGTGAAGAATGAGATTTGAGGTGTCTGTGTTTGTGTTGTCAGGATCTGGACGGTAACTTGTTGGACTCCTGGGAGGGCGTGAGAGTGCAGTGTCTGTGGTGCCTGGGTGATGGCAGGGCCGTGCTGGCCTCGGACACACACCAACGTATCCGGGGGTACAACTTCGAGGACCTTACAGACAGAAACATGTATGTGTCAGCCCTAGTAATCCCTGTACTGTAGTATATCTAGAGTATGGTTCCAATATAAGTTGAAAAAATACAACACATTTTGCTCATGAATGCCAGCCAAAGGAGTTGGATATTAAAAGCCCCCACCCAATCATTGTCCACCCAATCAGAAGTTTTGTATATTTGCATTATTCAATACAGTTCCTGACTGCCTGTGTCTTGTTTCCATGTCCTTTACAGAGTTCAGGAGGACCACCCTATCATGTCTTTTACAGTTTCAAAGAACGGGAGATTAGCTTTGTTAAATGTAGCAACTCAGGTAAGCTATATCTCCACTTTTTATTAACATCACTTTATTTGCTTCTAAAGCACAGTTTGTTTTCGATAAAACACTATGCAGGACGATTCAGCAGTTACAGGCTATTCTTCCACAACCTTTTGTAGGGAGTGCACCTGTGGGACCTCCAGGACCGTGTGCTAGTGAGGAAATACCAAGGTGTGACCCAGGGCTTCTACACTATCCACTCCTGCTTTGGAGGACACAACGAAGACTTTATTGCCAGTGGCAGCGAAGGTACACTCCAAGAGTACAGCAGGGCAAAATGGTGACAGGGATAACACCGTGGCTCTTTGTAACAACTTTAGTACTTTTTTCATCTCATTCTGTGTACTTTGTGGGAGACTAGAATCTTGCTGTTTGGTTTGAAAAAGTAAAAAGTCCCAGTTTCCTACATTATATGTATTCTCTCAGTGTGGTGTGATATGGTGCCGTTTCTTACTGGATCCTTGCTAATTAGTGCTGTAGTATTGACTCGTACCATCAGACTTGACATAAGTTTAGCTTTGGCAGTGATTGCTTTTTTTTCTCGGTCATATCTTTTTTCTCGATCACATCTTTTCTGAATTTTTCATAACTATTATCCATGTATTGTCATATTTCATACCATTTACTGACTATCTTTACTTCCACCTGTTGTGTTCCGTTCATCATTCTTTCTCTACAGACCACAAAGTGTACATCTGGCACAGGCGTGGTGAACTTCCCATTGCTGAGCTAACAGGCCACACACGCACTGTTAACTGTGTGAGCTGGAACCCGGCCATCCCGGGACTCATGGCTTCCGCCTCAGATGACGGCACAGTGCGTGTCTGGGGTCCTGCACCTTTCCTCGACTCGCAAGAGGCGGACGCACTCAACGGTAACTGCCAAACCTGTTTGTTTTTTGCTTCCATAGTGTATGTAAGTGTTGTTAGCAAAAGCAAACCTCATTTTGATCACCAAAATAAATCATGAGATGTTACATCTCTTTATTCACCTGATCTCTTCTTTTTATTCTCCTCAGAAAACTGCAGTAACATGGACAGTTGATGGTCACTTATAGAGCAGATGACATCTCTCTTTAACAACAATCCAAGAATCCCACAATAAAACAAGATCTCAACGGGCTAATCAAATCCAACACCAACCTAAAGCAAGACAAGAAAAAGAAACAACAAAAGCCACCAAGACAAAAAGAGAAAACAAACGTGAGAAAAATACGTCTTCTGACTGACCTAAAGAAAATGGTGGAGGTGATGAAGGACACTCTAAATATTCAGGTCCTCGTCCAAAACCTGATGCCGACCCAGAGGAAACCCAGTCAATGCCCAGCGGGAAACGACCGCCATCCACTGGTGAGATGTAACGGCTGTTCTCCTCCAACTGACCCTTCTTCCCCCATCCGGCTGCATGGCCACCAGCCATGCTAGGTCCTCACACAGTTTCCCAGGAAACCCACCTCCACCTTGAGCTTGGAGCACATCAATTCCCCCCGTGATTCCTCCAGACAGACACAGCAGACCAGCCGTACCATTTGTCTGCCTGTTTGTCCCACATTACCTGTATAATGTCTCCAAGGACATGGGTGGGGTGTTGTTGGGGGAGGATGGTGCATATAGCAACTCTTCTGTATGTATGTTTTCCTCTTCCTCTCTTGCTCTATTCTTCGCATTCGATGTGTTGGACAAAGGCTGCAAATCCACCATAAAAACACCGACCGACCATCTGACAAAGAACACACACACACAAAAAAAAGAGGCTATGCTAAATGTTGGATTTTTTTTATGATAGTCATAGCGTAATTCTCATTTAAGAGGTGAATCTTAGCTCAAGTAGTGCCCGTGGAAAGCTTTAGCTTGAAGATTCCACTTTGTGTTTCTCGACATTAGGAAAACAAACTTTTTATTCCTTAATTTAACTTCTAACATGGACGGTCGCTGTAGTGTTTCCAGCTGACAGCCACCCCAACCCCCTCTGTTGAACTAGCTACCGCACAACTCCCATTACATCTGCCTAAGAGGAGATGAACAGAGGGATTCACAGGTCACATATCAACGATGAGGGGGTCAGACGTTGGTGGTGAGGTGGGGTTTCCACTGTCAGGACACATACTCTGACCTTTCTCAAAAGACACACTTTCAGATGTGAAAGAGTTCAAGTGCAACTTGGATTGCACACCAGTGACTGCTGTCCCTCCTCTGTGTGTGAGGGAGTGAGTGAGAGCAATTATGCATGCACACATTAGTGGAAGAGTTGACATTTGTGGGTGCAGGTTTAATTGGCGCGTGTTTTTGTATGTGTGTTCAATTCACACCAGCAGAAGATTCACACCCCCTCCTCCCTCCTCCCCTACGCTCCTAATCCCATAGTAAAATTGTAAAGAGGATTTTAAACCAATTCTAAGTTATCCAAAGCCCCATAGGGACCTCTATCTGTGGAACAAAGAATACTTGAGAGACATTTTGTAAAAGAAAAACTTTTCTTTAATCTGGGGCTTTAATTTTACATTACAATTTTTTTTTTCTTCCTCTCCTTGCCACATGGCATTCAAACGGCACTGAGTTCATTGCCAATGAATCGTCTCTGTTGGGGGGGGTGGGAGAAAAGGAAGATTTCAAAAGAGCATTTTGAGTGAGGCATGTTTCAAAAAGCTGTAAAACTGTTGTGTTATCAGCAAAAGGTCATTTCATATGAGAAGTCATTGATTGTAATTATCGAACGAGTAGTAAGCACGGCCGAGAGAAGAGGCACCAATAACCAGAACGACTCTATGAGCCCACAGTGTTGTCGCAATCCTAAAACACACACACAGACACACACACACACACACACACACACACACACACACACACACCCCACACACACACCTCTGCCTTCCTATTAATACAGTTGCACACAAACCTTCAGTATATATGACACCCCCACCACTGCACTTTGAGTGGTCTTTTTGCTTCGTTGCACTACTACCTACTGCAATGGCATAAATCCATAAGCTTCTCATAGTCTTAAGGTCACTGCACTTGCCATTCTGATGGCTTAGAAGGTCACATTGGCAAAGACTCAAAACCGAACCAGAGATTGCTAAAGGAATTGAACCCCCACCATGCCTCTATGCACCCAAAAGCAGTGACTAATCATCTTGTAGACATCATAAAAAGGAACCTCGTGCGTATAAGGCACAGCAGCCTCATCTCGAGGTATGCCCCTGTTGGATCTTAGAGTGAATTCAGAATCCCCCCCCCCCCCCCCCTCCCTTGCTCTCCAACCAAGTTATTCAGTGGTCAGTGCGCCATTCAAAGCTTTTGTCTCCCCTTTTTTAGGGTATGTTATGACTATTTGCTACAGACTGATATACAGTAAAACATGTTTAAGACCGTGCTTTTCTGTCTGTTTTTATTGAACTTTTTTTTGTTACTTAAATTTTTTTGTTCACATTATATCATTTTTGGTTGACCTCTATCCCTGTATGATCATATTAAAATATAACCAGACATTTGGACTCCTCATTTCTTTTGTACTCTTTATAACCCCCTGTTATCTTTCTTTTATATATTTCTTTTGTTTCTTTGTGTTCAGCTGCATTTTATCTACCACTATTATTACAAATGAATATGCACAGTACCACCCATGTCAATTGGAGTGGGGATAGTTTTTAGGAAATGTGTTACCTACAATCAAATCAGGTTTGAACTTATCCACCCCTCGCCTTTAAAGAGTTTCCTTCATGTGAAAATCTACTTTACCGCATGTCTGTGTAATTGACCGAAATCTCTCTCTTGGTGTGCCATTGTTGATTGATCTGATCTTTCTCAAAGCCAAACGGCACACTTGGTGTTTTCTGTAGGTTAACGTGTCATGGTCTGATATTCACACTTTGGGAACCTTTATCTTAACTCCTGGATGCCGAATGGAGTCCTCCTCACCCTACATTATTTCAGAAGACTTGAGGCAAATCACACACTAAACCCTAACAAGAGTTTCAAACCTATCATTCACCTGCTGGTGACAAATTCTATGTCTGTATGCAACCTGGTGTCCACTCTTCTTTTGTCTGAGTTTACCAAGGGAGTTGTTTCTGATTTAATTATGTCTTATTTCTCTCAGAGGTGATGGTGGTGGTGGGGAGGGCCTGGGTGGGGAACACTAAATGCTTACCGTAGCATCTCTAAGTTCCTTGGGCTATGGCGGGAAGGGGTGATGTGTGGCTTTGCGTTTAATGTGTTATTTACAAAAGTGATTGTACTGTTTTGTATTGTTGTGTAGGAAAAGTGTTATGTATGCATATTTTCAATAAAGCATTCAGGGTTTTGAAAACACAAAAGGCCAATGGAGGTTTGATGGGGGAAGAAATTGTGAAGGCCCCGAGAACAAAGCTTCAAATCCCCAGAAAACCTATTTCACCCACCTCTTAAAACACAGAAAGGGGGTCCAGGTTGGGCCTGAATCACTTTGGGCAAAGCACGTGTCAAGAGGTCACTCACAGTTTAAAACACTGGGTTGAATTTCTTTCTACTTCATATTCAGTCATTTTTTTCTAAATGTCTTGAAAGTTATTTTCTGGAGCTAGAACATATAGTAAGAGGTTATCTTTGATGCTATTAGGAACATTATATTGAGTAAGTCCTGTTGTCGGCATATAGGTTTCTATACAAAACTTGCCATTTACCAGTACTTTAGAAAGTAGTTGCACAAGGCATGGGTGCTGGTAAAATGTGAAAGTGTCTTTTTTGGGGGGGGCCCAAAGTGTTCATTATTAAAGAATATAAATAAGAAATGACGATGTGAATAAAACCATGGAATTGTGAAATAATCCAATACATTTGTTCAATTTGGTTGTTGCTTCGCAGACAGCATAATTGATTGACAGATAATGGCTTTGCAATGAAAAGTGCTAGTATGCAATAAAAAGGCCATTGGGGGAAAATGTCATCATGAATAAAAAATAAAAAATTTGGAAATAGGACCTTTTGAAATAAAAACTGCTCGACTGAAATAAATAAAAATGACCTGCAATAAACTCTGTTCTTGTCAAATGAAAAACATAAACAGCACTGCATAACAATGAGATGAGATTTTAAATGTACTGGATTATTTCACTATTTGTGGTTGGATGAAATATTGTGTGTGTGTTCCTTTATTGTATGTTATTTATTTAATATCAAACACTGTGGGACTCCATTAATCCGCAATGCCAGACCCAGTGCGCCACCTGGTGGTGTCTAAGTAAAAACAAAGTCCACAGCAGCAGAACAAAACATGGCAGGGACAGAATCTATACGGGGAATTTAATAAAACCTGGAGCTGATCATGGATCCCTGTGACAGCAGATGCATAGCTAACTTGATGAATTTTAGTTGAAGAACTTTAAAATTATTTTTCATGGACAGTATGTAGACTTGATGGCTCATTGTAATGTGGCTGTCATGTCTTCTGTTATGGTACAAATGGATTTAGGCCTGAATGTCTGCAGCAAGTGTGAGCAAGGGGATTTTGTATTTTATCCTGTTTGTTTGTCTGTTGGTTACTGTTTCTCTAAACAGACTTCACTGACATTTAGTGCAAGGTTAGGCCATGATCCAGAGAACAAGTGATGATTTTTCTATGTGGATAGCAACGCCACGTGGCCTGTATGAAGCTCTTTCTATTCTGGCTGATAAAAACTAAAAACATGAGGTCTATGTGAGGTACTGGCCACAAGTGTTACTGCCCAAACATTTCATTTCAAACTGCCCTTTTAAATAATTCATTTTGTGTGGCATCTTTCAAATTATGCCGTTGGCGAAAAGCTGCAAAATCTGTCAGTTTATATAAAAAAGTAAAAACACATTCTGCCTTACATGTATTAAAAGTTTTATTTTGAAAGGTAGGCCTTCTTTGGTGGAAAGTATTCATAAAGACAGGAAAATGAAGCAACAAAGAAGAAAACAAAGAAAACAAGCTGAACAAAATATATATTGTATGTAGATTGATTTTTAAGTTAAAGCAGCAAACTCAAGTAAATATCCTGTTTTCAAAACCTTACTTATATAAATGTGTGTGAGTATTATCTGTATCAAAAGCAAACAATACTCATTCTGCAGAAAAATGGTCTCTGTCAGTGTTACATACATATTTATCTTTTAAGTAGGATAATTCTCTCACTCTATAAAGGAACACTTCAGTTTAGCAGAAAATTCCATAAAGCTGTCAAATCGTTAGTAAATGGTACAATATTTACCTGTGAGATGAATTGGAGAAGTGGAGTAAATAAAGTAGGCTACTCTATAAATCTATTTAGTTACTTTGCACCCCAAACCAGGTGATCCCATTTCAAATCCTGCTGCAGTTTGGTCCATCCAACAATGAGTTTGCCTTTAGCCTACTGCAGAAGTGATGCAAGATGCATAGGCTGCTTTTCTGAACTGGATTTCTAAATATAGCCTATTGGAGTACAGATCTGTTCTGACTGACAGTGTTAAGGCTTATATAAGCCATAGACAGTTAAAGAAGTAAAAAAAAAAACAGCATAGCAATCAGATCCATTATAGAAACCATACATGGAAACCCAGTTGACGGGGGTTTGTTTTTGCTCCATCTAAAAGGGAGGGGCGTCCGAACTGACGTCACACTGCCCCCCCCCACCATCTCTCTCTCTCTCTCTCTCTC
>NC_045750.1:14894430-14905250 GCF_008692095.1 Etheostoma spectabile | reverse complement strand
TCTCTCTCTCTCTCTCTCTCTCTCCGCCTCCCCGTCTAGTCTAGTGTCTAGCAGCCGAGAACAGAGCACCATCGAGGGGTCTAGCTGGGTGTCAACAGAGCTCCAACGGCAGTCATGGCGGCGCCGTTAGCCCACTTCGATGAGGACTGGCAGGATTTTAACGAGTTCAAGCCGTCCTCGGCGTCGGCCGACCAGCTGGACCAGCTGAACTCAAACGTGAGCGATCCTTCGTCGGGCCTAGACGATTTCTCAGACCTGGACAACAGTTTCTCCGGGGAGATCTGCAGCTTCAAATCGATGGAGGACCTCGTCCACGACTTTGACGAGAAGCTGACAGTGTGTTTCCGGAACTACAACAGCACGACAGAAAACATAGCCCCCATTAAACCTATCACAGAGGAAAGTTACTTGAAACACGACGAGTGAGTGTGAATTTCATGAGTGATTTTATTTACGCTAACTTTTAGCTAATCTCTTAGCTAGCTAGCTAGCCACGTTAGCCTCGCCAGGCTAACCAAACGTTGATGTGACCCAGTGAGCTACAATCAGTGCCGTCCAAAGTTTAGCCTCCAAGGAGCTAGCTAGCTAGCTAGCTAATGCATGTTTGCGTAGCAAAAACTCTCAGTCGTCTAACAACAAAATGTGGTTCATTAACGTTGGTTGACTTTCACAACTGTACTGAAGCAACAGTACGTTTCAATGTTACAAATGACAACTACAATGTGTCAACATAATTGGACTGTTTGGTGCTTGAGTTGAAGGGATGAATCAAGGGTTGTTTTTTTGTGTATGTGCAAAGGAGAGGGGAGGGGTCATGCCACATTACCAATATTTCATATCATGCTAAATTGGTTTATGTTAGCTATTAAACCACTGATCCATAAAGTGCATATTGAGAGTAACGTTAAGTAATTGGCTGTTGCTCCCTGCACACTTGCTGCTGCTCATTTTAACATGCGGGACAAAACATGTTTGACATGGCTTTTAGGAGCCCTGCTATTTTAAAGCTAACAAACATGTCAACAACAACAACAACAAGATGTCGTGTTTCATACATGTAGTCGTTACTTTCTGAAAGGTTACACTGTGAGCATCGGTTGTTAACATGCTGTTCTTACTTCCCAGCAGTTAGTCACATTAATCCCACACAAATCATAGACGTCACTGTAACTGCACGGTTGTGTGGGCTGCATAAATCACCCTCCTCTTACCTTCTGCTTTCTTCTGCTTGTGACATTGCAACATGGTGACATTGTTAGATATAATCACACAATGGATGTAAGCTTCCTCCCCTTTTCTACGAAGTTAGTCATGTCCATTCAAAGGTGCTGCTTTACTTGAATCCCAATCATGAGAGCTTTGTTTACGTAACCTTTACTGGGATGAAGAAGAGTAGTGAAGTCTATAATTTTTGACAGCATTATGATGGCAGAATCCCCATAAAATGTCGCACACGCTTAAAAAGCATTGGTTTAGTGTTGCAATGAATTTTTTTTTTATTAGAGACAGAGCAACAACATTTAGTCGATAAATAGATTAGTCAATACACAGAAAATGAATAGGCATTTATCTATCAAAAATGCCAAGCTCCTAAAATTTAGCATCTCAAATCTGTTTTTCTGTGTTTTAAATAGCTTTTCTTGCTTGATATGTCATTAATTAACTAAATATCTTTGGGGTTTTCGTTTTTTTTTTTTTAAACAAAAAAAAAAAATGTTTTCATTGAGCCAAAGATTATTGTACAGAGATTAAATTAGTCAAGTCAGAGCTTGTTTTTTAGAACAGTAAAAGTAAAGTTACAGCTATTAATCGGTGTACAGTATATCAAATATTTACTACTAAACTAGTAGTAGAAAAACAGAATTAAAGCACACAGTGCAAAACCAAAAAATAAATAATAAAGAAATGAGGATTTAAAAAAAAAAAAGGGTGGGAGAACATTCAAGAGAGTCTTATTCCCCCATACCCTACCATTTCCTCAATCTACTACTTCTACTCTGGGGTTTTGACTGTTGATGAGACCTAACAAGACAGTCGTAGACGTCATCTTGGACTCAGAGCTGGATACTTGGACATGAGAATGAGGACATTGGGTTTTTAACTAGACATTTTGTTACTGAAACTTGGCCACACACACTACACTAACTGTCATGAATACAGTTGTTGTGAGCTTATCACAGTTACAAAAACAGTAACAGTCTCACAGTTAATGGGGCTCTAAATGTCTAGGGGGGATGCAGGGGATTGGCGAGACAGGGAGAGAAGCATCTATAGTTGTAGGTAAAGAAACAGGAAAGAAGGAATAGAGTAATTGGACATCAGCCTGGTTATGTCCAAAGAGCAGCGCCAAGCTCAGTGAGAGTCTTTTCTGGATGACTGCACTTTTGCAGGACGTGCCCAGGCGCTTAACTAGTTCTCCAGAAAGACAAGCACGACAAGGAGGAAATTGGTGTTTTGTGTGGGTGTGAATGGAGAAATAAAAATGTGTTTGTGTTAAAGCCAACTCGTGCATTTTGGATTATATGTGTGCGAAGTGAAGCAGCATCCACATAAATTTATATTCAAGCAAGTACGCTTAAACAAATTGACAGTGTCGAAGTAGAAACAAGAAGATTGGACCCTTGAAATCTAGACTGGCCTCGTTTTAAATTGTAAATGTTCTCACTGAAGCTAATCGTGCATTTTGGCATGCACCCACGTGCCCAACACAGTGTCATGTCTTGAGGCACAAAAAATGCATCCTGCCAGCCTTTGCCCTATTTAGAACAATTCCTCAGCCCCCCACTCCCCAAGCTGTGCACAAGCATTCAGGGGGAAACATGCCAGTTATGTAAACACGTGTGTGTGTGTGTGTGTGTGTGTGTGTGTGTGTGTGTGTGTGTGTGTGTGTGTGTGTGTGTGAGGATATGACGATGCATAGCCACTCTGACACATGGGGTCACAGCATCCATCCTCGCTCTCAGCAGTCACCAGGAATAAGTACAGGGACTTGCACATGCACGTTAAAAAATTTAATATTCGGCACAGACTCTCTTTCCAGTTAGTGTTTGAAAACATGCCCAATGCCCACACTTTTTAGTTTTGTTTTCAACATGGAGGGGTAGTTTATTATATTGTTAAGATTAGGGCTCAGCAGTATATCGATGTTGTATCAATATCGCGATATTAGACTAGCTTTCGTCTTAGATTTTGGATATATTGTAATATGGTAAGTGTTGTCTTTACCTGGTTTTACAGGCTGAATTACAGTAAAGTGATGTCATTTTCTGAACTTACCAGACTGTTCTAGCTGTTCCATTATTTACCTTTACACTCTAAGACATTAAATAATTTCTGGAGGATATTTATCAAAAATCTCATTGTGTAAATAACATTTTGTTAAAGCACCAATACTCAACTATGCAATATGGACATTGAGGTGTTTGGTCAAGAATATTGTGATATTTGATTTTCTCTATATTGCCCAGCCCTAGTTAAGATTTATAAAATGGCGCATATCCTTTTAATAAATCCATCAGGATATATTAAATCACCCTGATCCATACTACTCTAATAACAACCCACTATAAATAATTCAGTTTTTTTTATTTTAAATTATCTGCATTTACATATTTTGCGACAATCCCTCAAAACCCAGTAATCTGTAGTCTAAGTTTTAAAAAAGTTGACGGATTTCACAGTTGAACAGTACACTTTTTTTTTTTAATAGACTCTTTGCCACCACCTGCTGAGCTGTGACGTCTTCTCTGCCAACATGCATGCTGCAGAGTACTGCAAACATTCAGCAGTCTGTTACTGTAATGATGCCACTGTTTCAGAATCAGCCGATGTTATCAGCAAACATCCAAAAAGACTCTAATGATCTAAAGACACAGTTCCTACACAAATGAATTGTCTACGTGTTACCAACGCGTTGCAGACCTTCGCTTTAAGGCTGACGCTGCCGCATATGCGTCCATGTTTCTCATCCAGAGAATGTTTACTGGGGAAAAATGCCACGTGATTAAGGAGCTGTCACGTTTGTCAGTGGTTTCGGGCGGCTGCTGTGAGACGCAGCAACAGGAACACTGAGAGCAGCACATTTAGCTATGCCGAGTACTGCTGTGTCACAGGAGAAAGAGAAGGAAACGGGCTGTCTTATCTACTGTGGGTTGAAAATGCTTCACTTATTATTTTGTCCATTATTCACAACTTTATTATGTCTCTTGTATGTTTTTGTCCCTCTCGCTTTACTCCAGAGTGTGGAACGCTCTGACAGATAATTATGGCAACGTGATGGCTGTGGACTGGAAGACATCGCACACTCGCTCCCTACACCTGCCCACCCTCAACATCACTGAGCATGAGGTACCATAGAGACACACACAGACACAATCCTTCAGTGTAATATTTTAAGCACACAGTAAACGCACAAGCTACATTTCAATAATTTCGCCCTGTTTTTGAACCTTGCAGAAGAAGAGCCAAGAAACAAATGTAAGCAGTTTGCTCCTCTGCCGTCAATCTGCTTAACCACCTGTTGCCTCATCCGAGTTGTGTCTCTCTCTCTCTTTAAATCTCTCCCCATCCTTTCCCGATGGACAGAAGTTGGATAACCAATCTCTGGATCTGTCTGACGACGAGGAGCTCAGGGAGCAGATGGATATGCACTCAATCATCGTCTCCAGCATCAACGATGAGCCGCTCTTCACAGCCGAACAGGTAAACTTTCCCACGCACAGTGGCATGTGTTGCATTCTCCTTGGTTGTTTTAGAAACTGTCATTTATAAACCCGCAGAGCTGGGAGCTTTTTTAGGATCCTTAAGGAGGAGGCAAGTAAAGTGATTGATATTTTACTGGAAGCTACTTCATTTCCTGTATTTGGGGCCTTTCATATCTGCAACATACTCGCATCATTTTCAAATTCCTGGTTCACACTAAAACATATGTGACAAAGAGAAAACTGCTTGTTTTTCTTTTCTTCTTTACTAACTAGCCTAAGCTTAGCCAAGTAATTGCTCTAAAGTCCATCCTGTTTGTTCAGTAATGTGTTTTTTAGCACGTCTTAATGTTTAGAATATATTCAGGATTTTGGCTATTTGCACTGCGCCACACACACACACACACACACACACACACACACACACACACAAATGTCAGGTTTTGGTCGGGATATGTCTTCCTGGGAAGCTTTTATTAACCCTTTATAAATTTCATGAAAATCCAAAATAGTTCTCTCAGGGGCAAACTACAAACAGACTGAACTCAGTAGAACCAAAAAAGCAACCTTGAAAAATGAATTTATTGCTCACTGCTTGCTGGTTTCATGCCGGTGAAGGTAATTGAGACTGTTGTATCACTAAACATTAATGATGTAACTACTCAAAACAGACTAGTGTGATGAAGTGACACATACATTTGGTTTGAGTGTATCCATCCCTGATGATTCATGTGTCTTACACAAACATCCGCTCTGGTGAGAAATGCATGTCAGACTGGAACAGCCTTAATCTTGTCAAACTTGTCAATGACAATAAATCTAACACAGAAAACACAGTCACATAGTTCCAAACACTTAACTACTTAAACCTATAAAAAAACAATTCATAACGTGTTTGTGTTTAGGTGATCGAGGAGATAGAGGAGATGATGCAGGAGTCTCCAGACCCAGAGGACGATGAGAGTCCCTCACAGTCTGACCTGTCCATGCTGTCTCAGGACCTCCACGCCCTGAAGCGCTCCGGCTCCAACACCAGCTACGAGGACCGTGAGTACCGCTGCGGCTGTGCACATTTACAAGCAGAGATTAAAGCTTGTAATGCTGTTTGTGCTCCCTTCCTTGTGAGACAGCAGTGTTGCCTCACACTCTAGTGCCGTCTGAGAGTTATCTAGACTCAGTGAAGTGTAATGGGTCGCACTGTCTGGAACATGAAGAACACATTATGTATATCAAATAAAAACAGACAGCAATAACACTGTTCCTACATGTGATATAATCAACAGCATATATTTGGCTTGGATGCAATCTTTTAGTTCCAGGCTGGTGTAGACTGAGCATTTGCACCTTGTATGCCTCAAGGCTATGGATTCTGTTTCAGATATCTGCTTATATTAACTACAATATGTTGTGTGTTTAACATATTAGACAGCGCATAATCAGTGTCATTAAGTGTACACACAATATTTACATTGAGCTTGTTGCTCACTCTCTGAGGGATTGTAGTGTAAAACGAGACACCAGACTTGTAACAGTATAAACATATTTTCTCCTTAAATTCTCATCACTTCCACCTTTGATCCGTCTCTTTTATAAGGAGATGTCACACATGCTTTAAGTGTCTTTGCAGTTATGATAAGGTTGTTTGTTGAGACCACATGTTATTTAACTGATGGTAGTATTGGAAGCCACTGCATAAAAGTCTCCTTCAAACCTCCATGCTGAGTACACATCCAACATACAGTTCTTTCACACAACCGCATACACAACAATAACTTAAATATACTACTACTTCCTAATCTGTCTACACACCACCCTCAGGGCTGCGTCAGCTGTCTGTGTCTGAACTAACCGAGACTCTGGAGGAAGTGGAGACGGCCATCCGCCGCTACAGCGAAGAGCTGATCCAGGCTCTGGCCCTGCGAGACGAACTCGACTATGAAAAGGAGGTACATTGATCTTTACCTTCTTAACTGTGTCGCCTCAACATTACTACAACAAGGCGACAACATGAACCGCATCTGTGTCTGCCGAATTTGTGAAAAGCTGAAAACCAGCCCAAAAAATGACCAAATTATTAACAGCACTCGGCTGACTTCAAAGTCATCATCGGCCAGACAATTCCACGGTAGCGCTTGGTTGTAAAGACTATTTTAAATGTTAGTTTTGATGTGCAGAAAGCCCGGGCGTTGTTTTGTGGAAACAGACCGCGGTGCTCACAGCGTTCTGGTGAGAGGTCAGTGAATCACTGGCAGCTTTTTCACAGTGTAATTTGCTTTTCAATGTCATGACAGTCGCTGTGTTATTTTACCGGTCGGTAAAAATAGATTTCTCTAAGAGCGTTAGATGTATAAAGAAGGAAAAAAACAAAAAGTTAAAGTGCAGCTTGATCCTAAAAACATGAATAATTTGTCTTAAAATAGGTGAAGAACAGCTTCATCTCGCTGTTGATCGACGTGCAGAACAGACAGAAGGAGCACCGCGAGCTGCTGCGGAAGAAGAAGAAAATCCGAAGTATGACTACAACCGGGCCCAACGGCCAGAGGACCGCCAGCACGCACATACCAGGCACGGTGAGTCATGTGGTGGCACGGCGTGGGAGGCATAGACCAAGATGAAAACATATGCCCTGAATGCACGGTCATGCCACACACTTCTTCAAAGTAGATGCATGGCCTGACAGTTTGTGTGGGAGAGCTGCTTTCACTTTAACACCAAGAGTTTGTGCCAAACCTTTTTTCCTTCTTTCCCTTAATATAGAAGCCTCCGTATCTCTCTTCACTCTCTGTTTTTCCTCCTTTCTCTCGCTCCTTTTAGCTCCTCACTCTGGAGGGACTCTCCAATGTCATTCAAAATGGCCTCCGTCAAACTTTTGGCAACACAGGAGGGGACAAACAGGTGCCCCTGCTCTTTCTTTCGACTCACATGTTCATTCTTTGCCGATATTCCTCTGTGTTTTTCTTTTTTTCCCCCTTTTTACCACTGGCATGTTTTCTTCTCTACAGCTACTGCTGGCGTTTGCTGTCATATGTTCAGTCATCTTTTTCATCAGATATGTCTTTATGGTTGATTTTAACCTCTTTTCTCGTTTTTTATAACTTAATTTCTGTCTGTCACTTGTCTTTATTATTTATTCCTTTGTTTTAAGCCAAGAAGACACGGTTGCATCATCGTTGCTTTCTTTAGCTTGCATCATTAAATATTTACTCTATTAGGTCTCTGCAATGTTAAAACCAACTACCAGTCCCATACAACCCTGTTGCTTATTATCTGTTCATATGTTGACCTTCATGACATCATATTTTATCACTCTTTTACAGCACGTTTAAAATTAAAATAGAAGACCGTACAAAGAAAATACTGTCCACCTGCATGTGTAACAGTATTCATTCACAATCTTTTCTTTTTCAGTACCTAACCACAGTAATCCCTTATGAGAAGAAAGCTGGCTCCCCGGTGGTAGAAGACCTCCAAATCCTCACAAAGAGTAAGTGCACACTCACAGAGTCACACACACCAGGGGTCACGTTAACCCTATATTTTCCGTCCTTGACTGAATTTCTTTAACAACGACGGAAAATTCTACAGGCTGCCTGTCATTTTGGGAGATGAAACACTGAGGGCCATCTACCATAACTCTGAGTAATTCACACTAGAGCCCGACCGTTATATCGGCCGATATTAAGCATTTCCCGAACTCGGTATCTGTATCGGCATTTATAATTGCCAATAAAAAATTCAGAATAATTTATAATGACAAATCAATGATTCTGATAAATGAATATTTAAAAAATAAAATAAAAACCAGACGCTTAACCATGTTATGAGTGTTGGTGTTGCATAGTTAGGCCACCAGAGGGCGCTCTACAACGTCCCTGTTGACAACACTGATCATTTTTTTTGTTGAATGTGTTTTTGTTCAAGACTTTAAGTTTCATATCTTAAGTTTGTATTTTTATATGTTTTATTTATCAGAACTTTGATACATTTTGATGTTCCTCTGTTCTGTTGGGACAGTGAAACAAATTATCATATTATTTTAGTGATAACTCATAAATAACTACAAAGAACTAATGTTAGAGAAATCTGTTTATGTCTTGTTACACGTTTCTGGGTTTTTTGTTTTTTTAAATATATATCGGGATATTGAATTTTTAAATAACATCATAATAATATCGGTTATCGGTCAGGCTCTAGTTAACACATCGTCCAGTTAAAGTGAAAGCGTCTGCTCGCTGTGGCAGCAGCAGCACAGAGGAGCAGGAGTCGAGACAGCTTACCGACTACTCGACCATGGCAGAGGAGAAAGCACCTAGTATCTAAATATTTCAGATTTTCCAAGGGGAAATTCTTTGTCACAATGCTGCATGTTAAAGCACGCTTACAAAGATGAGTCGTGTCAAGTGAGTACGGTGAGTGCTGTCACAGCGGAGCATGGGCCAAGAGTCACCCTGACAAACTTTCTGGTGTCAGTTTTTTCCAGCTGACTCCCAACGCTAAGAGGGAAGCTGATAACTTTTAACTTTTAATCAGGCAATCTGAGGCACAGTGTAACTGCACCCACTCTGCAGTGGAAGCTCGACCAGTATGGTGTTGACATGAGTGGCCGCACGGTCGGCGTCTCTGCTCATCTTTTCTGTCCACGCCCTTATACGGGCACAATCTAGCAGCTTGTTCTGTAAATGAACTATTAAAAAATGAAATGAATGGGGAATAATACATTATTCTGGAATCTTTTACAACCCTGCTCGTTAAAATAAGGGACAACAAGAAAGTCTATCGCAACTTCTGACACACACACACACACACACACACACACACACACACACACACACACACACACACACACACACACACACACACACACACACAAAAAAACCCTAAATGGACCAAAATTAGATGTAGTAGTCTTTGCAGGTTGTTTCTTTTCAAGTTTGCTTGTTTTTTTATTTCTTTGTTTTTCCTCAATGCATGTTCATGTTTTCAAAATGCAATGTGCTTTCACCTCGCTAGTCCTCCACGCCATGAGGGACGACAGTGAGAAGGTTCCTGCCCTGCTAACAGACTACATTCTCAAAGGTAAACTCACAGCCGTCCTCCATCCCTTTTAACCGCGTCTCCATAATGTTTGATATCAGTGAGCCGGGGGCAAAAATCTGAGCAACTTTAGTCATGTCAGTTGGTTCATAGCACCAATGTAAAAAAAACAACAACAACAACCTCAAAGCCTTGCAAACTTTCCTAAAAAATACTTAAATTCATAGTTCTGTGTCACAGCCAGGTGACTTTAGTTTGTGTTGGTTCCAGCTGACATTTAGACATCTTTAGACCCCCTGGTGTTTGAAAGAGGCCCATCGTGCTTTATTTTCATGGAAGCTGACGGTAGAAAACATCAAACAGGATGCCACAGAGAAAAGTAGCACTCAACACAGATTACACACATTACAGGGAGGGGAAAAAGCTTTTCTTGCCACCCTTCATTGTTGACTTGTACCTTCCTTGTCTTTCGCCTGCTGCATTGTCCTCTGGGTAGCTCTGGTATGAGAGCAGTGGAAACTGAGGTTTGTGAGCCACTGATACATTAACACAGACTCTTCACCTGCAGCCTTCTATTCAGAGCCCTGTCAAACGCCATCTTTCTCTTTCTCTCTCTCTCTTTCCTTCCCTTTTAAAGCAGCAGTCTTCCCTCACTCGCTCTTCGCTGTAGTGCCCATAGTGCTGTTCAGTGCTTGTGGCTGCACTACACCTACCCTGAAACACATGAACATGCTCATAATTCCCCTTCACTGCCAGCTTGTAGTAGCAGCTGCTCTTCTCACCAGTTTCTTCTCTTTTCTCACCCCAGTTTTTCCCCCCGTGGTAGTTGCTCCTCCATAATTCCCAGCTCTCCTTCATCTGCCACAGTGGGCATCAGGGCACCATTGATCATACGCTGTTCTTGTCTCCACAGTGCTTTGTCCCACGTAAAGCCAAAGGAAAGCCTCCTGTTTCCAGAACCATTCATTGGACCATCAGAAGAGGGTTCTGGCAATCTGGAAGAACCTAGATAATCCATTCAAAATCTTCCTTTCTCCTCCTCCTTTTTTTTCTTTTTTCTTTTTTCAAACAATAGACTTTCTTTCC
>NC_045750.1:14892777-14894420 GCF_008692095.1 Etheostoma spectabile | reverse complement strand
TTTTTTTTTTTTTTTACTCTGCCACTGCTGTTGTTCTTAAAGTTTTAACTCTAGATATAACTCCTTGGTCTGTATAGTTCTTTTCATATGTAATGTTTTAATTTTTTTAATGCCTGAGTGATACAACCACTTTCAATCCTGACTGCATGATGACTTGTCTATGGATGCCATTAATCAATATTAGTCTGAACACCTCACTTCCTGATTAGCCAGTGGCTCTTGAATTGAGAAGGGGCAGGTGTATTTTAATTCCATGGGCTTTATACGCAGACCTGTTTGAGGGAAACACAGTCCAGTATTGTAAATCGAATGCATTTGCGTCAGCGTAGCTCATGCCTGACGGGGGGAAAGACAAATCCTGGGGAGATCCAGGCCAGGCTGGTCATGGTATTGAGCATTAATCCCGTGTTTCCTGTGTGAAATCCTTCACTTTAATGGCATTTTGATTGATTGCATATAATGTCTCGGGGGTTGCTAAAGATTAAAGAGCATACCCTTTAATTTTAAAACCGTAGGTTTACCCATCTTTGCATGTTGGTTTTTGGGTTAATGCTCAATTTTGGCTGTTAGTTGAATGTTAAAATGAAATATTTTGTATACGAATAAGAGGAATTGCTTCTTGGAACTTTTTATTTTTTGAAAAAGGGAAAATGACTTAAGAAGGTAATAGCTAGATGAACAAACATATAAAGCATATTTTTGGAGAAGGAATGGTTTTTAGGGAGATTAGGGACTTGCCAGTAGCCTCCTTTTGTGACCGCACCTCAACATCATTTTGTAAATGCTGTCTATTGACCTCTGAGTCCTCAAATAGTGACCGCCACCCCCACCAACTTTATCACCTCCCCAGGAGTCGTCATTACATGAGTCTGAAAATACCTTGTATAACATATTTGCATTAGTAGAAAATGACCCAACTGGTCGTATCATTAGGATAAATAATGTTAATAAGATTATGATAGGTTTTTAATTGTGTAGTTAAGCTTCTGTTGTCAGTTGTGGGTTTTTTTGTCTATTAACCCTTTAAACTGTTGTGGAAATTTTGTGGTAGCACTTTAGTCTGTCAGTGATGTGGTTATGTAGTAGTGGAATATGTGGTTGATACTTAAGACTACGTCCCACTAGGTTAGTGTTAGATGAGGCTTCTCTTAACTGTAGATAGTGGTGCCAAAACTCGTCCGCATGAGGAATCCATCTATTCACCTTATTAATCATCGCGAGCATGAGAATTTTAACCACTTTAAAGGGGTACTCCGCTGAATTTACACATTACATTCCGTTTACACGTCACACAGATTACTGCTCAGCCTGTAAACCGGTTGTATGATGGCGTCCGCAGCTCTGGAGGAGCTTTGTCAAACTTGAGAAGTTGACCCTGATGATGTCATGATGATGTCATAACTGTCATCTTGGCTTGGGCTTGAAACTACAAATTTATAACTGAAAGCCTGTTGTTACAAACTTAGTGCATGGAGTTTTGAAAAGATGTGGGTCAAATGAAAAATACACTATCGAGTTGCATTATGGGAATTGTAGGATCCAGTGTTTTTGGAGCTTGCCGCAAACTAGAGACTAAAACTTAGAATATCTCAGCCCTCGGTCTATTCGACTGTGACCGTTTTTTTTTTTTTGCCTCCATGGTA
>NC_045750.1:14889061-14892767 GCF_008692095.1 Etheostoma spectabile | reverse complement strand
AAATCACTGGAGCACCCCTTTAAAAGCTGGTACCACCAGTCTAGCACTGCAGGTCTGTTGGTTCACTAAAGGTTCCGATCACCAGCTACTACAGGTGCACCACACACTGTCAGATCAGGTCTAGTG
This sequence comes from Etheostoma spectabile, assembly GCF_008692095.1. Taxonomy (NCBI): domain Eukaryota; kingdom Metazoa; phylum Chordata; class Actinopteri; order Perciformes; family Percidae; genus Etheostoma; species Etheostoma spectabile. Next base: position 14,892,641 of record NC_045750.1, on the reverse strand, counting down.
TAGCTCTCAGGTACGGTCATCAGTGTTAGTAGTCTAAAATCTTATTCTGAAAGGTACTGACATTCCTGAGTCTTTGTATGTTTCTGGCAACATTTGTATTAGCTAGACTTCAACTTTGCTGCACTGTTATCTTTTCATAAATTTCTCTACATACCTGGACGAGCCAGTGGAGGCAATCACGGTAGCCTCTTGATTAAACCAGGGTAGCATTACAGATGTTGATTATGTTGTGATGTGTTAAAACACAATTGTTTGCTTAAAGTCCTAGACTGTGATTAGTAGTGTAGTTAGCAGTTAAACCGCACAGTAGCATCCGCTTTGTGTAGCAGTCTTGACGATAGCATAGATGCAGTTGTAACATCTACCTTGAAAAAGGAATCTACTTTTACTGGTTCAACTTTTTAGGCATGTCTTTGGAAGAAAAGGGAATAAGAAGATGACGAAGGGGTGTGATAAAGTTAATGGATGTTGGGTAAGATTGCACAAAGGGTTGCTTAAATTTGAGGGGTCCATTTTATTCTTTTTAAAGGAGACAAAAGCTTTTAGCGCTATATTTACTATTTATATGTAACTGTTGTTTCTACTGTTGCCAGCTTTGCAAACATTCACAACCTAGCATGTGCTACATGCACTTTACCGCTGCAAACACATTTCTAATAATGATTCATTTGTTGTTTACAGACATATTAATATCACACTAAAAGGGACAAGTGCATGTCGCATTGGAATGCAGGAAAACTCAAAGCAAATAAGCATTACATTTATACTGTTAAGAAGATATCAAAAAGGGCAAAGTGACACCACCAAAGTTGTGTGGCAGGGAAACACACGAGCCACTTAGAGAAAAGCATCCCCGATTGATCCTGATATTACAAAAGCTTAAATAATCTTTTTAGTTTTATAATGAAATGGCGGTCAGTGTGGAAGTCACTGGAGGATCTGGCTCTCGTCTCAGGCCAGAACCCCTCGTCTGGTCTCTTATTAGCGACATATCAGTGTAACGACAATTTAGAGATTTTATATTTATATATGTACATCAAAACAAGCAACAGAAAAAGAGGCTGCCTTTGTAAATGCCTGAAATATTTTGTACATTAAACCATCTCCTTTTTGGTTTTTAATGCAATATAATTCCTCAGTTTGAGGTTTTATGTTTACTGTCTCATGTGGTACTGCAGTATATTAATTTATTATGTAAATGTTCAGTTTTGTAACCATATTATTGACTGTAATGGTGCACGTGTTTGTGCCCACACTGCAACTCATTTCAAATAAATGATAATGTAAAGACGTGTGAGTGTGGGTGACCACAAACTGTCTATGCTGTCCTATGAAAATCACGTATCTCCCAAACATAAACTGTCTGATTTTAGCTTTGTGACAGTCTCAAATAATGGGTTGGAGTTATTTATTTATTTTCTTATGGCTTATTTTTCTCATGAATTGGTTTTTTTTCAACCTATAAAGAAATACTTAGTCCTAGTTTATTAGAAAGAAAATCACCAAATTCAGAGATAAGTGGCTTTTACCAAGTCTTTTTTTCTACAACAAAGATAACCTGAAAAGTGAATTTGATGACTTGATTGATCCTAAATGACACTCCTTGATCATAACTAAAAATACATTAAAATGAAAAGGTGTCTTTGTAATTTACTAATGTATTCACAAAGCATTTTGCTTGAATGTTGAGGTCAAACGTAGGCATGAGGCCTAAAGCTAGTTGTGTAAATCATATAATGGAAACTATGCACCAGTTCCAGTCCCCTATTTTTTTTTATTACTATTTTCATATTAAATGGTACATATCAGTATTGAAATCAATCAAGTTGTGTAAAAGTTGCCCAGTAGGATATCACCATCCAACCAGACTGTAATTCTGTCACTGTCATGTGTTAACCTCATCACTCAGCTTCTGGCAAAATGTCTTAAAATGCACAGAGTACTGAGGGTGAGGAGAAGAAAAAGACAGGAGGAAAGAGTCGGTTTTGTGCATGGTCCTCTCAGTAACTGCTCGATAAGTTAATGGCACTCGCAAACTCCATCCGCCGGATTGATTCAGGTTTCGTTGGACTCACCAGAGTGCAAGTTCCCAACAGGTTTAGCAATTCCATTACCAAAAAGCATCCAAAGATATGTCAAGATGACAAAGGTTCCCAGGCATGGAGAGCTCATTGAAAATAAATGTCTGTAAAATAATAATCAAAGTGTTGATGCCTCTTACAAATTTACCAGAGAAAAAAAGTGAAATGGATGCATTTCTGCTGTATCACCATACAGTATCTTTGGTTTGTCTTTTACTCAATGTGTGCTCTGAGTCTAAGTATAAGTTCATACTTCCTCCTTCCCACTCAAAAATAATGTACATTTGAATGTCACAACCTCACTTCCTTTCTCCTCCTGGTTGCTACGGGTACTCCGGTGATCCTGTCATGAGTCATGATTTCCGACTTGTCAACATGTTCAACATCCACGGCCGGTGTCCCGTCAGGTTCAAAGGTCATCCTCGGGTCACAGGTTGGTGTCAGTGAACATGGTGTGCTCCTTCCTCACCGTGCTGAAACCTTTGACGGTGTCAACAAATTCCTCGTCATCCATAAACTGTAAGGGGGAAAAGGCAAAGCGTGCTTAAACTGGTGTTTAAGACTTAAGGCAGTTTGATAACATTGCACAGTTCATCTCAGTAACATGACCGGTCTCTCACCATCCCACTGTCATGGCCTGAAATGTTTGGGTCCCACGCTTCGTCGTCTCCCGTGAGGGACTTCCCGTCCATCATCTGGCTGACGCTGCGCCTCAGGGCGTTCACACTGAGGATCCCCAGCTCCCCCGGTGGTGGGGCGTCATCAATGGGCTCACATTTAGCTTCAAACACTTCCTGGTGGGAGAGGAGAGAGATATTTATGGTACGCAAATGTGCAGCTAAATGTTTCTCTGTCTGTGTGTGTGTGTGTAGGGGGGGGGGTTACCTCTGTTTTCATGGTGAAGCCCTTGAGTGTTACACTGTTGGAGATGCCCGTTGTGTCATGCACAGTGTCGAACTGAAAAGGAGAAGACCCGACTTTAGCAGGAGGGGTGTACGATAACTGACAATCTGTATGTCGATTCTGTCTCACTGTTACTTTATTATTAATGAAATTATTATGATCGTTTTGACAGTTTTCTTTGATCAAATTGAATTGTGCCTTGCTTGATAGTAAATTATTGTGCAAAAATCCAGGTTAATTGCTAAAAATGTACATGACGTAAAAAGTCATGGTATAGTATGTCATGACAAAGTCATATTAAAGTCATAAAAAAGTCATAAAACAAGTAATAAGTCATGAAAAAGTCATTAAAAAAGTCATGAAAACAAATCATTTAGAATAGTATGTCATAATATATATATAGCAGTATTAATAAGAAAACATGAAGAAAAGTTTAATAGATGCCATACAATCCAGCTTAATGATTAAAAAATGTACATGACAAAAAAAGTTATAGTACAGTATGTCATGAAAAAGTCATAGTCATAAAAAGTTAAACAAGTAATAAGTCATGAAAAAGTAAACACCATAAAATAGCATGTCATAATATATATATA
>NC_045750.1:14885773-14889051 GCF_008692095.1 Etheostoma spectabile | reverse complement strand
GAGAGAGAGAGAGAGAGAGAGAGAGAGAGAGAGAGAGAGAGCAGTATTCAAAAAAACAAAAACAAAGAAAAAGTCAATGGATGGGAAGAAAATCCAGCTTTATGCTAAAAATGTGCATGATGTCATAGTATAGTATGTCATGAAAAGTCATATTTCACTGTGTAATCAGCAACTGAATGTCCCCTCACCAAAACAGAGTTGCTGGCTGGATAAACAGCCATGGGGCTTCTCCTCTTCTTCATGGGCAGGGCCACCAGCGGGGGTCTCTCTCTGGTGAAGGGGGGTTTGTTCAGGGCCTGGTGCGGGGGGGCATGGAAGGAAAATAGACACTGGCCTCACTCCTTTCCTGGCTGTCACCCTTTGACGTACCGTAATATAAAATGTTTTATGGCATATGAATAACTTACCTTAGTGAGTATGACAGCTAGCAGGATGGCTAGCAGCAGCAGGGCGATGGCCGCCATGACTACGATGAACCACAGCTCCCGGACGAGCGGCTGGTCTCCCTGACCTCCCTCTGCCCGCTGACCTCCACCTCCTCCTCCTTCTCCTGCTGGAGGAGTGAGGCTCGGTGACTCTGGAGGGGAAAAAGACATTTTCAACATGAGGTTTGATGGTCGTGGTACTCATTGCATGTCTAACACCCAGAATAAATCTCCTTACATCGTCCAATCAGCCAATAAGAAGTAGTTTTGTATTGTTGTTTTAAAATGCTATAAGCAGCGTCCTTTTCCTGGGTCCTCAGGAGAATGATCATCAACTGAAGTTTTGTCAGACAAAACATGTAGAAACGTGTAAGATAATTTGTGCATTGTCATAACATTTTAAGAATGACTTATATCTGAGTCATATAACATACACCCTGTCCAAACCTCCTTTTTCCTTCTGTTGGGTTTGCATTTAGGAATACATCGCAAGTCAACACCCTGTGAGATAGAAAGACGATCACATGTGCCGTAGAAGAGATAACACTGTAACCGGAGACACACTGGCTTTCGTGGCCTAGTTTCTAGTCTGCAGATAGCACACACTCATCAATCAGCCACTTTTAATCCATTCATTTAGACTTCTGTACTCCTAAATATGTCAAGTTATGAATTGGTACTTTATACAGTTTACTGACAGGCCCTAAAGGCAACTTGATGCTGTTAAATTGAGTGTCCAAAATACAGTACAAATTCTTGCTTTTAAACTGACCGTTATAAAATTAAAATAAAGCCTGAGTTTGGATCATGGATGGGCTGATGGAAAAAAGTGTCCATCCAGAGACTCACCAGTCCTGAGGTCCGTGGTTCGGCCTGTGGCGGGGGTGCTGGCAGCCCCTCGCTGTGTGATACATCGATCAGAAAGGCAAAGACCTGCCGGGTTGTTAGGATAACACCTGTCGCCCCATCAATATTTCACACCTGCTACTTTTACTTGCTGACTCCTCAGCAGCGCACCGACGAGGACACAAATGTCCCCATGTCTCGTTCCCCGCCCCTAATGTTTCCTAGAGAGCACAAGGTAGAAACATAGTATCAGGGCTTAAGAGAGCTTCACACAGACGGCGTGCCTGGTTCTCTGACGCTCCAAAACTCCTAGCAATGTTTTTCTCCAGCAGTGCCATGGTAACAGCCAGGTGTCAAGTTTCAGTTTAGCAGAAGAGGCATGGCGGCAGCCACACGACCCTTCTGATCCTCAGGGGATCTGTTTGTATGTCTTTCTCATAAGAACATATGATATGGCTTTTTTTTTTTTTTAAATGTAACTTTACATAACACATTCCCAGAGTCAATAGAGTGATGTTGTACATTCATGTAGGACCAGGGCTGGCATTTGTTACAGTCTTTAGGAAGATGACACAACACTGTAGATAGGACATTAAAGGACAGCATGTTACAGCATAAAAAATACAAAGTTTGTGGTGCTATAATAAGAAATTAAACCATCCTTTACCCCACAATTGAGTTCACTGGTTGCAAGTGTCTTCACTGTTGTCTTTTCATTACATTTTCGGTCGCCTACTACTTCCGCACACTTTCAGCAACAAAACCCTTCATGCATCAAAATGTTCAGCATTTGTGCTTGTATTCGATTCAATATTCAACTTTTTTCTTTTTACACTGAAAGTCAATGAATCAATCTTTAAATAATGTACAGGGTTCTTCCACTTCTAAATGCTACTCCTCCCACATACTTTCACCTGCAGACGCCGTTCAATCTTTAGACCGTACCCAAAACCTTCAGATATTACAGATGAATTCAGCTTTTTGACATCATTTACAGTTTTTGTTATCCGTTTTTGAAGTTTCTTCTTCTTTCTTCTTTCAGGCTTTTTCTGCGTTTATAAAGTAGCTCAGTGGTTGGCACTGTTCCAACTAGCACCACCAAGTAGGCATTGTAAACTCTCACCCATGGTTGATTCCCAGCCCAGCCGTTTTATCACTTTTTTCGAATCCTATGATACAGTATGACATTTTTTGATATACTATCCTATGACTTTTTATCACTTTTTCAACAAAATGTACCGTGACTATTATTTACATAATAAACTATGACTTTATCACATTTTTCGACATACCACACTATGACTTTTTTGACACACTATACCATGACTATTTTCGATATACTGTACTATACTATGACTTTTTATCTATGACATCTTTCATTATACTAAACTGACTTTTTTATCACTTTTTTAGACATTCTATAATATGACATTGCTCCAATTGGTATCAACAAAGGCACTGCAGACTCTCACCCTTGGATTGATTCCTACTCCAGGCTGGGCCTTCTTGTGGGCAGTTTTCGTGTTCTTCCAGACTCTCTTTGAATTACTATACTAAGACATATTTTTACCCCTTTTTCAACATACTATGTTGACTGTTTTCAACATATTATATTGGTGGGACAGTGGCCCAGTGGTAAACACTGCTCCACCTAGCAGCAGCATGTAGGACCAGCAGACTCTAACCCCTGTTTGAGTCCCAAATCCAGGCTAGCTGCTTTTGTGTGGAGTTTGCATGTCCATGTCCATCCAGACTCTCTTTGACATACTATACTGTCACTTTCGTTCAACATACGTTGACTATTTTTGACGTATTATACTATCACTTTATTCGATATGTTATGTTGGGATTTTATATAACCCCTTTTTGACCTACTGTACTATGACGTTTTTACCCCTTTTTCGACATTCTATAATATGACTTTTTTCAATATACTAAACCATGACTTTTTTTTTCTGACACACTATACTAGTCCTAATTATACTAGGACTACTTTTACCCCTATTT
>NC_045750.1:14881444-14885763 GCF_008692095.1 Etheostoma spectabile | reverse complement strand
TACTATGAGTTTTTGGACCCCTTTTTTGACATACCATACTATAACTATTTTCCACGTACTATACTATGACTTTTTCAACATACTATACTATTACTTTTTTATCACTTCTTCAACAAACAATACTACGACTTATTTATCACTTTTTTGGACATATTATACCATGACTATTTTCAATATACTATACCAGGATTTTTTTAACTATGACTTTTTTTATCACTTTTTGTCAACATACAGTACATGTTCTCTGTTTTAAACCTAATGTGTTGGTGTCAGGGTGGTTTAGTGGATAACTAAACACTAAACACTGCTCCGTTTAACACCAGCATTTAGGAAATTTCTTAGACAGACTGTATCATGACTTTTTCAGCACTTCATCAACATACTGCAACTACTTTTTACATACTATACTGTGATTTTTATCACTTTTTTGACGCACTATGCTATCACTTCTTTTGTCACTTTTTCCGGCATACTATACTTTATGAACTGTACATTGCTTTTTTCTACGTGAGGTTTTTATAATTTTTTCAACATACTTTACTATGACTTTTTGTCGACACACTATACTTTGACTTTTTAATGGCTTTTTTCAACATGCTATGTTCTCTGTTTTCAACACAATGTGTAGGTGGCACAGTGGCTTAATGGTTAACACCACTCTGCTTAACACCAGCATGTAGTGAAGATGGACTTCTGACCAAGGTTCAATCCAAAGTCAGGGCTACTGGGTTTTGTGTGGCGTTTTCATGTTCTTCCAGACTTTCTTTGACATAGTAAACTGTCACTTTTTTGACATTCTGTGACTATTTTTGACATAATGTACTATGATATTTTTACCCTTTTTTCAGCATGCCATTCTATGACTTTTTTTCCGATATACTACACCATGACTTTTTTTTAATTACTTTTTTTCGACACACTGCACAATGACGTTTTTCCACATACTATACTATAACTTTTTTTTTTACCTCTTTTTCAATTTGATATCCTATGACTCTTTTTACCCCCCTTTTTGACATACCATACCATGACTTTTTTTCATGTACTATCCTATGACTTTTTTCAACATACTAATAATACATTTATTTAACAGCGCCTTTCCAAGCACTCAAGGTTGCTTTACAGACAATAAAAGACAGATGCAGGGAACGGAAAAGTATAAAAAAAAAAAAAATACTATACTATACTTTGACTTTTTTCAACATTCCATATTATGAATTTTTAATGGCTTTTTTTCAACATACTATGTTGAGTGTTTTCAACATTTTCTTTGTGACACGTTGGTTTAGTGGTTATCAATGCTCCACTTAACACCTTAACTTGTAGGAACTGCACACGCTGGGCCAGGTTGGATTCCCAGAGCTGGCCTGGTAGTTTTTGTGTGGAGTTTGCAACAAAGGCCCTGCAGACTCTCACCCTTGGATTGATCCCCACCACAGGAGTTTTCGTGTTCTTCCAGACTTTCTCTTTCATACTATACCATTTTTTTTCCGACATACTATACAATGACTTCGTCATTTTTTTGACATCCTATACTATGACTTTTTTATGACTTTTTCCGATATATTATGTAAATTACTTTTTTCAAAATACTATACTGTGACTTTTTAATGTACTTTCAACATACTTTACAATTATTTTTTTTTATCACTTTTGCAACATACTTGTACTATGACTTTTTAACATATTTTTTAACATACTATACTATGACTTTTTATTTATTTTTAACATACTAAACTGTGAATGTTTTTCAACATACTTTGATATCACTTTTTTGACACACAATACGATTTGTTTTTTAAAACATTTTTCAACTTACTGTACAATTTCTTTTTTCAACATACTGCACTATCACTTTTTTATTACTTTTTTCCACATACAATAATACTATTTTTTTGACATACCAACAACCATCAGCAACACATACTATCACTTTTTAAAGACTATTTTCAACATACTATACCATGAGTGTTACAGCCTCTTAAATAATCTAATCAAACCATCTCTTTTTTCTGTCACTTATGAATGCAAATATTTTTTTATATATTCAAGTATGTTTACTTGAATTCCTGGTTTCATTTTTTTGCTATATGACTTTTAAAGTTACATTGTTTTGTTAACTTTATATCTTTTCTAAAGTTATGGGTGACATTTGACTTCATTTAAATATTTATATTAAAAAGGATAGCCAACATGTGATAATTTTATGGTGAATGTTCCTTTAAAAGCCTTCTCTGTAACTTGCAAAGATCTTTATACATAATATGGGCTTCAACTGTTTTGGCAATAACACGTCCTCATTCCTAAAGCAGATTGGTGTTCCTTACAATGAGCTGTATGACCACATGATGGAGCTCAGCAGCCGCTGCTGTTCCAGCTACAATGAGTCAAAAGCAGCAGAGAAGAAACCTAATGTCCAAGCACATTTCTCAATGTATCTTATCCTACGTCCCAGCTGTGCATGTGCATGCATGTTCAAAAATACATCAACTAAACACTCACTTTGTCTTCCCTATCAGGATAAAGCAGCACAGTTGGGCTGAAGGCCCCGATGTTCCAAAAAAAAGTCACTTTATTTCTACGTCGCCCTCAAGTGATCTCTAACTGTACAGATACTGTTGTCCATCTGCTGTGGAGGAACGATTGACGGGACAGGCAAGAGGTGCAGTAGCAGATTTAGTAACAGTTTGTCAGGGTGTACCTGATGGTGTTGCAGAATGCCATACAACTTTTCAACATGTGAGCAACTCTGTTGCGTAATCTTGAGATGGTTTGCAGTCTTGTTTTTTTCTTCTATCTCAAAAGTCCTAAATTAAACATTAAGTCTATGGTGTGCTTAACAACAGAGCTCCCAGACATCAGAATCAGAATCAGAATCAGCATCAGCTTTATTTTGCCAGGTCTGAGGACACGTACGAGGAATTTCTCTTTGGAGCATCATTGCTCGCAATGTGCTCACACATACAAAACAACCAAAACAATATATACACACTTATATATACACAATAATATTTTATTATGACGTACTGTATGAAGCCCCCTTCCCCAAAAAAATGTGTTTTCTCTTTGTCGCTTCATTTGACCCTCCCTGTGCAGAACAGTGTATGCAGAGCCAGAAGGCTGTGCTCACCTTAAATGAGAATTTAAAGGTGCTCTATGAAATGTTGGGTGATGTCACTTCTTTTTGACGTTCGAGGTATTGTCAAACAAAACTGAGGCTAGTTCGCCCCTCCCTCTTCCTCATCCCGTCCCCTCCCCCTCCCTCTCCCTTCCACGCACTAACCCCCCAACCCCCACTCCCAAATCCTTCTTGTCGGTTGTTGGCCGGAAGGCTGTTTTTGTTTCGTGGTGCAGGTTGGCGCAGTTTGTTTTTGTTGCTGTTTGTCGACCCTGGGCTGTCTACAGAGGCCGCGTTTTTTTTAGTGTTAGTTAATGTTTAGTGTTTAGTGTTCAGGGGACAGGCAGATAGCGGATAGTGAGAAGAAAAAATATTGCAGCCTAAAAAAACTTGTGACATTGCTTGGAGCACCTTTAAGACACGTTCGTGCAAGCAGAATCTGTGACATCACAACTAGTTATGGTTCAATGAGCAAACAAACATAACATTTGAAATATTGAATGTACGCGCATTCACAGATGCTGGCTTTGTCAGTGAGGGACTTTTTTTTTAGTTAATCAAATTCTTCTGTAAAATATAGATATTCTTTTCAAAGCACCACATTTTTTGATTTGATTTGATTTGATTTGATTTTTGATTATGTTGGATGCAGTAACTTTGTAGAAAAACTTCTGATGGAGACAGTGGGAAGTGTTAAAGAGTTTTAAATGTAACATGTAACTCACATTCCAATACATATTTTATTTCAGTCTTAAGACAAATTCCTCAGACTCCAGATCCAGGGAAGGCCTGTTCACTCTAGTGGCATCAACGTTCCAAACTCCATTAGAAATAAAGTTGTTTTAATCACTTTTGGATAGAAACATCAATTAAGGAAGACAAACAAAAGCTGTTAATCAGAACAAAGACACACTTGAGCGAGATAGGAAATCATGATAATAACGATGATTTCATTATTGTCTTTTCAAGGAGGACATAGCCTTGAAAAACGTGGGCTCAGCCATTTCAGGACCTTTCTTTGTGGTGACACTCAGCAACCTAAAGACACAGTTCTTGTGACACAAGACACAGAACTACATGTCTGAATGCAATGTAATTTCATAATAATTATACCAAAACAAAGTGATTATTTAACACTGTCTTTGAATCTGTAACCATCGATCCCCAGTTCCAGACATCACCACCCTTTATAAGAGCCCCC
>NC_045750.1:14869653-14881434 GCF_008692095.1 Etheostoma spectabile | reverse complement strand
TAACTAACTGCTCATTTGATTTATTTTTACAGAAGAGCTCTCCTCAGTCTAATACCCTAATCAGCATTCATACCTTGCTGTGATGATTCGAGACAATGTTTTTTTATTGAGGAAGTGATCTCACCCTTGAGTGCCAGAATCAGCCTTTTTTTTTTTACAGCCCATCTCCTCAGGGCCCCATCCATCACCAAGGTGTCTGGGCGACACGGCCACTAGACACATACTAACTCATTTAAGGAGAGGGACATACAGGGATATATCACTCCAGATCACTAACTCACTTATTGACGGCTGATGTGGTGAAACATCTCCAGCCGGTTTCCAAATCCCTTGGTGCACACCGTGAGTCTTAACCACGGGAAAATGGGGAGATTATTAATCTGTTGACGGATGAGGGGGAATAAAGGACAAATGGCTTGACTTGGATTTTGATTTATTTTTTTTAATTATTCACCCATCTTTATTCTTCAGGTTTCGCTGGCATTGTCTCCTCTCCTCTCGTCTCCACAAACGTGCTCACGGGACACACAGTCTCTGTAATGTGACATGTTTTTACATATTTAACTAGACTCACTATTCATATGTCATATAAAATCCTATACATTGATATTCAATGTTTTTCTGCTATATTATACTAGTAGTAGTAGTACTATTATACAGTATTATTACTACTATTACATTGCACAATTACTATCTTATACTTCATTCTACACTACCGGTATGTTGATATGTTCTACTGTATTACCACATCATATACTACATTATATTTCTGGTGTACACAGTTATCACATTTTTTAGACTCACTTCTAGTATTAATCATATCATTCCATGCCACTTTACTTCATAACTGTCACTTTAACTCGTCACTTACCTCGTGTCTTGTCTTTACTTTCCCTACTTTTACTCTTTTACTAGTTGTATATAGCCTACCTTTTATTTAAATAAATATTATCTATTCTTATTTTTCATTTTTAGTTTGTACTTCTCTATCAGTACTCATTCATGTCTTGTGCTGCTGCAACACTTGCATTTCCTGTCTGGTGATCAACAAATTATTACATACAAATATTACTACTATTATTATTATTATTATTATTATTATTAAAGAACCAATTGTTGACTGGTTGCCCCTGAAAGCTGCATGTCTCTCCAGTTGATACTTCCTTGATCGACTGTAGACTCAATCAAAAAGCATGTAATCCTTCAAAATATCTGCTCGTTCAATCACCAGCCTGAAACAAAGGCAGAGCATTACTCATCACTGCAATCATTTCCAATTACATTTTTAAAATGAACAGTGTAAAACATGGCTGCAAGAGATATTGGTAACAAGCATTAGCACTTGTACTGTACACAGTATGTAAACAATGAAAATGAGACTACGTAACCTTGCAAAACTGACACTGTGGCCAAAAGTAACAATTATGGGATAAGAGGAAACGTTAAAACGTATAGTGTAACATTAGCAAGAGTACTCACGCAGTAATATCACTTACAAAGCAGTATCTTAACTCAGCTAACATTAGCCACCATAAGCTACCTGTAACAGCAAAACTCCTGAGTGTATTGAAATGAGCAAGGCTGTGTTTTATTGCTTATGAATTAAGTTTTTCATTTCCAACAAGTGTAATAAGTGCTGTATTTCTATAGCGCCTTTCTAGTCTTAACAACTACTTAAAGCACTTTTACATCGTACAGGAACCATTCACCATTCATGATGCGACTTCGCAGCATTGGGGGGCAACTCAGGGTTCAGTGTCGTGCCCAAGGACACTCCGACATGGGACTGCAGAGCCAGGGATTGAACCACCAACCTTCCAATTGGCTCTACCACTGAACCACAGCCAACCACTTCCAACAAGAAGAATGTGTTCTTTAATCTTTCATGAGTTACATACAAATTCAATGTTGCTTTCATACATAGTTTATAAACAATATTTAATGTAGTTGCTCATCCTGTGTAAAAGAATAACTGGTTCATAACGGATAATAAATAATAATTAAAATGACAATACCTTGTCATTCGGTTGTGATTGTATAAAATATGTCTTTATATATGCCCTGCATATGAAATGTGTATTATATTCATTAATAGGACTTGACATAATTATATAAATAACAATGTATTCCTTTATTCATAGATGCTTCTTCACTCTCCATGACAACTGAGCAAATTCAATTCAAGGAAAACCACAAGATGCTGCTACTAGCCTTGGAAGAAGAAAATATAGTGAGTGGACCTTGAGTTGAGAAATAACGTTCAAGGTCAAGAATGAAACAATGTATGTTAAGCAAATATTATTAATGTTATTAATAAACAGAGTATGTAATATTGTATGTAAATGTAATAAAACAGAGCTCTTGGTTTTGGCCCCCAAGGCGCTGCTCCAGAAGATTGGAGCTCTCATCCTGGATGTTGATGGGTGCGCTACCTGCCCATCCTCTGAGATCTGCAACCTTGGGCCATCACTCTCTGACTCAGTGGCAGAAACCCTCATACCCCCCGTTTGGAATCCTGCAATGAAGTCCTGTCTGGGGTCCCCAGCAAAACCCTAGACCGGCTCCAATATGTCCAAAACTCTGCCGCCAGGGTCCTCACCCACACCAAGACCTGGCAGCACATCCCCCCAACCTTCATCCACCTTCACTGGCTCCCAATTAAGTCCCGCATCACACATAAGATCCTCCTTCTCACCTACAAATACCTCCATGCCCTGGCCCCACAGTACCTCTCTGACCTGCTCCATTCACACACCCCACCCTAAAACCTGCGGTCTTCAAACGCTGGCCTGGTCTTCCTTCCCCACACCAGACTCTGTACCTTCGGAGACAGAGCATTTAGTGTTGCAGCCCAATCCCTTTGGAACACCCTCCCCGCAAATGTCTGAAATGCTACATTCCTGGACATTAAAAGTCCTGAAACACCACCTGTTTACCACCGCCTACAACCTCTTTGAGCTTAGCCACAGTAATTCTGTAAAGTGTCCTTAGGTTTATTGAAAGGCACTATATAAATAAAAGTTCTTCTTCTTCTTTTTATTATTATTGGCTTACAACTACTGATATAAAGAATGTATTAAGTGTTTATTTACTGCTTGTTAGGGATAAATGGGGCTTTAAATGAAGGGTTACTAAAATGTTATCACTTTTTACTTGAAATTATGTGTTGTAAGGGAGTTTCCTTTCTCAGGATGGTTGTACGATAAAAGGAAGAGTTGACCGCCTTTGCTTCCGTCAGCCTTAACAGGCATCTGATGACCAGCACTCCCCGGAGCCACTGTTAGACTTCATTACATCATAGCTGTTAATTATAAATCTCCATCCAACTGGGCTCGGATGGCCTAAATGTGCCATAATGGGCCTTACGTGGAAATGACAGTCTATTGTCAAATAGAATTGACTGCAGCCACTTACCAGCTCTTAATGAATTTGTTTCACAGCACTTTCTATTGTTTAATTGAGAAAGACAACACTGAGATGTTATGAGCTTTGCATTAAGGGGATCATCTTTATTGCCCAAGAATCCACCTGAGAATGAAATAGCACGGCACATCTCACCCAAACAAAGCTCATTTGCATCCTCAAACATCTCTGTTGGCATAAGACATGACGTATATACAGCAAAACATACATTTAATCATCTTGTCATGAAAGTATGCACATTGTAGCGCCTCCTTTATCCACACGATAATATGACTTTTTCATTGCATTGAATTTCCTTCCAAGTTTCATCCCTTCATTTAATGTGTGCGAACAAAAAAGACAAATTTCAGATATAACTACTCTTCACACAAAACACACTAACAGATTAACAGAGCGCCATCACCAGTTTCCCCAAACATTATGGCTAAAAGGAAAATTTTGTGCACAAATTTCATCCTACACATAGACGTCTACAGTAGAAAAGACATCAAATGCCTCGCTAATCCAGATTATACAGTATGGCAGCCATTTTACATAGTTAAAGTTATATCTACATGTCTACCACAACTCTACAACATTATGATCTTCAAAGACGCACTCCAGTTGTAATCATGTTGCCTTGAATTCCATGATATGGTACACATAGGTATCAGTGCTGTAGCAGAGAAGCTAGTAAAAAAATTATTCATTTAAATATCATTTAAAAATCTTTAAAAAAATTATTATCCACTGTAATTGCTTTAATCTACTCTTCATTAATGCCACATTAGTAAATAAAAAAACAGCAAACAAACAGAGCCACTTTTAAATAAATATCACTTTGCTATTGTACAACTGTATCATGTATCAATAAGTACTATTTCCCTGACATTTTCTACTAAAATCAGGAGACCAGTTATTGTTTTATGAGATTTAATAGCTTCCCTTTAATCATTTATATATGAATGTAGTGGATAGATACTTCTGGATTACACAACACAGCAGGGATGTAGGTTTACATGAAATGTTTTATAGGCCATGTTATATTATTGTGGACATATGCTGGTATTAAAACTATGAGTCTTTACTCTTTGGCAAGACTTACCTCTTAGGACACATTTACCTTCATACAAAAAAGGAAAACAATGTCAAATCATCAAAAGGCTCTAGAATGCAGATTAACAGGCTTCAAGATGAATGAAATAATCCATCAGGATCTTCAAGTACCAGGTGGTGTTTTGACAAAAGAAGCTCTACTTTTGGCATGTTACCGTAAATATCTCTAGAAGGCGATTTCTTCCGCTTTAATGCTCCCTGTTCGTCTGCCTTCGAACTTTCGAAACAGGTCAACGCGCTTAAATTAGTGTCACAAAAAGCCAAGATGACAATGTCAAGGAGACACTAAATGCAAATTAAACTGCTCCACTCTAACTTTCATTGAGAGTAGATTAGTTGCTCTAAAACTGTTCCATCTGCTCGCCTACAGAACATACTTCCCGACGATTGCAGATTCAAAACTTGTCAAAGCTGAAATGGAAAAATACATAGTGTCAAACCCCACCATTACCCATTATCCTTCACTCCCTGTCATCCTAACCCGCTGAGTCGGGGGGGGGCAGGACCAGGCTGATGGCTGTCTGTGTTGGGGTCAGGCTTTGGCTTCCAGCAGTTCGAGGAACAGTTTGTGCATGGGCACACGGCCGTCCTGTTTGATGCTGCAGAAGTGCTGAACGGCACGAGCAGCTGTCTGACGGAGGAGAGGGAGGGTCATGATCAGTTTGCCGGCCCGCCGAGGGTCCTCTGGGCGGTGGGTGGTCTCGTAGTCCTGTAGGGCCCCGTGAAGGACGTCCTGGAGTCTCTGAACGGCCTCGGAATCCTCAATTTGCATGGAGTCTATAAGGAGGGATGCAATTGAGGAATTAAGGTATGTCAAGAAATTAAGTGTGAGTCAAGGGATCACCAAAGTTAGGAGGATTTATTCTCTGGGGACCATGCATGTCTGTACATGAAGCTCCGTGAAGCTCCCTGAAGCCTTTTCTTTACTTTCTGGGCCCACTAGATGGCACTCTCTGTTCAACGAAGGGTTGAACCCTCTAGTGGTAAAGAGATAAAGAGAATGGTTCACGAAGCTTCATGAAGTTGTTGAGATATTTTAGTCAGGACCAAATCTGCGGATCAACCAATAGACATTGCCATCCATAGAGCCACATGACATCATGGCTACAACCTGGGCCAATACAGAGCCTAAGAGCCTCATGATGACTAACTTCGTACCTGAGTTAGCGAGCGCGATAGCCTTGAGGACCACAAACTCCTCCTTCTCCAGCCCCATGGCTTTATACTTCTTCACTAGCTGCAGGATGGCGTTGTTGAGGTCGAGCAACCCGGCCAGCTTGGACTGCTCCTCGTCCATGATGTAGTCCTCAGCGTATACCAGCTTGTCCTCCAAGGACAGAGAGCGGAATACCACTCGAAGAATCAAAATCTCCATCCAGCCGCTCTGCAGTAGGCTCATCTGGTCAGCCAGAGAGAGGGAGGGGAAGCCTGGAGAAATGAGAGGATCTAAATGTTACTTGGGATGCAGAAAAGAAAGAATTTAAAAGGGACACTCCGCATAGTGACGCATTCAGGTCAGTTTGGTTGTCATGGTTAGTCCTACTGGGCCTGTGAAAAAACAGCAGTATAATGTCATCTTGGTTAGGGCGTGAGGCTGCAAATATTTCACAGAAAACCTGCTTTAAAAACTTGGGTATGGAGTTTGAAAGAAGTGGGCATTTAAAGTCTAATAAAAGATGCTATCAGGTTGCATTGTGGGACTTGCAGGATCAAGCATTTTAAAAAAAGTCTTAGTCATGCAAGGGGCCAAAAGTCTATATATCAGCCTCTGCTGCACAATTTCTTCTTTAAATTTGTCCCTCGCAAATTGCCCATCTTTATGAAATGCCAGTACAAAATTGCTGTCGAACTCTTTTAAATAATTTGGTTAAATTATTTCTTGTATCCAAATTCCCTCAAGCTGCTACGTCATTTCCCTTAGTTTCCAGGATTATTAATAATGTGTATTCAGTATAGTAATATCATGATGATACCGATTCCCTCATAGGAAGGCCACATTGCAAAGGGCATGACAAAGGACAGAGGGAGTGAACAGGGGGTGAATTTAATTACACTCTGTGGGACACACCCACTTTGATTGACAATTACACCCCACAAGAGCATGATTAAACCTGCTCACGTTCCCCACATAAACCTGCATACACACTCACACACACGTTTACTGTAATTAAAACAGATGATTTTACAGAGCGAGGGGAGGAGGGGGAGGCGTTTGTGTTTTTGACACCATCAGTGATTGTTATCAGGATCCGCTGCTCTTTACAATCACCACGAGGACGTCAGTGGCGTCCATTTCCCCACTATCGCTCCCTGATTGATTGGAAACGCTGTCTGTGCACAATTTCATTGGTCGATAGGGATCAGTATTGTGGCACTTGACCATTGATCAGGGACAGAGACCTGTGTGAGTATGTTTGTTTGTGTGATGAAATCCCACGCAATATATTGATAGATTTTACGAATAAATACAAGTTAAACCTTCAATAAAGAGAAAAGAGCATGTTTTAAAGGAACGAAGCGAAGGGCACTGGGGGCAAAAAGGAGTGCTGACATTTGGGGGATATTCTCTCGCGGCATTAGTTGTCTCATATCAACCGTAACGCACAGCCAGTCACACCACAGTCATTTTTAACACACATTTGACAGCCAACTTGCAGCACAGACTCAAAAAAGGCCAAAAGCAAAGAGGGCAGTTGGTCTTTAGCCAGCTCATCTGCCAGACTGGCCCTCAGACTTCAGACCACATGACCGTCAATCTGCCTGATTAGAGCAGACACCGAGGAGGGGGAGCAGCCTGGACAGTAGCCCCATCACACTCACCTCCCCCTGGGCAAATAACTCAGATGGCCCAAGCCACTTTGCCCAAGACCCTGGTTCTCCCAGCGATGGGGGCCGTGTGGCCTGCCACTCATCCAGAGCTGATGTGACATGGCCATTACGCTGCTAGGAGGGGGCAGACGTTTTTTGTAATATTTCTTCTCTGTGTGTATGTCTCTTCTATCTACTCTTCTTCCTTTGTCTCGTGTCACAGGAACGGCCATGGTCTCTTTTACCTCTTCAATCTGTTCCTTGAACGATATTATTGAGTCAACCATATTTTTATCTTTTTCTTTTTATCTGCCTTTGTCTGTTCTTCTCTCTGTCTTTTTCTATTAAATTAAACAAAACTGCTTCTGTGTATTTGTTCTGTACCTTTGATCAAATGAAATCCTTCGATGA
The DNA here is from genome assembly GCF_008692095.1 of Etheostoma spectabile. Classification (NCBI taxonomy): domain Eukaryota; kingdom Metazoa; phylum Chordata; class Actinopteri; order Perciformes; family Percidae; genus Etheostoma; species Etheostoma spectabile. The sequence goes on along the minus strand of NC_045750.1, from coordinate 14,873,697 downwards.
AGTTACATTTTATTAGATTTTTAATTTGATTTAGTCTATAGAATCTCAAAAACAAAGAAAAGGCTCACTAGATTTGATCTGAGCACAAAATAATGTTTTAGATTTCGTTTGACAGGCAATCAAAATTATGTAATGTTTTATAATAATTACAAACAGAGGGACGCTAAGACCAGCATTTGTAAAGGTGTGACCAGAGATTGTTTGGTATTTACTTAAATGATGGACTTATCCATCGATTGCCACAAATCAATTGATAAGTCGATAAAAAATAGAAATTACAAAAAAATGTGTATTTTTATTAGGAAATATAAGGACAGATAAGGACATCGATACCACACTCATATCTGCCTGTTGAATATGAAGCTTCTGCCAGCAGCCAGTTAGCTTATCTTAGCATCCAGACTGGAAAGTGCTGGCCTAGCTCTGTCCGCAGGTAACAAAATCCACCTACCAGCATCTCTAAAGCAGTAAATTATTAAAATCTTCACCGTGCCCCAATCCAGCAAAAGAAGACAAAAAAGATGGAATACAGCTAAATGAATTTTTGAACTGTTCCCTGTTTCCAGTCTTTATGCTAAGCTAAGCTAACCCTGCTGCCTGCTTTGATTTCTTATATGTAGACGTGAGTGTGGTACTGATCTCCTCATCTAACTCGCAGTAATTCACTGACATGAACTGTACCTGCCTGTTAATGACCTCTGATTTGAAATGCGCCTTTTGTCTTGTATTTCGTGGCGTTTCATAACTTTGAGTCAAACGAGCTTGGCAGTGTGATGAGTACATAGCTCCCTGTCTTTCCCTCTCCCCCCAGGTGGGTATCTGCTGTGTGTACGGGCGCTCTCCCAGCCAAACCCTCCACTGGCAAAAGGGCTACAAATACACCCATCAGTCGGACTCTGTCTGTCTCGTGCGTTGACAGTAAGACCATCCAAAGGAGAAAAAGGCAGACAGCAACAGTCTGGGGGGAGGGGGGGGGAGGGGGGGGAGGGGGGGAGGAGATGTTTCTTCTTCTTTTCTCTCAGAACAATAGAAATGCTGATAGGGATACCAAACACCAGCACACACTTAATGGTTGCTTCATGTCCACTTTGTAGGAAGAAATCACAGGGACAAATATAGTACGCACACACACGCACAAATGCATGCACGTGTATGCGCGCGCGCACACACACACACACACACACACACACACACACACACACACACACACACACACACACACACACACACACACACACACACACACACACACACACACAAACAACCACACACACACACACACCTGCTTTGTTTGTTTTGTAAGCATTTCAGAGATAGGACATCAACAAAAAGCCCAGGTGCTTCCCTGGTGATGTTTTGGGTGTGGATAACCACGGCTGATAAAGCAGTCAGGGCTTCAGTTGGAGAAGAAGAGACAATGAGAAAACAGCACAGAAGAGAAATAAAGAGAGAAGATAATGCCTCGAGTGTACTGGTCATTGCTGTAAAATAATTACTCATTTCATTATTGATAAACCCTGTTGCTCTTGGAAACTTCGAGACCCACGCTAGAATTTAAAATTCATTTTGGAAGATTGTCTAAGGTTGGTAATGACCCCTGGCCGACCACTGCTTTTAATTTATAGAACAGGCGACAATTTTGGCAACCGATCTACAAAGTCATTTTTGTCTAAATTATTCTCTTGTTCCAGCTTTTTAAAATGTGCTTTTCTCTGTTTTACATCGTTTCAAACTGACTATCTTTGGGTTTTGGACTGTTGGTCAAATAACAGTAAGACATTAACCTGTGCTATGTCTCCATGTGTGAAAAGTGCAAGAGCTGTGTTTTTTTGTAAGTGTGAAGGTCTCCAAAGCCAGGTATCAAATAAATGTCCTGCAAACCGCTGTTGCCACCGCATAAGATTACAACCACCAACAGACTGTAGCTACATACCAGCGTTTTAATCCCACTAAGCTGTCAGAATGCACTTCCCGTCTTCTTTCCACTCTCTCATCCAAAGGGAAAAAAAAACTCTGGACATTCTGCTGTTCCTGTGTCAGAGGAGAAGCTAAGTGTGTTCCAAGTATCAGGAGGATTTCCGTAATTCAGAGACGGCCGCGGCCCAGGAAATGAATTAAAACTTCCAGGTGGCCACTGGTCATCTGGTTGTTATATTAGGAACACACATTGGTCAGCACACACACACACACACTCACACACACACACACACACGCACGCACACACACACACAGAGGATGACTGACAGATAACACAGAGTCGCGCCAACATGCCGTCTCTCCTCAGGGCATCTTGGCAACCACAAGTTACAACAATCTCCTTCTCTTATCTAATTATAGACTTAATGTGAGCTAATGTGTGCAGTACAGTGTGTGAGCAAACAACTGCCTGACTGGCTTGACTGACTGACTGAGTGACTGACTGACTGACTGACTGACAGTACCTGGGATGTGTTTGGCCCAGCCGATGTTGACCACCAGCTCTCTGTCGGCCAGGTCGCACAGCGTGGTCAGAGCCTTGATGTCGCTCTCAGGTACAGTGGGGTCCGGCATGGCGAAGATGCCCTCTGGCTCGGCCACCAGCAGCAGAGACACCACCTTGTTTTCTGCCACTCCGCCAACAATGACTGAGAGAGACAGAGACCAAACTGTTTTATTATCATAACCACCTCTATCAGAATATAACCAGTAATTACAGCCGGTTACACAAGAGCACATGTATAGAAACACCGTCAGAAACCACCAAAGACATCCTTTTTTCAATGAAATTTGTTAAGTCGCTGTCTAGTGAAAAGCATGTATCTCCAAATTTGGTAATGTTGAATCCAAAGGGATAAAGTGTTCCTTTAAGGGTTGAGACGTCCCTATTCCTAACTTGAAAACCCCACAGGGTTATCTAAAAAAAATGCATGGTATTATGTAAAAAAGATGAAAATGGGGCTGTTTTTCTTAGTTAAGGGAAGTTGAAGTTTTGGAGATACATGGTTTTCACAGGAAAACAACATATTCCGTTACAGCCATTTAAATAGTTCCACGTCACAAAATTACAGAGAGCATGATATGGACTGGCAGACTAGAACACAGACAAAACCAGAGCCTCTGAAATCTACAATAAAGGAATTCCTCAACATATACTGACTACTTAACAATTCCGTATTACAGTTGTGTTCGCAATGCACAATGTAAATTCACTTACATGTTCTTTTTTGGGGCAAGGCATTCTGCGGGTGCAGATACGGGCTGTTCTCAGCGTCGATTCTCCTCTTGTACTTCTGTCTGCCGCCTCGAACCCGGTCCAGACGCACACCTGCAGAAACACAAACACAGGGGCATTAATGATGCATTTGGTGACAGTCACACTTGAAATATATGTGCCTGGGTGGTCTTAAATCTCAGGGTGAAGTCACCCACATCCCAGATAGATCTGTACACAAAAGGTTACTTATAATAAAGATTCAGTAATATCAATTTGACTTTTTGATTAGTACTTTAAATACTATTGAAAAAAAGAATTTCATGTTTGATTGTGAGATAGGTAAAAGAGTAAACTTGTTTAAATAGTGATATAACTATAAGTAAGTATAAGTAAAAGTATGTAACGATAATAAAAATGTTCATTTGGAAATTGTGTGGATTTTAAACAAAGTAATCCAAAAGTAATCAGATTGATTCATGTTCTTTTATTAGCCTTGATGAAAAGAGTGATGTCTGCAGTGACTCCAAACAAAGACTAACAGACTAACATTTCAAACTGCCAAACAGTCATCAGAAAGCGGCACCATGTGGATCCGACCAACGTTGAGTCAACCACCAGGATGTGGCCCAATCATCGGCTCCTGTGTCTCAACGATCCAAAGGAGACATGAAAGGAACATGTCTGATAGTGGCCCAACATCCTGTAACACGACACGCGGGAACTTCAGAGCAGCCGATGACAACCGCTCATCTTAACTAACAATTCGGTAGCCTCGTCACCACGGTAATGGGGATTTAAGTAAGTCTGTGTGTGTGTGTGTGTGTGTGTGTGTGTGTGTGTGTGTGTGTGTG
>NC_045750.1:14867940-14869643 GCF_008692095.1 Etheostoma spectabile | reverse complement strand
TGTGTGTGTGTGTGTGTGTGTGTGTGTGTGTGTGTGTGTGTGTGTGTGTGCAGAATGGAACAGTCAATACTGAGAACTGGTGGATTTCTAAAGAAAATGTGTCCAGTAAGGGTGAACGCGACTCGGGGAGCCTACAGTAGTGGTGTTGAGTTACCTGATCTACACAGTGTAAACGGCCATAGTGACCCTGAATAGATCTGTATGATGGCACTCTGAGGGTATTATTTGCCCACTTGACACCTCACAGTGACACTTCATCCCTTTGAGCCTGCTGCCTCCACTACTTATTCTGACTTATGCAGATATTTATGGAGAGCATGCATGATCATCAACATTAAATGACATAACTTCATTTTAATCCGGCATTTACAATGTGTTGTAGGGCTTAAAGTTGTTTTTGCATCATTGGTTCGTAAAGTTATTTTATAGTTAAGCCATTACCACAATAACACGTTTATAGAATTTCCGCTTTATTTGTTAATGTACCATGAACAGATATAGGTAAGATGGAAAGAGGGGGTCACTCATAACAAAGAGATGGTGTGACAATGTGGTCTGGAACCTTTGCTGTAAGCTAAAAGGCTCCACAACAGGACCATTATGAAATATCATGCTCAGATGTTGTATGACTTCCATATTTAAAGGTGGACAACTGTGACAGATTGATGCTTGCAAAATCCCTACCGACCCACCTCCTTTAAGGTCCTGTGTAAGCCTATTTATCCCACATGAACACTACATGTTCTGCAAACATATTTTACATAAGGGATTTGTATATTTGAGGTCTTCTCTAAGCTATTCTGACTGAATTGAAGTGGGTGGGGCTCAATTGGGAAAACAAGTGATTTCATGCATTTCCCCGCACCAATCAGGGTTTTGACCATATTTGAATGAAAATCTGAAGACAGGTGTGGGGTTGTTTGCTAAGGTGTTTTTCCAGGCCACTGTGAATCAAACCACACCCGTTAAACAAATAATAAATACTTGGGAAATCTTAAGAAAAACCTGTGAAACCAAGTCCTAAAAGAGTAACTTAGCAAACTCCATCTGCTGATGAAGACGTTGTTAGCCTATGTGGTTGACAGCCACGCAAAAAGTAAAATAGTTGAAATCCCATTATATAAGTTACGTGTACAACAACCAATGACATCAAATTATCATTATATAGATTTTAGATCATATCATCGAGCCCTGCTTCAAACCTTATATCTGGTTCAACGATGGTAAGATGTGGGTAGGGAGTTTTAGGGGTTAAAAGGAAGAAGTGAAAAGTTCATACTCAAGAAAATGAATGGGGAAGTAAAGAAGAGATTGGTTGGGAAAACTTAATGCCCCCTGACCCTCTGGTGATGTCACAAGGGGCAAAGAGGAAGTGTGGATTATCCTGGGCAGTTGACAGGTGTGAGATGAGGGATGAGGGCGCTGACTTGAGCAACAGAGTTAACCCAAAATGCTGGCAAACACTGGACTAAATCAAACGACTACTTTGGTCACTTGATACATTGGAAAAGTGTGATATATATACAGAGGTATATTTGTGTGTGTGTTTGTACTCAGATCTGATTCAAACACACACATCAGAGCTAAGTGTAACTCTTTACACTGGAATGTGCTGACAACCAAAAGGCCAAGAATAGCTTTGGTGGATAAAGACACACACACACACACACACACACACACACACACACACACACACACACACA
>NC_045750.1:14864285-14867920 GCF_008692095.1 Etheostoma spectabile | reverse complement strand
CACACACACACACACACACACACACACACACACACACACACACACACACTTCCTCCCTGTTCTTCTGTACAGCCCATCAGAGTTCGATAAACACAGACTACTCAGACATTGATCTATTTTTGGCCGCTTTCATCACTCATCCTCCTTTTGAGGGTGTCTGGATCTTCACACGGGAGGCTTTACAGGTTCCCAAAATGCACACAGTGCAGCAGGATCAGGAACACGGACATCCAGTCTCTGATCTGGACTGATCCAGGTTACTGTGTTACCGCCTACATCACTGCTGCCACAACCAGCATGTGTTCAGTAGAAACAATCCCCCGCGTCTCGGATATTGTGACAAATGTACACAATGCCACCGTGGCGTTACATTCCCTGTGTACTGCTTCTCAAATGAAAAGGATTTGGAAAGTTGGCAGCAAAAAGCACACATAGTCTTTCCGTTCTGCGATGCTTTTCTCAGAATACAGATTAACGCGGGATGATTAACACACCTGAGACTAAATAACTTCAGAGCAGGCAGCAGGAAGTGGGGATGAGTTGGGGAAGAAGAGACAAAGCAGGAGAGGAAAGTCCTGTACAGAGATAATGCTGCACCACTGACCATTAAAAGCATAAACCATTAAAATGCAGGATCACACCATTACATCAGTATGATAAACTCCATGTTGAATATATTGCGCACATTTTGACAACATACATGTTTTTACTGCCCTTAGAAGCGACAGCAACAGCAATATTGAGCACTAAACAGGTCTTAATCAAATCCTGCCCACGGTCTATATGTCTTTTAGCCATGTATATAATACGACTCTGACTCTCCCCATTAAACCTCACAGCTCCTCTGTCTCAACCTTTACTGCGGCCTCACTGGGGAAGAGGGGCATTACGAGACACGATGAAGCGCATTACGAGGGCGCTTACGACGGGAGTTACGAGGGGCAGTTCGCATTTCACGGAGGTCCAGGAATCCCACAAGGCATCTGGAGGAATTTACGAGGGGGGAGGGAGAGCAAAAGGGGGCGGCGAGAGAGGAGGGGGGGTTGAGAGGCGGACTGGGATGCTGTTGATTCCCCTACCATATTAAAAGCAGCTAATTTAGAAAAATGGCACACACACGCACTCACAAAACACACAGAGGTGTGCACATAAAATGAGAGTGCAGGCTGACGTGTTTAAACCAACTCTTATACACAAACTGATACGCGTGTAAAGATGCTATAATTCTGTGTATCCATAACTCACTCACACACACACACACACACACACACACACACACACACACGGCAGCAATAAACAGATGCTGCTGTGTGTTTGGAGATGAGTAGGTGGGATTAAAGGATCATTCCAGTTTATTACAACTGGGATCATATTTTCATAGTTTTGGCCAACATTTCCATTTGGTTATGATAACAATGTACTTGTGATTTAAAATGCTGAGAGCAGGAAATTCGCCGACTGCGCAACAATAAAGTCTGACAGAGCAAGAAAAGAGCGGTAAGAAAATGCGGTGGGTTAGCCTATGTGCTGTATGTTATAGCATGATAGAATTCATGGTTGACTCTTATTTTATCTTCCATATAAATGTAGCTGACCTGCAACTTTGTATAAAGGCCTGGTCACACCAGCATCTAAAATTCTTCAAAATCAATTTATTTCATTGATTCAAGTTTAACTTTAAGAACTTTGACCTGAAAATGCACACAGTTGGCGAGCCGGAGAGTCCAAAATGAAGGTAGCTGACATAGTTGTGTCATGCCATCCACTTTATTACAATTTATAAATAAACTGCTCCACAAATGAAGCATTGTTTCTGAGACAGAAGTCTCTATAAACTGCAAACTTATCGCCCCATTCGCGACCTAGCTAACAAGCTGCAAACTGACCATTAATAAGCGCTAATTGAGCATTTCTCCCCTCTTCCCTCTTAAAGAATCTCTTTAATGACTGGAATGGTGTACACTTAAATGCTTCATCTTTACATCTGTCATTGTTCCCACCACAGACACATACACACACACTTTTTTATCTGCCCTCCCTTCTTTATTATCATCTCATGCCCCACACAGCATGCAGCAAGTGGTCCATACAGTAGGAGGTCGCTAACGTTTTCCTTTTTGAGTCACTTCTAAATCTGGACAACAGTATGTCACCAGACAGGCACACAGTCCGACTGAAGGAGCACCTGACCGCTGTCCCAGACGCTCTGTGTGGTACATGTCACCACCCTTCATTTTTTGAGCATACGTAATAAAGTTTGACATCCTAGAGAATAAATTAGCTGTATTTGTACAGCTAATTTATTCTCTATGATGTTGGATGGTGAAAAGCCTGCTAATATTATTTGTTGTATTTTATATTTATTCAACCTTAAGTTATTCTGTGCATTGGTATAAAGTAAGGCACCACTGTGTCCATAATTCAGATTCTGAATTTAAACAAATAATTATAGTCCAGCTCAAAGCAACAAGCTGGGTTAGTTAGGTTCCCATTCTCATTAAATTCCCCACTTATAAAAATGTATCTCCAACTTTATTTGTTTTTTTAATGTCTGTACATTTTCCTTTTTGTAAAGTCTTGTCCCAGGAGGCCCAGCAACAATTCGCTCGATTATTTCGTGAGCTGCCGCAGTGTAACGCACACACCTACGTGTACACACACTGGCAGTTTTCCAAATGCTATTTCTGAGAAACACTTAGAAGCAAAAACTGACACAATTGAACAGTTACTAACCCCCCCTCCTCCCTGTCAAAGACGCAGATATGCATTGTTCAGCTCTATGTTTACTACACATACACAGACCTACACACACACACATCACAGCTGGCACAAAAGGGGCTGAAGTTTAACTGTCATAGGTTTTGGGTTTCACTGGAACCTGCAGAACTATGGTACATGCCATCGGCAGTTTATCAGGTGAGGCATTTAGAGAATCTCATCTGGTAATTGGGGTATTGCTTTCAGGAATGCACAACATAGAAACTGCAGTCAGACGTGTGTTAGCCTTTATTCTCTGGGTGCTTTTTCTCTGTCTCAACTGTTTAAAGGAGGTTTGAACTTCTGCCAAGACTACCAACCGATCAATTGCAGAAAAAAAGCAACTAAAACAATGTTTTTACCCAGGTCTGAAAGGGTTTTTTTGGTGTGTAGCTTACCTTCTCTCAACATGCCTACAGCCAGACATTTCACGAATCGACAGGCCTGGCAGGATTTCCTCCTTCTCTTGGTGATTTCGCATTCATTGGACGCTGGGCAGCTGTATTCAATGTTACCTAGAGAAAAAGAGAGTCAAATATTTTTTTTGTAATTGCAGTGAAGCAATAATTGAACATTATTCTTAATTATTTTTTCATTTAATTTTGACAATATTACCTTATTGAGATTTAAAGTTGACTTTCACTAAAATGTGTCACAGCACACAATCTTAAAGCAATTTGGTGTTGTACTTCCATAAAGTTAGGCAACTCATAGGAGACAAATTAAAAAAAAGAATTGTCCTAATTGAAGCAGATGACACTGAGGTATGCTGATATTTTCCACATCGATGTCTTGTATTACTGTCTGTCCTGTATTAATGTCTGTCCTGACGTGCTGTCCCATCTTTTATTGTTTCTGCAGAACAGGAACCTGCTGAA
>NC_045750.1:14848482-14864275 GCF_008692095.1 Etheostoma spectabile | reverse complement strand
TAAACTGAGTCAGGCCCGTTTTTACATTGCAATGTAACGTGACTTTTTCTAACTTTCCTGTATAATAAATATGAATGAATGAATGAGATATCCTGGCTATCATGCCCTCAAAACACAGGCTCCTACGCTTCCCATAATGCAACTGAAAAGAGTCCATAGCTGCCAGGAAATCATGTACACCTTTTAAACACTCCACTATTTTTTTGTGCCTCAGGCCTTCTGTTATAAATTTGCAATCTCAAACAGAAAAGGAGATGACCTTGATGATATCACTATGACATCATCAGGGTTATTTCTCAGACTTTACTAACTCTTTTTACATGCTGTGAAGTATTCCTTGTGACGAGTAAACTGATCTTCATGCGTGAAATTAGTGTAGCATAAACATTATATATTGTGATTTATAAATCATTTTAAAAGTCATTTTTTACGATGACAATTTGACTTTCACTCCCAATCATCAATGCAATCACATACAATAACAAAATAATTGGTGATTGGGAGTGATAGCCACGGCAGCCAAAAGTGTGCGTAACGCCTGATGGCGTTCAGCCAGTCGCGGTCACTCTCAGCCGCCACACTCGATCAGAAACAGGAAGTGTCTGATGAGCCAGACATCAGATCTCCCCGGTTGACCTAACCGCCATTCATCCTGTTTGCCCTTTGATCCCATCTACAGTAGCCAACTTCTACAGACCGAAACGCATCGCAGCCTGTCGCAGCCATAAGCCCACAGAGAACAGGACAATCCTTTTAAAATCACCCACACTTGCATGCTACCGCCCGCTGCCCCTCTTCCAGCTTTCAGGGGTGAAGTGATTGCGCACACATTCAACACCATATGTTATCTGAAGCTTTAAAGCCTAAACTTAAACATGTTGACTATATACACAATGCTACAACAGCATATCAGCTGTTTGCAAACAGGTCTTCATTTAAAGCCTTACTGCAGTTTGAGGCAGGAGGCGGAAGCTGTGAGCTAACTGATCGGGGTTTGTTTTTACCAAAACAGAGGACTGCATATGCACCGTGTTGCTAGCAAAACAGGTTTATAGGCTGCAGGAAGGCATTACCAGCCATGCAGAATAAACTAAGTATAAAGCTGAGCGTGAAAGCTGCGCCTAAATGTGTGTTTTTTTTTGTGTGTGCGTTGTCTCTCTCTTACCCTGGATGGTCCTCTTAAAGAAGGCCTTACAGGCTTCACAGGAGGCCACGCCATAGTGGTAGCCCGAGGCAACGTCACCGCACACCAGACACACACGCTTGGCCACCGAGCCCAGCATGAATTCACACTTCACTTGGCTTTCCTCCTCCACAAACCTCCTGGATAGAGGCAGAGCGAGGGAGGGAGGGAGGAATTGAAGGAGACACAATCAGAGGAATGTACTCAGATGGTAATAGTGCTTTCATTTAAACACACAAAATAAGGGACAGTATAATGTAAACACCAACCTATTTGCTCCTCCATTGTTGGCCAATGGCGCTGTGTGACCATAGAGGCCTGGTGAGTCCAGCCCATTGCTGTGATTGTGATGGCCTTTGATCAGGGGCCCGTAGCTGGAGTTTGTGTCGGATGAAGAGCTTCCAGGACTGGGCTGGGCCGGGCTGACGTCGCCCTGAGAGCTGGGGCTGGGGCTGGAGGGCTCACGCTTTATAGTCGAGGGACAGGTGGGGTCCAAGCCCCTCACCGACATCCTGTCCAAATGTCTGGAGAAAAGAGAGGAGAAATACATACCTTATTGTAATACATATTCATGATGGTGAACAATTTGACTCTCAGGTCAGCTTTATATAATGGGTCACCTTGTTATTGTTATAAATAGTAATGACTGGTTAGTTTTATTGAGTCAAGCAAAATTAACACAGATAGTAATAATGCAATTTGCAGCTTGTAAAAGTCATTACCATTAATCTATGGATTCATATGTACTTTCAAACCAGACACAGAGTTATAAACGTTTAGAAACCTCATATTTTCTTTCAGCTACACCCTTTTTTTCTCTCCCGATGCATTCAGGGACCTGCGCCTCTCCAGCTCCACGCCCCTTCATTCATGCATCCATCCATCCCAGTCTTATCTAAACCAGCCGTTTGTGATTCCCCACATTATGCAAAGCTGCTGTTCATTACACTGTTTTGTTTTTAAAAGAAAAAGATTGCTTAAGCAAATGTAGGGAAATAATCAAACCAGCAATCATCTGCTTTATCATGTTCAATCCAAAAATGGTCGTTTTACACTATTGTATTTCTCTCTCTCTCTCTCTCTCTCTCTCTCTCTCTCTCTCTCTCTCTCTCTATTGTTTCTTTGTGTCTCTCAGTTACTCATCATACTCAACCTATCAAACACTCTGCAGTATACAACAGTTTTACAACAGCTTTTTCTCTAACTTTTAAGAAATCTGGAGATTTTAAAGTAATCCATTGCATGAGACATGAACAAAGCTTTGTAATGTAATAACCAAGAAAGAATATTTGTGCTAGTTCATTTTTGTGTGTATTGTATTGACAGCCAACAGAAAATAACCCTAAAAAGGACAATAATCCAGTTATATATTTTCTAATGAGAAAAATAGACATGTCTTTTCTCTCTATGAATACATTATAAGTGCTTGAAATAAATCTTCCTCTGCCTGCATGTTAAAGCGTGTATCATTACTTTATTATTGGATCAGGATGTGACCACAACAGACTCTCTGTCACCACGACAAGGAGAACAAACCAGCTGAGGTGTACACTAGCCTCACAGGCATGTGATCTGCACTCACACACATCCTAAAAACACACACAGACACACACACACACACACACAGACACAAACACACGTTGTGGCGTCAGGCTTTCATGTGTGGATGTAAAAATAAAAAAAACATAAACAGGCACTGACTTTTCTAAACACACTTCAGATTCATGGGATCAGAAGCATGTTCAAGCTCCTTGCACACACACACTTACAGACACATTTTAAAGCAAGTGTCTTCATAAACACCCCGACACATACTGGTATGCAACTGTTTGCCGCCAGGCCAACTTTAAAAAGACCCGTCTGTCTCACTCTCTTTCGCACTCTTCCACATGCAGAGAAACAAACACACACACACACACACACACACACACACACACACACACACACACACAGTTGCACATCTCTCCCACTCTTATCTTGGCCTGGTGAGGTGGATGTCCAAATCAGTCTATTTCCTGCAATGTAAATCAGTCTTTGCTTGGCCACAAGTCATTTGGTAGGTAAAAAGACTGGCTGCTTTTAACCACCTCCAGAGTAAACTACGGACATGCACTATTGACCACTCTACAAACCCACAAAGATAGACACACAGACGCACAGACAGACGGACAAAAAAAATACCAAGAGAGCCAACAGTAGACTTCTCTGTAAGAAAACCAAGCAACTGGAGCAACGTAATCCCCACCTGCTGTCTTAGGTGGGGCTATCATTAATTTACTTACCGGCAGTGCAAGACTTGACATAATTTCCCTTTATAAAATATGCAATTTCTTTTGCCTATTTACACAGCAGACTCAGACCAACATTAGCATTTATTTGGAGTTGCGTCTCTGGTCATCTGAGGAATATAAGTCCAACATTCACTGTGCTTTTAGCTCGGTTTTGGTCTCCACAGACTACTGAACGAAATATCTCTTTAGCTGCAAAATGCTCCACAATGTTCAGCAGACTTGCCAATTTTGTTACTCTTTCCATAAAAAAAATCTCAATAAGAGCAGTAAGAGTGAATCAATACAGTAAAATTGTGGACCATAAAACCAAACAATTATTGTTGTGAGTAATTTGATCCATTGCTGGTATAAAAACAATTTCAATTAGTGCAGCTTTAAACATTTGGTTTTGTATCAAAAAAACATGCCGAAAAATACCCAACAATACCCAACTATTGTCTTAAGCAGACAATTGTTACCCCATTATCCAATGAACAAGACACCCCCCACCCATGCAATCCACTTTGAAGATGATAAAAACAGTACAGTGTAGAGATTTTAGTTTGCTTTTAAAGTGACTCACAGGTTTGCTTATTGGCTATCCATCACAGGCGCCCATATTGCTGTGTCAAGTCTCTGACAGGTACAGAGCGAGATATACTTTGTGCTCTCCCATTATAATGCATCATGGGGAGGAGGAAGAGGAGGAGAAGGAGGTAGAGGGGGTGTTGGTGTTTTGGTTTCATTATGAAATGGCATTAGAGTGGGGTGATCAGATGTGATGTAATATTCACTCTGACAGATTACTAATCTACAAGTCCACATAAAAGCCCATCAAAAGACTGTTGGTGCAGCTCCACACAGCGGCATGCAGCAGGGATAAATCAGAGGTGTGTGTGTGTGTGTGTGTGTGTGCGTGCGTGCGTGCGTGCGTGCGTGTTTGTGTGCGTCAATGGGTATTCAAAGTTATCGTACCTTACCCCTTTGTTTCCCAGTATCCAAAACAACTCTAATTGCACCTTGGATACAAAGGCCAAAATTCAGCGTGAAACGACAAGGAGACAGAAAGCGAGAAGAAGAAGAGAGGCGGGAGGAAATTACAAGACAGGCAGACAGATAGAGGGAGTGTGAAAAGGCCGTGAAGGGACAGAAGGAAAGGGGGCAGCCCCGTGGCTCATTAACCTGGGGGTGTTGAAAGAAAAGAGAGAAGGCAACACTCACTTTCAAATGAGACGAGTCATAATGCAGACAATGAACCAACGGATGGAGGGAGAGTGAGAAGAAAACAGGGAGTGAAAGAAAATCCAGAAGGGAAGTGACCAAGATGTAAAAAGACAAATCTAAAGGCCTTGAGGAAGTGAAAATAAAAAACACAACACCACTAAGATTCTCCCTGCAATATCACAAAAAAACACAAAAAAGGCAAACTTTTTAGCCCTAGCCCTGACCCTGAGGAGCAGTTATTTAGGTCAGTGGGGTCTCAGTGGCGTTTTTTACTAACAAGCCAGTAAGAGATGAGCAGGGATCAGTGGCACCCCTAGCCAGCAGTAAGAGCCTTAGTCAGGCTTTGGACGAAGCTGTTAGCAGGGAGATGAGATGCCTGTGGCTGGAGCTTTGGACCCGCATGCTCCGGATAGCGCTACTGCAGCCTTTTCTCCCATTATCTGGTTACTTCTGTCCCCTGCAATCAGCCGGCCACGTACGTCCACACATCTGCTCGTCTTCTCCCTCTTTTTGGTCCGTCTCCAATTCTCTTCTCATCTTTCTCTGCTAGAGAATGCTACTTTCGATCCCCAAAAATGCATAAGGAAATGTTTTCTCAGAGGAGAGTGATTATGCCACAGCTGATAAAAGCGCAGCAGTGATGATAATGAACAGGATTTTTTTTTTTTTTTTCTTTTTACGATTACAGAAAAGAAAAAGGCAATCAGAAAGCTGTCCCGGGGTAATCAAACAGCTGCTTCGCACATCTTTTCACAGGCGTTCAGCTGCTGTGTGAATGTCGGGAAGATTTTTCACCGGCCTTGAGGCGGTTCTCAAACTGGTCTCATCCTCACTATCAACAAACAAACAGGCTGAACAATGACAATCGTAAGCAATGCAAACAAACCTCACCAGGGAAATGTTCGTCTGAACGTCCCCAAAGCACAGGGAAAGAAACTTTATAGTCCAACACTTATTTACGTTAATCGTTTCCTTTTACACCTCAATAGAGTTGAAAGGATTGGTCAAATCATTAACTGATTGGTCAAGAGAACATTATTCAGCAACTACTCTACTTCCATAACCTGAATCTTCTCTGTTTTATATCATTGTAAACTGAATTTATTTGGGTTATTTGGGACTGTTGGTTTGACAAAACCAACAATTTTAATTTCATTTTGGACTTAAAGAAAGCGTGGTGAGTGTTAATTACTATTTCATAGACTACAGGTTTAATTGATCAATCGATAAAGTAATAATAGATGCTGCCAGAACAAGGAAAGACTGCAGGCATAAAACTGGTAATCAATGGCAAAATATTTACAAGGGCTAATTCAAAAGAAGATATATGGCAAACACGAGGATGATTTTCAACATTTATGCTTTGCATTCCTCTAAAAGACACAATGGGACTGTCAATGATAACAAGGGGATGAGCAAATATTGTAAAAATGGAAGTCCACAATGTTTCTGTAAAGGTAGAGTTTAGTTTAGTTTATTATAAGTATCCCCATTAGCTGATGCCTAGACGACGAGTCTTCCTGGGGTCCAAAAACCCAATCAGACAATATTTAAATCATGCAAAATACTTTTATCACTTGTGTTATCCTTTCTCAATCCCATTCGTGGGACAGACCCTGATTCTCAAGCTCCAGCTCTCTCAATGTGCTGAGTCATTTTAAGTTGACTGACTCAGATCAACTTGAAAATCTAAAGCGTACAGTGCATAATACCTGGGCAGCACAAGCATACATTTTTGAGTCACACACACACACATTAGATATTTAAAAAAAAGAACATTTATCTCGGTCAAGACATCATAAGGAAAGTCATAAAACTTTCACACTCATTTCTAGCTCAGTTTGCTACACCTGTGTGACTTGAGAGTGTACACTTCATGTTTTGTGCAGGGTCATGTTGCAGGGTGAAAGTACTTACTCTGTGTCAGAGTGGTAGGTGAAACACTCTGGGAGGTAGAGGTCGACTAAATCCATGTGCACTCTGCCACCATGCTCTGAAGAGGAGAAAAATAGACGTCTGTTTGTGCCTGCTTGCTCTTCCTCTTCTTCTCTTTATCCCTTAGCTCCCTCTCCTCTGCAGATTTTGAAAATTGTCTCTCACTGCACTGTTTGTCACTATCACTTTTACTCTCCCCCCCAAACTTTGTCTCCATCTACTGCCCTCTACTCTGTGCTATCACACTCTCAGCTCCTCTCATTGTCCCTGCGTCTGTCTTCCTGTCACTCGCACTTCTCACGGACAAACCCCCCCCCCTGCCTTTGAAGTCCTGACTGGTGGACTAGCTGACTGTGTGCACGGCAAGGGTCTCCAAGCGAAGCTGGCCCTCATGAATACTTAGCCACACCATTTGAATGGCCTTCCCACCTCCCCCCTCACCCCTCCCACTCCCCCTGAACGCTGAGCTGGCAGCTGATTGGCTTTCCTCTGAGCCAATGAGAGACAGTGTCTCACTGGTGCAGGTGGATATGACAACAGAGGATGTTTTAGGTTTTAGTTCTTAGAAAGAGCATAAGGGAATGTGGAAGGTGACTTCTCACATGAACGGCAGCAGTTGTTGTTATTATAGTTATAGTTATTATTTATATGTGCACTGTTTTTGTGAAAAACTTTTCATCATTTTTTTGGTCAACATATCACAAAACCTGACAGTCAAGAATCCTTATTATGGTCTCATTCATTTTTTCAAAAGAACATGTGATAAAAGAAACACCATCAGAAATGTTTAATCTGATCTAAATCCTGATCTGGTGCTTGGTTGATTAATAAGATTAAGGGATACTTTATTGATCCCGCATGGTGAAATTACCTTTTACACTCTGTTTTTAGCTATTTCACATATCACATACAGGCCTGAAATACACACACACACACACACACACACACACACCCAGAACAACAGATCATTAGACCCACAGAAAAGAGATCTTCTTTAATAATCAAGTATTGGCATTTATTAAGGAATATATTCTGTTTTTAGCTTCTGAAATGTTTTATATTATTAGGAATTGAATATCTTTAGGTTTTGTACTGTTGGTTGCAAAAACAAGCATTACTTTGGGCTCTGGAAAATTGTAATGAGCATTTTTTTACTATAAATATAATAAAATCTCATCAAGAAAGGAATAGATAATGAATCATTAGTTGTCCATAGAAATAAATTTAATACAAGACTCAAATTATGTCAAAATGCTGAATATAATGAGCTGAATACTACTAAAGTCAATGCTACGTCAAAAATAAAATCAGCATCTTCCCACACATATATGAATGAACATATGGGCATCCAAACAGTTTGAAAGCAAGCCTTAATGGACTTACTGCTAGTGCTTTTATCCGACCTAATCAGCTATGGCTATGTGCTTAATGTGATGGTCTTTACCTTTTGCTGACATCATACACATGCACGCAAAATGAAAAGCCCAGTAAGCATGCTTGGATGGAAAAAAAGGTTAACATGTGCAACGAGATAGTGTGAAAGAAACGTCACTGCACAGGAATACAGAACTAAATGTACAGTGCACTTTTCACAGTAACAATTTGCTTTGTCCAAATTCACATTTTCCTTTCCCTATGTTGTTGGTTCATACAACATGCAGCATGTAATGGGGATCTATTTTGATCACACTTGAAATTCTACAACTTACCCTGGTTTGGTTTGACAAGAATCCGTTTAAATGTGTAAATAACACATTTAATATTATAAAACAGTAATTAATCTAATCAGTCTGCTAATAAATATTATTACTCCAATGAGAGTAAGTAGCCCGGGGTCAAATTAGTCTTATGCAACCCGTTATCACACATTTCCTAATCCACGGTAAAGACAGATGCACAGGTGATCGAGTCCGTGTCCACAAAAAATCCCTCTTTATGCACAAACATAGCTCTACAAAGTGTTTGGCTGTGTGGATGTACACAGATACTGCTCAGCCTTGTTGAGAAGTCATGGGTCAAATTCAAATTACGATGGTTACACCCTAAGGTCCCAACCCAGGCCACAGTGTGGATGCTCGTCATGAAGCATTGAATACATGTTAGTAATATCACAGTATAGAGTGGAGTGTCGGTGTATAGAGTAGATTGTATTGCGGTTGTTTCTGAATTAATATAGGACACAATGATAGGTTGGTACAGCAATGACTCTCTATAAATGTAAAGGACCACATTTCCACTTTCATTGCAAATCCCACCTGGGTTTTCAAAAGAATAGAATTCAATAGAGTGTGATAGAGAATCCAACATTCTCACTAAAAATGCACCCTGTGGCTTGTAACATACAGTGATGGAAGAACAATTGCCAATAATTCCCCAAATGAATACAGTTTGAGATAATGATGTTTGAGCATCAAAAATGCCCACATGTCAAAGTGAGTTTGGTATACATAAACCCTAGAATTTCTGTTCTTTTCATGTCAGTCTCGGCTTGTCTCTTCCCCTCTTGTCGACACAACGTTGTTCTCGTGCTCTGAGCTGACCCTAGCCTAACCAACCTCCACAGGAATTAAATCACCTGTGCTAATCTGTTGTTCAGATAAGGGCCAGACAGCCGACTGCATGGAGTGGACCTTATCTCATTACGCGCCACATGAAACAGCTCGCCAACAGAAATACAGCAGCCACACACACAGACAAACAACACGTGTAGACGAACATACATACGAACGCACGCACATGCAAACAAAAAGGAGAAAGCACATATACAACCCCACAAAAGATAAAGGTTGTGTGATGTCTAGTGGTGCAATATTTTATCTCAACCATAAAACGCAAGAAGCCAAACACTGAGTGCTACTATCGTATCAAATCTCCTGAAGTTAATGTATCACATAAAACATTATCCACACTGAGAAATTATCTTTTATAAACCATTTACGGAACTGGATGTTGACGTTAAAGCAAGTGGCTTGTTATCTCCCAGTGGCTTTTAGTTTGGCAGCTGCCATCAATGGATTCTTTATTTGCTCAAGCAAAGCTTTTCACATTATTCGGGTTGAAATCAAAACTTGAGATTAATAACTTTTATCAATGGTTGACATTTTCCTTGGCACCGGCTGAGTGGTCTTGAGACGCCCCAAAACAATAGCGAGGCACACTTGAGTCAAGCCAGAGTGGCGTCAAGCAAGCCACTTGAAAGACCATGAGCTCCAGAGTAGTTTATTTTTTCTGATAATTGACTCATTACTGTACAAAAGCTTCTTGTTTCTCTTTGCAGTGGCTCTATTGTTGAATCTTGATGTCGTTTGAGGTAATGTAAATAAAAAAGTTACAGACAAACTCATTGAACTTGGTTGACTTAAAAGAGGTTGAGAATACATTCAGATTAGGGCTGCAAATAATGATTATGATGTCAAATAATCTATCAACTTTTTAGCCATGCTACTGCCTTGCCTCCAGGCATGGCAGAAATATCGGTCTGTCAGTCGGTTGGCCCTCCAGGGTAAAATACTATAACTTTGGTTATCTCTTAACTTTGAGCTAGCGCTAAAATGAGGTCAACACTTTTGTGTGGTTTATGACTAAATAGCCTTAGCTGTAATTTGAGTTCAGCAATTAGCTAATGTTAGCAGGCTAACACGTTAATTTAAGATGGTGAACACGGTTGACATTACCTGCTAGCATCAGCATGTTAGCATTGTCATTCGGTTGTTAGCATGCAGACGTTAGCATTTAGCTCAAAGCACCGCTGCGCGTACGGCGTCACAACCTAACATCCAACCTAACATCTTCCATTAGCTTGTTGTATCCAAATAACAGTCCAGAACTCAATTGTATTTCATTTAAAATTATATGAGGCACAGAAAAATAGCAAATTCTCACAGCTGAGACGCTTTTTCTTCCCTGTAGTTTTTGATATTTTGCAGATTGCTGTGGATTTATTTCGATTGACTAATCGATTATCTAATTCAGATTGCACAATCCATTTGGGGGATCTTATAAAAAGGTGAGCTAGGCGACAAATCATCCATGCTAATATACCAGCCAATTTTAGCTCATAGCAGACATATCGGTATTGGTTTAGTAAGGTCATTAAGTGACAAGAAATTGCAGGATAGAAATGCCATTGATGTGTTTAAGATCATTTAGAAACAGTGTCTCTATTCTACAATACATGTCTATCAGAGAGCACTGACAAGTAAATAATGAATGGCTTAAAATATTTTTAGCCGATATATAAAAAAATATTTAAACTTGCAAATAGCAATATTGGTATCAGTTGGGCTATAAAGGAGTTTTAAAGTTACTAATACCAATTGAAACCTCCTGCTGGATGTCAAAATGTATTTAAGCCTTAGTAAAGAAACTAAAAAGGTACAAAAGGGCAGCTTGTACAGTTCAGATTAAAGAAAACCTAAGGGGCTTATAAAAAACAACATGTAATGAAAAATGACAAAAGCGCAGATAACAAATGACAAGTAAACTAAGCAAAGAGGACAATGACATGAAGCAAAGAAAAATCCAGAAATAACAAGAAAAGGAAACAAGCTCAATGCAGCACGTGAAATTGAACATTCATGGGTGCAGTTAAACATCAAAAATATTTTTGCACCGCTAAGGCGGAAGACAGGAGTTCAATAGCTGCTCCGGATGGACGCTGCCTGTAACAGGGCGCCCAGCTGCCAGCTATTGACCAGATGCATCCCGTTTTTTCTAAAGAAAAGCAAAAGTACGAGTGAAGCAGCAGTGTGTGTATGTGTGTGTGTGTGTGTGTGTGTGTGTGTGTGTGTGTGTGTGTGTTTACCCCTTTCTCCTCATCCCTAAACTCACAGTTACCAAATCTCAGCCACCGGAGACAGTTGTCGGATTGACTTCCAAAACTGGACAGTCACTTTGGAACCCCCCACCCACACACACACACACACCACACACCACCACACACCCACCACACACACACACACACACACACACACACACACACACACACACACACACACACACACACAAGCATCAACCCTCAGATCTGATGTGTAATCTGCTTAGTTTATGCCTGACTCACAGTCATCCATCAATTACTGAGACAGAGGGAAAGACTATTGACACTGTGAGCAAACACCATTGTCTCGTTGCGACACACAGTACCTCTCAGACACTTAAGTGGTTCACAAAAGAAGTGGGGGGGTGCGGGGGGCGGCGCAGGGGGCAGCGCATTGGGAAGTACAAGAGAAGAAAGAGAAAAGGAAGAAAGCGGAGAAGAGAATTGAGAGAAACATGATATAGAAATGGAAGAGCATTGTTCTGTATGCATGCGGTACGGTTTGGTGTCTTTAAATAGATGGATGGGAGGGAAGTGATACATAAAATGATGCATTGAATGACAGATTGTAATAGGATCAGTTTCACCATATTGATCTGGAGCGCGCTGTACAGGGATCAGAGGTCACACACACCACGTTCATACCAGAAACTTTAGAAAGCCTCTGGGAGACGCTTAAAGCAACGTAACCATTGAAATGTCACTAAGAGCTACTGGGACCTGCCGCGGCTCTATCCTCAGAAGGGTCAATGGTCTTTAAATGGTTTTCACTAATCTGGAGATCCTACGGTCCCACTTGGGAGGAAGTGAGTCAGTTCTGGGAAACATTAATGCACAGGAAGGCATTCAGGCAGGCAGGATTTCATTAGGGCTAAGTTGGGATCATTTTATGAATATTTGAGACTAAATGCACAGAGAAACACTGTAGAATTGCAGGCTCATACAACTGGTTTACACACACTAATAACTTGCCTTGACTGCCCTCTAATGGACAGATTTCTTTGACATTCACAGTACAGCATCCTGCCTTCAACTGACTACAAGCTCGACAAGGGCTGTTTGTTTAAAAGCACTGTCAACTCTAATTGAACAACTCTAATTATACCCTGATTATAGAGTCGAGAACATTGCATTGTTTTCCCCGTCCAGTCATCATGCCATGTTGTCTTCTGGCAAGTACCCATCTGGAGGTTCTTAGGGTGATTATGTAACCAAGCCTATCCTAACAACATAATGTGGATTACTGCAGCATGGTCTGTTCATATTCCCAACAACCTGTATTGGATTTACAGGTCTCCGGGTCATGATAGCCCATAACCACAGTTTAAGTGTTTTAAATCAGAGAAGAGATGTGACGTCCTTAATTCTTGAGTCATTAACACACACACACACACACACAGAGACACACACACACACACACACACAGACACACACACACACACACACACACGCGGTTCCCAGACCTGCTCTGGTGAGGGTCGGCGGGTGCGGGCCCAACACACATAAAATCCTGGTAGTCAGCACCAAACCCCTACTGCTGATGTCAGGAACAATTATACACACTTTCACATAACCACACAGCACGCAGTCTATCTCATCATATCACTTTTATCTCCACAGGTGGCAAATTTAGCCCTCTGGCACACTGTCAGCATGTCTACAATAAACAAATTAACACAGACAGAGACTAAAAGAGCTATCCTGTCATGTTGGTTAAAAAAAAAAAAAAAGGTCTACCACAGCTTTATGTATTCGCCTTCTGGCGAATCGAGCCACCCATCTAACGTGGTCTAACACATTCTGTCAGCAGCTCCACAGGTGAGCCAGTATCAGCTCACGACGCCACCTCACAGCATGGAGAGCAAACGCCAATACTCATCTATCTTTCTCTGATTCCATTACCTCCTTCCCTTCTTTCTAATGCTTCACACTGTGCCGCCATCCGCTCCTTCCTTCCTGTCCTTCCTCATCTGATCATACCGATGCACCCATGGGGGGACTGCTGGGATTTCCTTGCTTTTGGGCAAAATGTGACACCAGGCCCATTTCTTCGTGGCTCTGCCCCCCCCCCCCCCCCCCCATCCTCACCCTACACCCGGCTTTGGGGTGCTAAGTGACCCCATCTTCCGGTAATCCTTCAGCCCGCTCGGCACACTCCACTGGTTCCTGGCCATGCCAAGGTACACCAGTCAAAATGTAATTTTCTGCAAGATTACACATGATAATGACTCGCTTTGGAGGGTTGCCATGAATGATGACTTCCAAATTAAAGATGCATAACTATCGATCTGTCAACAGAAGCAAGCGAGGAAGAGGAAAGCAGCTTTAGAGATGTACAGTAATGTTATGTTTACTGACAGGTTTCCTAACGCCAAACAGACACGCACAAAGGCACAGTGGGCAATGCTGCTGCAGACAAACTGAGTAGCTGAACAATTGCAACTGAACTGCTTACAAAGTCCTACATAGGCTGAAAAGCAAGTATTGATGGGAGCCAATAAAAAGCCTGAGAGATGAGTGCACCTGGGAGCAGAGTAGCCCTTCACCTGGGTCAACACACACAAACACACACGTATATATATATTTATATACTGTACATATATTGTGCGCACCTCTGTTTCTATTTAAACACCTCACTGGAGTGTTTCTAAGCAGACAGGAACAAAAACACTTTGGTCCATTTGCTGCAATTAAAAGAAGCCTGCGCCTACTTCTTCCCTTTTGCTCGTCTTACTGCTTTTGCTCAGCACTTACTGTCAGTTTCATCCACTGGCTGGATGGCCGGTCCTCCGCTCTACAGCTGCAGTCAGTCAGTCAGTCTCAAGGACAAACGCTCCAGCTCTCCTCGCCTCCGGTCTCTGTGGCTCAGCGATGCAGCAGCGCACACACTGTCCCTAAACACACACATACATAAACACACACGCACACATCCCCTCTCTCTCTCTCTCTCTCTCACTCTGATCTAGTGCTGAGTTTACCTACCTACCTACCTAGCTTGCTGGCTGGCAGGGGACTCCCGAGAGTGTGTCAGACAGAAAGTGTGTCTAAGAGAAGAGGGTTGGGATTGGGAGGGAGGGGGGGTAGAGGACACACAGTGCTCCTGTATTCCCATAGATACAGAGAAGGGATTTCTTTGCAACCTTGCAAAGATGGGAGAGAGAGAGGGAGTGAGGGAGGGAGACAGAGAGAGCATCATATTTCAGCAATGTTGAGTCAGCATGTAAATGTAATGCATGTGTTGATAAGAGTTGGAAATACTAAGAGGACATGTGTTCTTATGGACAGTTAAAGAATAAAAAAAAGAGCTGAGAGAGTGTATATTTGTGGATATGCTGGATATGTGTATATGCTGTCATCAGGAAACTCTAGAAAGTTCTCCTGGTTTGTACAAAGCCCAATTCCACTGAAGTTGGGATGTTGTGTAAAACAAAACAAAATAAACAGAATACAATGATTTGCAAATCCGTTCCAACCTAAAAAGAAAATATAAAGTATTTAATGGTCAAACTGATAAACTTTGTTTTTTTTTTGCAAATATTCACTCATTTTGAATTTGATGCCTGCAACACATTCCCAAAAAGCTAGGACAGGGGCAAGAAAGACCTGTTTGTACAATTCCAAAGGTGAACAGGTTAATTGGTTATGACTGGGAATAACAGGAGCATCCCCAAAAGGCTCAGCCATTAACAAGCAAGGATGGGGCGAGGTTCACCACTTTGTGAAAAACTGCGTGAGCAAATAGTCCAACGGTTTAAGAACATTTCTCAACATACAATTGCAAGGAATTTAGATGTTTCATTATCTACAGTCCATATTATCATCAAAAGCTTCAAAGAATGTGGAGAAATCTCTGCATGTAAGCGGCGAGGCCGAAAACCAACAGTGGATGCCCATGACCTTCAATCCCTCAGGCGGCAGCGCATGATACACCGATCATTGTGTAAAGGATATCACCACGTGGGCTCAGGAAATACTTCGGAAAACCATTGTCGGTTAACACAGTTTGTCGCTATATTTACAAGTGAAAGATAAAACTCTACCGTGCAAAGCAAAAGCCATACGTCAGCAACAACCAGAAAGGCCGCCGGCTTCTCCGGGCCCGAGCTCATCTGAGATGGACTGATGCGAAGTGAAGAAGTGTGCTGTGGTCTGACGAGTCCACATTTCAGACTGTTTTTTGACATCGTGAACGTCATGTCCTCTGGGCCAAAGAGGAAAAGCACCATCCAGATTGTTATCAGCGCTCAAAAGCTGGGATCGTATGGGGGTGCTTTAGTGCCCATGGCATGGGTAACTTGCACATCTGGGATGTCAACATTAATGCTGAAAGGTACAGTTGTGTTCAAAATAATAGCAGTCCAACAT
>NC_045750.1:14848258-14848472 GCF_008692095.1 Etheostoma spectabile | reverse complement strand
CCTCATAAATCATATGTTTTGGTAGAAGTGATATTTCTACATGACAAATAATTTACCAGTAAGTGTTGTAGAGTCATAGAAAACCAACAGAGCCAACAGTCATGACATGCATGTTGCTCATTCTGTGTAATTGAATCTGTAATTGAAAGGCAAAATAATAGCAGTGTTGTGTTCAATCAGTGAGGTGATTGTTTCTGTGAAGAAACAGGTGTCA
>NC_045750.1:14841159-14848248 GCF_008692095.1 Etheostoma spectabile | reverse complement strand
GCCCATATTTAAGGAAGGAAGGAAGCAAATGTTGTGCGTGCTAGTTATAGTGCATTTCACACTGAAATGCTCTGTGGAACAGCGGACTTTGATTAAAAAGTTGACTGGAGAGGGGGAAACATAGAAAGAAGTGCAGAAAATTATAGCTTGTTCTGCCAAAATGATTTCAAATGCCTTGGATGGATGGAAATGTCATCCAAAGCCTGAATGAAGTGGGGAAAAAACGGTCAACTACCATTTGAATGGATCAAAGAATAGCCAAAATGGCAAAGGGTGAACCAATGATCAGTTCCAGGAAGACTTAAAAGTTACCTGTGAGTACTGTTAGGATCAGAAGGCCCTGTGAAGCAAAGCTATCAGCTAGAAGCATCGGTTTCAATACATCAAAATACTTGAGGAGGTCATGTTGACTTATGCTGAAGAGGAAATGCCTTTGAAATGGGTCTTTCGACAAGACAATGACCCATAATACACCAGTAAGTGAGCAAAGTCTTGGTTCTAGATGAACGAGATTGATGGATTGAGGTCCCTGGATCTCAAGCCCATAGAACACTTGGGGTGAAAAATGCTGTTTCTGAGGCAAAACCCAGTAAAATACCTGGAATACCTGTTCACAGGTGCCACTCCATGCAACACAGATGTGAAGCAGTTCTCTGAAATAACAGTTATGGAACTGAATATTAGTGCAGTGATTCAAAGTAAACCCTTGAGACATTTGTCAATTTATACAGTAAATGTTGGAGTTTGTTCAACAGCCTAATATCCTTTTTTCTTCACTTTCTGTAAAGGTAGAACACAAACTTGATCAATTTTGGTCATGTTTTGATGTGGAATTGAATGTGCAGTGTTCCCAATGCATTGCTATTATGGAATTAAAAGCTATTCTAAGGATTTTGAGCATTATTCACTTTTTTAACCAAACTCTTATTATTCTTAACACAACTGGTACTGGAGCAACATGCGCTGCCATCCAAGCAAATACTTTTTGAGGGGTGACCCTGTAATTAATTTCAGCAAGCTTCAACAAAATGCCTCCTCAGTTCCCTCATGCTTATTGGCTGTCAAAAGAAAAGGTGATATAACACAGTAGTAAGCATGCCCTTGCTTATTGGATGTGTTGCAGGCTTCAAATTCAAAATGAGTGAATATTTGCAAAAACAACAACAAAGTTTCTTAGTTTGGACATTAAATATCTTGTCTTTGTAGTGCAATGTATATGGTTGAAAATGATTTGCAAATCATTGTATTCTGTTTTTTTTTACATTTTACACAACGTCCCAATTTCAGTGGAATTGGGGTTTGTATGTTGTATGTTATTTGTATTGGATGTCATGAAAGGCCATAAATCAACTTCACTACCACTGGATTTTAATTATATATCAACAGGATTTTTTTTACAGTTGGATTTGAGTTAGATAAGTGACCAGTCTGTGAAAAACTCGTACCAAACAATAACAAAGGTTTCGGTTACCAGCACCTCTAAAGCTCTATAATAAGCACATTATATGTTCTTAGTTTAACGTTTGTAGAAAAATGAAATTGTGGTTTTACAGGGTTTTTTGCTGGACCATTTCTTTCCTGGAGTCTTGTCATCACTGGAAGGTTGCCAGGCAACCAGCGCAGAATCCAGGGAGTGACTGCGCCAAACACACAAATTATTTTTACACTTCAGCTTTTATACTAATTAAAACATACAAAGATTTGTTATGCACTTTGAAAAGGTGCTAGTTGGTGGGTTTTCTTCATTTGGACACAAGTTTCTAAACGCTAAGCTAACCAGCTACTGGCTATAGCTTCATATGTTATCTCATTCTGGACCAGAAAGAGAATAAGCACATTTTCCAAAAAGTCAAAGTCTTCCTTTTAAATGGTGCTTATCAATGTTTTTTTTAAATGGACACAGCAGATTATGTTACCTGTTTTTAACTCTTATATAATAATGCTAATATTGTTTTTTTTCCATGGATCAGGCTCCAGTCAAAAGTAAAAATCAAACAAGCCTTTGGTTTAAACCACCTGATGAACTACGGGGGTGGGATTAACCTAGTAGTTCAATAACTACCACAGAGTTTAGGCAGTCTTTGAGTTTAATACTTGGTTGTGTCACTGACATCTCACACTTCTATGAACAGGCCTAATAGGGTAAAAGACCATCCATCCGGTGCTCAATGGTTAAAACAACAAAGTAGAGGAAACAAATATAGTTACTTTTACAGTACAACTTCCTGCACATTTTATAAATTCATCTTTTCATTCATTATTCTAGACCTTAATCTCTCTACCTGCGCCTAAAATATTTTTTAAATCTGCATTCAGGACAATCTATGGCTGCAGGTAGGCTATATTAGCAAATATACTCTGAACAAACACAAGAAACAATATCACAGTTAGGTAAATGACAACGGGTCTAAAACTAAAGAAGGTCTTCTTCTTTACGTTAAGCACCTGCTCAGCCACACAGGTGTTTTCACTTTTGTCTGATTAGACTTCAGTCTATGTTCACCAATTCTGAGAAAAGCTCCAATCAGGCTAATTAAGTGAAAACACCTGTGAAACAAAGAGATGTAGGCCCTTTCTGTGTGTATTATGACAGCAATATTTCTTGGTTTTCTTAACCCTCTGAAGACATTGAAAAGAGCTACATTTATTAATTCTCTTTCACCGGAATCTCCAAACCTGTGTGGCGACACTAAAAGGCCTGGAAGCTGACACACTTGCAGCCATTTTGTCATGTACTCTATGTAAAATCATTGAAGATGGCTGTGGAAGGCTAAATGCTGCAGTCTGCGGTGCCAACACGTGCCAGGATAAAATACCTAAACAAAATAGGACAGTGAACTAGGACAGTCAAGCAAGTCATCTGCAAGACTTTACTTTATATGTCCCAATGTGTTTTTTCTTAGTGAACATCAGCAGAACATGTTTGGTTTTTTTTAAATCTTTTTTTCATGGATAAAAACATTCTGATGGGAGGACTTCTTCCAATACATGAACAACAAGTAAATGGGGAAAAAATCCAGAGATTCCAACACACATCCATACAGTGTACCCTTACCTTCATTACCTTAAAAAGAACCTAAAATTAATCTTGAGGTACGCTCTACTGAAACGGTCTTTGATTCTGAAATTCTTGTGCAATACCGGACAAAACCATTTTTCGTTCACTAACCGTACAGCTGATTGAAAACAAACCACTCAATCATTGGATCAGTATTTGGTCATAATTTTCCCCAGGTTTCAAGCCAATTACAATGGCATCTGAGGTAACAGGGCTGAGATGGCATGCCACCGTTACAAACTATCAATGACGCAACAATGTCTTTCATTTTCTCCAACATGGAGTTTCTTGAGAGAACATGTTTGCAGGGAGTCTTTTCTTCTGCTCAGTTTCATTCACTTCCATGTTGTTTGTGTGTGTGTGTGTGTGTGTGTCAGAGGATTCTCCCCAATATGGGAAAGTTTCTATTGTTAGGACAAGCCTCATTCCTTCCCTTCTCATGACTCAGATGCCCGATTATTCTGGACCGTTTCTTTTCATCTTTCATTGCCCTCAGCAGCATCTCCCTCACTCCGATCTCTTGGGGAGTCTTGTCCCAGCATGACTTCAGGTTCAGGATTTAGAAACCCGGTTAGTGTTCAGTTGAAACCCAGACCCGTGCCTTTGGGTCTCTGTGTGGCCCGGACTGGCTCGGTGATGCCCCTGCCCTCTGGACCCAGGCCCATCCCCGGGCTCCAGCCCATGCTCTGTAACATGCGGCTGCCCATGTTTGTGTCAGGGATGGGAGGCGCGTTCTCCCCGACCACTCCTGACAAGAGAGAGGTGACAGTTTAGAAAAGAAAACGATTTCATCAGCTTGTGTGTGAGTGTACATATGTATTATATGGTTCCAGTTGTTGTGTTGTTGAGGATTTGGTCCGTTTTACATTATTATAAATAGGATACGTTTTTGTTTTGAAGACATCACCTAGTTACTTTTGATGAACATGTTTTTCTTAATAAATTAGTGCCATCAGTTAAATGCGTAAACGGCGTCAATTTTTTTTCTCAACGTGCTGTTGCAACAACTAGTAATGTTAGAAAACACAAGACCGGATCTAGCTAGACCGGAAACAACAACAGGCACGCCACACACACTTGTGTCAAAAGTCTTTTTTTTCACCCTTTTATTGATGGACAGGGTTACATTGGGTGTATGCATGTATGTATGTATGTATGTATGTATGTATGTATGTATGTATGTATACATACATTATTTGCTCCAAGTGTGAATGTTACGTGTGAAACAGATAAAAATGTGTGATTAATTGTGAGTTAATTTGTGATTAATCAATGAAATATTTTAATCATTTGACAGCACTATAATAAATTATTCAAGCATGAAAAGTTGCTTGTTTCACTCATTTGCGTTTTTGTCTTTCTGTCTCAAACTTGCTTCACTAAAAGATCTGCTCCAGTAACATTATCACAGTTCCTCCTCTGAACACCTGACACATCTAAGAACAATACTAATGTAATCGACTTAGACGTAGGTGTACTGTCCTTCACAGGACTGGAAATGTGACTGTCTCAAACTAGACTCGCCATTTTGTCCTCGCCCTTCCTGGAAGTTCACAGTCCAGTCACAGATGCCAACCTATTACCCTTTCTAATCCCGTCTTGATTTGTATCAAGCACAGGGCGGAGCCGCACGCTCATTTACACACACGATGGTAGACAGTGGGTTCAAGCCAAATTGTCAGTAGTGACTTTGGCAGGCCCTTGCCGAGCGCTGCACCCAGGTCTGCGCGTCGCTGAATGTGTGACTTTGGACAATAAAAATTAATCTAATAGCATTCTATTCCCTCGTGACTGACAGGCTAAAGTTGTAAGGCAAGGCAACTTCTATGGCACATTTCAGCAACAGGGCAGTTCTACGTGCTTTACATAAAACATTAAAGAGCAATTAAAAACGCTTGTGAAAATAAAACAGGCTAAAATAGAATATAAAAATACAAGAATAAAAATGATTAAATGAATAATTTTATTTGGATAAGTTTTAGGGATGGGAGAGGGAGGTGTTTTATTTTTATTTTGTTTTGAGTGTAAAATATTCTAAATAAATAGCATAATGTTCTAATAAGTTAATAGGATAAATAGCTTTTGGAATTATTTTTACAGCTGAAATTATTTTTTTGTTATTCCAGAGGGACAGTACCAAAAAAAAAAAGTTACCGTTGTGTAGCGGAAACAAATTCCAGGTAGCAGTATCCGTGCAGATAAAAATTGGAACACTATCCGACACTAACTACATATAGTGTAGTTGGAGTTGGATCTTACAGTATCGGGCTTTGCTACAGCGTCCTCCCTCCTCTGAAAGGATCAACTGGCCCAGAGGTTAAGAGAGTGGCTTTGGGGAGCGAGGTGATACACAAGTTCAACTAGCAAAGAGCTAATCCAGTTTCTCTGCTCTGATAAGATGACTAGCCAGCTGACTCTTGTCCAGCAAAGGAGGAAATGGGGTTAAAAGCTAAAGCCCGGCTTAATAATGACAGAGGAGGAAAGAGGGAGCAATATGAAGGATGAGGGACTCCCTTCTCTCAATAAATTCTTTTAAAAATGTGTAGTGAAAGCCTCATTTTTCATCCCAGTCCCTTGTGTTTACATCAGTGTGTGTGCGAGGCAGAAGGAAATGAGGAAAGCAGGCTGGCGAGCATACTGAGCTCAACCAAGAGGGGGAGGACAACGGGAGAGAAAGTGAGAGCCAAAAATACAATTAAAGGGGTGGTTGGTAAAAAGTGCCAGATGGTGTGTTAGGTGTAGCTAGGTTTGCATCCAATACCTGAGGGGGCGGTGGAACCGAGGGGGGCTGCTTTTCGCCTCCGCTTGACATCCCCTGTACACAGAGAGCCGAGGTGCCCGCTGGTCTGTCTGCAAGACCAGCCAAGCAGGACAGAAATATGGGAGCGTTAGTTTTACCTTAAATAACACTGGACGGTATTATTTTTCATTTGGAAAATACCACTAAACATTATGAAAACAATAGGAGGGTTGGTCAATGAGACAACAGCGGGAACTAAAGGAAAAGAGTGAGTTATGGTCATAAATCACTGGTGTTTTTAGTTAAACTGTTCTCACCTGCTGGCTGTTTTTACTGAACAGGTTCTCCGATGCCCTCTGTCCGACCGTGAGTCCCAATGCAACTGAAGTGGCAGCGGTTAAAGAGAAGGGAAAACTAAAGTTCAATGTTCAAGCAGTTAGCAAGAAATTCTTACAACACTTGTTTAAAGGTCCCATGGCATAAAAATTCCACTTTATGAGGTTTTTTAACATTAACATGAGTTCCCCCAGCCTGCCTCTGGTCTCCCAGTGGCTAGAAATGGCAATAGGTGTAAACCGAACCCTGGGTATGTTGCTCTGCCTTTGAGAAAATGAAAGCTCAGATAGGCCAATCTGGAATTTTGTTCCTTATGAGGTCATAAGGGGCAAGGTTACCTCCTCTTCTTCTGCCTACCCAGAGATTTACAGATCTACAGATACAGAAATGGCACATATTAAGGAAAGCTTGTTGTGGGACTGGCTCTAGAGGCTGTAATTCTGCACCAAGGCGGAATTTTGGGAGAGGGACTTCAGATACAGTATCAGGGCACCACTAAGGCCTATATAAAAGAATCCAAAAAGCACCATGTCATGGGACCTTTAACACCAACCCAACAGGTGCTTGTAATACATCTACATCTGAAATTTGCATTTCAAAGGGAATAAAATGAAGAAAAGTAACATGGCTCACCTGTCCGTGTTCTCTTCTCGAGCCCGAGCTAAACCAAGGCCTGTTAGAGATATAATATAGTGTAATTAGGGCCCTCAAATTCCCATCAAGGCAGCGTTCCAGAGACAGAAACCCAACTGCTATTCATTATCATGTCTTGCCTTAAGTGAACTGTTGGACCTTGTCCATCCCAGACACTTTTACAGAAACTCAAGAACTTTTATAGACTTTAAAAGGTATGTGCAGGTTGGTCAGTTGGCGTTTATGAACACAGCGTTTAAAGTTGTCCCCTCAATGAGTCAGGGAGAGAGAGAGAGAGAGAGAGAGAGAGAGAGAGAGAGAG
>NC_045750.1:14839507-14841149 GCF_008692095.1 Etheostoma spectabile | reverse complement strand
AGAGAGAGAGAGAGAGAGAGAGAGAGAGCGCGAGAGAGAGAGAGCGCGAGAGAGAGAGAGAGCAAGCGCGCAGCGGTGGTCAAGCAAACTAGAGATTGAATGAAGAGAGGGAGCAGCATTAGCGAGAACAAAGCAGGGAATCAGAGGATTGATCAACATGTCTGCACAACACATTGCTGAGTGTGTTATGTGCCTCAGTGTTTCCCCTGCTGCGAGGAGTTGCTGTGCTCCGAGTGTGTGCCGGTATCAGACGCCACGGGGCGTGACAAAGTGGCAGTACCTGGGAATGAGAATGTCCCGCACACATGGCTATTTCGGCTGGGGGTTACACACTCACAGTGGGCCCAAAAGCTCTTTGCCAACACCCATAAATGCCCCGCACACAGAAAAATAAGAACAAAAAGAGAACATACAGGCAGAGGGCAGGGTCTCTGCAGATACAGACACCATTAGAGATGTTCCGATACCAGTATCACCTCTGATGATGCCTAAAACCCTGCTATTAGTATGTACTCGAGTTTATGCACCGATCTGATACCACATAATAAAGCCCTGAAGAAAATCTTCGTTAAAAATAGTTTGTTGTTTTTTGACTGTCAAACTGGATAATTACAGAAAGTTCTACAGCGTTTATTGATTGTGTTTGTTCATGTTTCATAAAGAGTTTAACCCTGAGCCAGAACGACAACAAATCACATCACATCATATAAAATTCATACAGGGATAGTAGTATACAGTTGTTAAAACATATGAAACGCTGGTATCGGATCAGTACTTGTATCGGCCACTATGCAAGTTCAAGTATCGGTATCGGGAAGCAAAGAATGGTATCGGACCATCTCTAGACACCATCACACACTTCGAGTGGGTAATAAGTTATGACTGAGAGGGATTACTTTTGTATTAGTCTGTAAATTGTTTTTAAGGATAATCCTGTATATTATACAGTACCTTTAACTTTGGACCCTTATGTGCATTTGGACTGCAGGAACTTAAAGTTTAATACTTTTAGTTGATTAGGGACAAATGTGGAATCAGTGATATGAACATGATGAAAATTGGTATTGTCTGTGTTCCAGTTTACTTTGCTTTTATATTGTACTAATACATTTCTAATATTTGTCTAATATGTTTAAGACATATTCTTTGTATGATTAGGTTTTATCTAAGCCCTGCTGTCTGCAAACCAAATGTGTGTACAAGACAACTAAATCGAAATTTATTTAAGAGTAAAAATGTGGTTTGCAGGTCCCTACTTTTCTCAGCCTCGAACCCCTTTATTTGTTAATAAAATTCAACTCAAACTGCTTCACAATTATGAGAGCAGATTAAAAGGAAATATATAACAGTCAAAGTTAATAGCAATTTAAAAAAGATGGGGACTCACTCATGGGAGTCCTGGGTTTGTCTGCCCAGTCTGTCGTTGAAGCCTTGGCTGGAACTGCCTGCCTGAGACACCTGCTGGTTTCCATGGAGACGACTCAGTCGGGCCTGGAACACTGACAAATACCTCTTTCACACCAATGACCAGGGTCGGACCAGGGCGCTCAACCCTTCTTATGTTAATTCAAACCAAGCCAGTCAACACGGGTTGATCTCGACAATTCAGATTCGACCTGGGTCCCAACCCGGGAGAGATGGA
>NC_045750.1:14838597-14839497 GCF_008692095.1 Etheostoma spectabile | reverse complement strand
GGGGGGGGGGGGGGTTTACACGGCATATTCAGTGGACGACTAACGCGGCCCAGTCCATCTGTACTAGTGTTTTGTAGCCTATTTAAAATTTCTCATTGTACAGTACATATTAGAACATCACAATAATGAACGCAGCTAACCTTGACATTAAATAATACTGAAATTATGATTACTGCATTCCAAACTTAACATTTTAAGATCAAACCACAACCACAGACTGATGCGTTCGGAGGGTTTAATTCTGCATTAGCTATGTATGGTATACACACACAAATGTGTCAGTGTTGTCAAATGAAGACATATTTAGAGGCTTTCTCACCCTGTTTTATAAAGTACAGAGTAGAACGTAAAATATTTGTACTTCTGGAAGGTAGTATCAAAATTAGATAGGAACTAACAGTTGTTATGATTGATGCAAAGCATTGGACTTGACATTACCGACCCCCTTACTTGTAAACTTAATTCCATTTCTGCTGGCAATGGCGTTTCTTCAGGCAATAAATATCAGGACAAACTTATTGAAATGATAAGATTGGTTTGATTATTTTAACATTTAATTGCAGTAAGTGATAGAAAGGCATTATGCCTACTGGTACACGAGGGGGACCACTGAGCATGGACTGTATGCTGAGAGGAACTGGGATATTTATGTAAACGTTTTTTAGGTAGGCCTTAGTTTTATTTGTCTGTATAATTTATGTTTTCCTATTTTGTACTGCTTAATTAAGCCACAGGTAGAATGTTGTTACCCATATTTACAATAAAACCTTAGAGTTAATCTTACCATATACACTCCTATTATATTATCTATTATTAATTTCAGAAATAGTTACGAGCCACATTTAAAAGAGAATTATTATTGTGTGTCTGAGTTTCTAAAAAGTAAGAAAGAGTTTTTTT
>NC_045750.1:14834040-14838587 GCF_008692095.1 Etheostoma spectabile | reverse complement strand
TTTTTTTTAATTAAAAGTATTCAGTCTGCATGTTGCCAGCCTACCTCTCTGTGCTCCAGGGCTCATGAGAGGGAAGGATCCAGTGATGATGCTGTTGAAGACAGGATCAACTAGGTCCAGCTCCTCTGACCCGGTGTCCCTCTCCCACCAAGGCACCACTCCTGCTATCGCACATGCACCTCCGGGTGCTGGGGCGGAGCCTGGCTCCCCCTCATAGAACCAGTCGCTCTGCTCGTCATCAGCTGGAAGAGAAACACACGTACCAAATGTAAAAACTGAACGTCTTTTAGGTTTGACCAATCAATTTAAACATATGAGGATGTACCTTGCCTCCCCTCATCGTTGGTGTAGAGGCCTCCGTCACTGCTGTTACTGACACTGCTGGTCTCACTGTAAAAGAAAGAGCAACAGACACATTTCTGTCAAAACAAATAAGTGATGTTCGATACCAGGGTTTCTGCAGGTTTCGACAAGTCAAATTGAAGACTTTTTAAGACCTTTGAGAATTAAATTTAAGACCTACATCACAACATTAAAGTACAATGTAATGCAAAGTAAATACATTTATTCAAATTGAATAACAACCACACAGATTAATAATAATCTGTACACATTCAGCTAAATATATTTGGACTAGCAAAAGAAAAAACTACAACACCACGGAATAAAAAAGAATTATTTCAATGAGCTTCAGGGGTAGCGTTACTTGATGTAGGTAAACTGAGACCTGTTTAAAATTATAAAAAGACCTAGAACACAATGCTTCAGTGACTATAAGACTTTTTAAGACCCAGTGAAAACACTGGACACCCAGCCCTACACAGAACAGTCTTTCTTTACAGGTTACTACAGTCTCTCACTCACTCACACACATACACACACACACACAGCTAGAGGAGTTGCCACTTTTGGCATCATGGGGCATTAAAAAAACAAAAGTCAAAACACTAACCACCTGTCACTCATGTCCTCATCCGAGCCCTTCTGCTCCTCCAACTCCATCTTGTCCTTGGACCCTTCCGTTGGAGAAGAAATGTGGTCCTCACTCTCCACCACTACCCCTTCATCTGCAGCCTCCATGCCCAGCCTGTGGGGAGCCAGTTTCCTCTTCTTCACCCTGTTCTTTCCTCCCCCTGGCCCTATCAGTCCACTTCCACAGAGTTCCATGGCGACCCTGCCCTCACCAGCACCCAGTCTATGCGGCCTGGCACTAGCACGGGCTTTCGGGACAGGTGGGGGCCCTAACATGGTGCAGGATGGGGGTTCTGGTTCTACAGGTGGGTCTACAGCCATACGTTTGACCTTACGTCTTCGTCTAAGGCTGCGAGTTCCCTCTGCAGATCCCAGGACACCCAAGTCGTCTGGCCAAAGGGGCCGCTTGCTTCGTCCTGTGTCAGCTGTTAGGACAGTGCGCCGTTTGGGGCCAAGTTGTTCATCCGAGTCACTGTTGTCACGGGCGTGGCTGTTGGCAGCAGAGACACCCCCTGTACTAGCACGGTAGTCCTGCAACAAACGTTATGGTAAATATCAGCCGGTGATTCTGATGCTAAATTAAGAAACTCAGACAAACTAGAATCTGGGCTAGAGTTACGTGGTCCATAACACTGTAAGACAACTGGCACTCAAAGAATCCAACTTCCAACTTCATGTGAAGACTGGCTGATTAGTTACCAAAGGATCAGACCATTACTTGTGGGGTATCCATTAAGATAAAGACAAAAAGTTGTGAGAGCATCAACAGAATAGCCTGGTTCCAGATCTCAAGACATTTCTGGACGCTTTAGTTGAAGGACCCTTCAGTGTTTTTAGCTGAAAGGTCCTGGGAGAAGAACTGTGTAACTTAACCATGAAATCATTGCCCTGCATCCACTCAACCCAACTCACCTTGTGTTCTTCCACACTAGACTCTGAGCCCTCACTGAGGTGGCCTGTCTCCCAAGGAGGGTGTGGGTTGTCCGAGCGTCGTTTTCTGCCCCTCCGCTTCCGAGCTTGCCTCTTCAGCAGACAGCCCACGGCCAGTGCATGGTCTCCTCCATCACCAAAACCACCACGAGCAGCTTGCTCAGAGCTCTCCTCCAGTGCCGACACCAGGTCATGGACCAGCTCGTCCATTGTCCGGTGAAAGTGCCTGAGGTGGAAGGAAAAGGGGATATTATTTAACACATGTACGCTTTAAAGCATTCAAGAATGCAACTTGTGTTTTATAGCTAAAATTATCAGCAGTGCGTATGCTACGGGTGCTGTTGTGATACTTATTAGCAAAGCAGGACGCAAAAATCAGTGTGTATGTAGAAATGATTTGCATATTGTCAATAGGGATCTGAAACGACAGGCTAGTCACGTTATGGGACCGACCTAAATTCAAGCGCCGTAACGTCAACTAGCTTAGCGTTCCCGCTAGCTGCTGTCAACGATGTAAAACAAGGGCAGCTACGACACTCCAGATGCCAGATAGCTAATTAGTTGCATTTTGCACATAATTTCTCTCTTTTTGTCACAACAGCCAACGGTTTGACTGCATTTTGCGTCACACTTATCTTAATACACCTCCAGAAGTCTGATGTAACGTTAAGAGAATGCGGTGTCATGTGCAAACTTCTCTATAATAACCCTAACATTTACCTTCTTTAGTTTGCTGTTTGGGTTGTTATTAGAGTCATGAGCTAACGTTGTCTTGCTAGTTAGCTTAGCTAGCTAGCAAGCTATGTCAACTAACGCTAGCTAACGTTACAGGAAACGTCCAATGAACCCTGAAAATAGTTAACGCTAACCAGCGTATCTAACTAACCATTAAGAACATAGATTAACAGCTTTAAATTAAGGTAACTTTAACAACTGTCGCCGGAAAGTAAACAACGAAGGAACCTTCGATATTTATTAGTTAGGCAGTTAGCATAACTAGCTTTAGCTCTCTAGCTGGCTTTTTCACAAGAGGTGAATGGACAATGTGTTACGTCTCACTTGATTTCAAAGACCACCTACCAGCCGGTTCCCGCTTTGCCGATGGTTTTTAGATTAGCTGCACCAAACATTAAAGCCCCCAAATGCCAGATATCTTTAGTCAGAAACTAGGGACAGACATTTACACACCACAGACACCATCCTGACACAAAAGCTACGATCAGCTAGCTGGATCAATATGCGACAAGAGGAGGGGTACAGTACGGTATCATGCTGCCTTCAAGTGCTACAGAAAATTTGTCGTTCGCATTTTGGAGAGCAGAAGTCAACATTAGTCAAATAATGAACAATAATGATACTATTTATTTTTTGGTTTGTTAACTTACACTTACTTACTTGTTACCTTACTACTATTTTACAGAAGCATAATGTCATGTTTCCATCAACCATTCAGTCCACAGGAATGCAGTAAATGAAACAAACCTTTACCTAACTAACCTAACAAACCTAAGCCATTTTATGGAGCCTTATGTAAAAGCTAGAACATTGACCTTGAGTTTTCCTTTGTCAAATGTAACCAACAAAATCCAACCTGACCTAGATTTAAATTGTCATATAATTGTAACCCAAAGGGTGAGGCTAGACTCGGATTGACAAAGAGTAGAATATGTGACTGAGGATACGTTCTGTTTCTGTATATATTTAACGTCGGTTCCCTATTCTACCAAAGACACACAAGTATGTCTTTGTCGAAGTGTAAATGTAGCAAGTGAATGCAACTAGACATTTAATTCCAAATTCGCATGTATTGACATCTTCTGACCACTGGATGGCAGTGTAGACTTTTATTGAAAAGGCTTCGCAGTTGAGGTGTCTATGGGTGTATGTCATGGATGCAAGCAGTCAGCTGGTCTATCAAATATTTACCAAAGGTTACCAGTTCAAACACATCATTGGTAACAGTGTACCAGGGAGACTTGAGGTAGTCCAAGTAAGTATCCTTCCAATGCAACAGGTGTTCTGATTTTGATTGAATGTCAGTTACTAAACCACCGTGGTCAACATGGGGTCAACAGTAAAAACAGGTGTCACAGTTACTGACAGGGGCGTAAATATAGACAGTGCAGGGAGCACAGTTGCACTGGGGCCCCTGGGCTGGGGGGCCTGTAGAGAGAGGCATGGTATTTATTTATATTTTGCAAAATAGTCAGTAGCTATCTAAAAAACTATTCAATTAATGAATATTCTATTACTTTTTGGGGGGTATTTTTATTATATACAGATTATGCAATGGTAACTGCTGATCACTATGTATGTTGCTGTCCAATGTAGAGTCTCTATTTGACAACGTGATGAAACAATATACAGTAGATAGTTTAGGGTCAAATCTGTCAAGACTGACAAACTGAGCACATTTGCAAGCCAAGTGAGCAGTCATGCATTTCAAACCTAAAAGCGGCAGTAATGCACTGGGGGCCTGTCGTAACTACCTAATGCCACACTGTTAACTAATGAGGAATTTACACATTGAAAAAAACTGTCAGGCATTCATGTGGGAGGGGAAGCTCTGTGTACCAAGTAATTTGCCGTCTGACTGGTGTGTGTGATCAAGTGTGTGTGTGTGTGTGTGTGTGTGTGTGTGTGTG
>NC_045750.1:14831181-14834030 GCF_008692095.1 Etheostoma spectabile | reverse complement strand
GTGTGTGTGTGTGTGTGTGTGTGTGTGTGTGTGTGCAAAGTCCACTTAACTAACATTCTGACAAACAATCCTAACAGGTGCCCCCCCTCCCCTCAAATGCCTAAGAAGTCAGAGGGTCTGGTGGACGATGACCACTCTCAGGTTTCTGACCAGGGGGCTCAGGTAAATTTAGGCAGACGCTGTCCACTTGCACACGGCAGTCAGACTCTTGACATGCTCAAGGAGTGAAGACTTAAGTTCTCGACTGGATTGGGCTTGTGGAGTTTTATACACACATTTTGTGTTTAGAGATAGCTTAGTCCTGCAGCTGGGATCAAATACATTATGGAATCATGACATCAGCGGAGGATGATGAAGAGTTTGATGAGGCTGTTGAGCGCTATGCTACTGCCACCACCTGGAGCTGGGTAAAGTAGTTTGTAAATTCTTTGCATGTGTGGAAGAAAAACAGTACAGTATGGATAAAAGTGAGGACATCTTGATGAACACAATGGATTTAAAGGTGAAGGATTTTGCTTTCACATGTATCTAGTTGACAGCAAGAATTAAGTGAAGTGTATAGACAGGAATAACCGTGTCCTGGTTCATGGTGCATGCAAGCACATGTGTTTGTGTGTTTTGTATTACAACAGAGCCGGACTGAAGACATAAGTTTACGTCATTCAAAATTCTCTTCTGTTTTCATTAAATATGAACATAAATAAAATATCCGACTGACAGCATTTGAAAGTAAGGGGTCCTATAGCTAGGGACATAGGGGGAGACAGGACAGCAGGGATGTGTGCTTCAGTAATCCCAGCTGCGCTGACTGAAACTTGGGAGGGAGAAGAAGGGCGTGAAAAGGGGGTCGAGAGGGAACAAGTTCAAAGTGGGGTAGAGGGATAGCCTGATGGATGAAGTGATCTTCTTAACCCATCTGTGTTTTTTTCTGAGTTTAGGCTATTTTGGTAAAAAGGGATCCTCAGAAGAAAACAATGTGTGTCATACAAAATGGCAATTGCAACTCAGACTCATTAGGTGAGGTAAAGGTTAGGAGATATCTATAGCAATTGTTGAATTTGTGAGTGTATTGCATACTTTTATGGGATAATCATTCATACATAAGCCTATACTTGTTCTATCACTTAATGAAAATCTGTCAGTAATTAAGTAAGTCACTTAGTCACTTAAGTAAGTAGGTCACGTAAGTCACTTAAGTAAGTGACTTAGTCACTTAAGTAAGTCACTTAGTCATTTAAGTAAGTAAGCCACTTAGTCACTTAAGTAAGTAGGTCACGTAAGTCACTTAAGTAAGTGACTTAGTCACTTAAGTAAGTCACTTAGTCATTTAAGTAAGTAAGCCACTTAGTCACTTAGTCACATAGTCACTTTAGTAATTCATTTAGTCACTTAGTTACTTACGTAAGTCACTTAGTCACTTAAGTTAGTCACTTAGTCACTTAAGTCCCATAGTCACTTGAGTAAGTCCCTTAGTCACGTAAGTTAGTCACTTAAGTAAGTCACTTAGTCACTTATGTTGCTTAGCCACTTAGTCACTTAAGTAAGTCACTTAGTCACTTAAGTAAGTAAGTCACCTAAGTAAGTAAGTCACTTAGTCACGTAAGTTAGTTTCTTAAGTAAGTCACTTAGTCACATAAGTCACTTAGTCACTTAAATAAGTCACTTATTCACTTAACTAAGTAAGTCACTTAGTCACTTAAGTCACTTTAAAACCTGTCAAACTATTGAGTTTGTGTTTGACTTGACAACAGAATTGTGAAATAATGCAAATCATTGTAATTGCAGATGCTGAATTAATCAAGGAAGCAAACTTTTGACATTTAATGTAATTTGATTGTAATATATTAACTAATTATAAATGTCTTTCTTTTTTGTGGGATTTTCTGACATGCCACACAATCACGATTTAAAGGCTTATAATCTCACTTTTTATTGACTAATAATCATTCCTTTTAATCACCCCATCACAGTTTGGCATTTCCAACTAATAATCCAGCTCATAATGTTTCTGTCAGAGTCTTATGACTCTCAGGCCAGAATAGCCTGTGCCAATCAGAGGCCTTGATATCAACCAAGTGTGTTAAAATATTATGCAATGAATTTGTTGAAACACCTTAGGAGACGCGTGGGCTGTGTCCTGTTTGAAGTAAACAGCAAGGTTTTTGAACAAATTGTTGGCGTAGTACAGTGTGATTGGTGCATAGGAAGCAATCAGCTCATAGCTACAAATCTGTATATCCAAAGTTGTGATTAACTGTGTGGGACCACACCAGGCAAAACACTCCTTTCGCTAAATAAGGTCAACTTACAGGTACCAAATTAGGCAAATTGTAATTCTGTAACAAAAAGTCAAGTTTTAGAGATTTGAAGGTTTTGGAATATCCAAGGAAATAAACTCTGAATGTTTTTTTTGTTAAAATATGTTGCTGACTGGTTTAGTAACAGAGACTTAATGTTAAAGTGGCAACGTGTGTGTTGTAGCCTGATACCGCTCACAGCACTGACTATGCATGATAAAAATGAAATTGCTATCATGTGCCGTTTGGTGTCAAGAGTACATTGGCTAAGCTCAGCTCATCCCGGCAAAGCAGCTTTTAGAAACATGTCTAAGGGCAGCTGGCTCATATATCCTCAGATAATCTCAGTGACATAAACACTGATGTCTGTATGTGTAGCAGTGCCAGAATGGGCTGACCACTGCTGGTGTTGAGTTATAACAATATGTGTCACGGCTGTACAGAAATATTACTGTGTACTACGATAAATGAAACTGAACTGTAGCTGCATAGGGGTGATAGATAGATAGATAGATAGATAGACAGATAGATAGATAGATAGATAGATAGATA
>NC_045750.1:14831077-14831170 GCF_008692095.1 Etheostoma spectabile | reverse complement strand
AGATAGATAGATAGATAGATAGATAGATAGATAGATAGATATTTATTGATCCCAAAAAGTGGGAAATTATGTTGTTACAGCAGCAAAATCAGT
>NC_045750.1:14826600-14831067 GCF_008692095.1 Etheostoma spectabile | reverse complement strand
CAGAATATAAATATAAATGAAATACTGGGATACAGTAAACATACAGACAATATAAATGAAATATACATGAAATAATTATAATTATAGGAATTATATATAATAACAAATATTTGAATATATACAGGATGGGAATACAAAAACAACTGCTTAAATAGTATCCTAAAATGTAATAAACCAATTGTGCAGGTTGCACTTAGTGCAGTATTGTGGTGTCTCAGGGTCTTATCTAGCACCCAGGGATGACGTGTTAAAAGGTTTTATTGCCTGTGGTAGGAATGATTTCCTGTAGGAGCTTCCGTACAAATGAGAAACAAATGCTCAATACGAAAGAGAAATTTGAAGAGCACACCTCCTATTTCATGGGAAATGTCTGATTTTAAACAAGGTTTAATGACAAACCACAATACAGTATTTTACATGTTACATAACATGTGCAAGAAAAGGAAACACCAATCAATCCATTCATAAAACTGCTTAATGTCAGTTGAGGTTGCAGGTTAGTGCAGGGTCAGCAGTCTAACAAGAAAAAAAAGCAAGGTAAACCACAGAACACATCTGCTCACACGTACACACACACACATACACACACACACACACACACACACACACAAACAGACACACAGACACACAGCCGGAGCAGTGCAGGATTAGACCGCAGCTCTGACATTGTACAGTGTGACATGATGACATGCACTGCTAATCAAGAAATGAAAAACAAAGAAAAAGAAACGACTATTTCAAAGTATCAGTGGAACATGTCTTTGTTTTTATCTTTATTAATTTCACTATGGTGCCACTTGGCATGATCAGTGTGAGCATTTCAAAAGTACACACACAAAAGTCCCACAAGATAACAACACAGGGTTCAGCGTGGAAAAACCCTCACAAAGACATGCATTCTTCCTTTTCTGGCCAACAAAGTGTGCTTCATAGTCTGGAAAATGATTAGATCCCATGCATGCACACACACACACACACACACACACACACACACACACACACACACACACACACACACCAAACTGGCTCTTGTTGTAGAAAAGCTGCAGGTTGTTGTGGTGTGTTGCGATCAGATATTTGGACTCCGCTGGGATGTT
Organism: Etheostoma spectabile; assembly: GCF_008692095.1. Lineage (NCBI taxonomy): Eukaryota > Metazoa > Chordata > Actinopteri > Perciformes > Percidae > Etheostoma > Etheostoma spectabile. The sequence goes on along the minus strand of NC_045750.1, from coordinate 14,829,970 downwards.
TTCTATGAAGACAATATTTGTCAAAATTTGGGCTGTGTGTCCCACTTACACACACACACACACACACACACACACACACGCACACACACACACACACACACAGAGACACTAACTTTGGCATTAATTTAACTTTCCCGACAATAAAACTTATTTGATTTTGTCATTAATTTGAGTGGGGTCGTCTAGGTCTATATTAAGGTTTATCTTATCTGCTAAGTGCATCTATGTAAGTCTGTGTCTGTGTGTTTGATTGTGAATCAGAATTGCCTTCCTCTCTCACCTCTCTCATACCTGTATCTAGCTGATGTTGAGTGCTACATAACGCCACCACCATCCGTCAACCACATCCTCCTGACACAGTTGCATTACAGGGTCCCAGGCCACTGCCAGCATGTGCTATCATACAGGGCTGTGATTGGCCTGAAAGATCACCTCACTGCGCCAGACTGACTGGGTGACTACACACGCTGACGTAAGCCCCGCTGTTTCCCGCCTTCATAGTATAGAAGCTGCTGGACACAGTTGTATTCGGTGCTTTTTAAACTGAGACATTAGCGTTGTAAGGTTTTGCTATTAATGTATCATGTGTCATGTAGGCCTACAGTCTTCGCATGAAAAACAGAATAATTTATATAGCCTACATCCAAGATACAGCATATGTACGTATAGTAGTTTATTTGAACATGTAAAACATTAAAATAAGATATATATATACATACATTCATGCATTCATGTATATAATTAAAATGACAGATAAATAAGGGTATGTAGCCTACTTCTCAGCACAATTTTCCAAAATGATTGAAAGTCATTTAAACAAAAAATGTCCTTGTTCAAAAAGGAGTAGGAAAAAGTTCATAAACAACTTATCAGGTCCTACTCCCTGATCTACTTTTTTCCTTTAGTAAATATAAAAACTTATGGTTCACTTCTTTACACATCATAGACACAGATGCATACATAGATACCTATAAACTAGGTATAATACCTACAAACTTGGATACATTTTGAAACTACTAGGCCTATTACACTGTATTTCATGACTTTTAGATAGCCTACCATATCCAGTGACAAGTCAGTGCAGAATTAGCCTAGTGGTATTTCGTGGCTGTAGTCGAGGTGAAATAATAAAGAATATATAACGAATAGCCAAAAAACATGCCAAACGCTTTGGGAATACCAATTTGACGCAACCAGTCAACTGTCTGCAACGAGGTAAGCAGCTGTAATTTTTGTTGCCACTGTGGCAGCTGAAACGATGCTTTTGGCAACTCAACAGCTCTACGCTGATTGGTCAGCAGTGGGGTTCGATGCAGATGATGTCATCCACTGACAAGGCTCGCGGAGGCTAGACAGAGCGAGAGAAACAGAGACGTTGAAAAGGAGAAATTAGCATCGCGTTGACTTGAAATAGCTTTTTGTTGTTGTTGCTGAAAGGCGGTGACAGCAAGTCAAGGCTTTACCAAACACTCACATATCACCTCTATCGGGAAATTCCGCTTCTATGTTGTGTTGTTAAGCTGCCATTCACCGCTGAGGAAACGCCGGTGTCCGTATGTTAAAGGCTGTCCGCATACTCAGCTACTGTATAGAAGGTATGAGCCTGTTTTTATTATGGATTTGACTGCACCTTCCTGTCTGATGATATTTGATATCCACACACGTTATTGCTAGGCTACTTATTTGTTATGTTCAATACTGTGTCCTTAAAGTCATTACATAGCCTCCTCATCATAATATATAAGTCATTGACATTGTCTATGTGCACTCTCAGGATGTTATGTGTTAGTTATAGTATACATCTATTGGATTCTTAAATGTATTTCCCTTTAAATGTGCGGTTGGGAAAACTGTAGCTGATTAGTGTGAAGCACATATATGTGTCGTGACTGCCTGTCTTTTTAACTAATAATTAATTGCATCTCACTGTATAATTGGGGAGTGTATATTGTGTGAGCCGTAGGCTATGGGTTATATATGTGTAATATGGTCCTCGAGACTTGGTGAAAGTGAAACAGTCTCTCTATACCTGCACCTCATTATCTGCTGAGTGGCCCAGCCAGAAGGACGAGGAAATCTGCAGCTTGTAAACCCAGTCACTGTTTTTTAAAAATAGGATTTCCTCAAAGAATACTACTTTTTATCCACTATCACTCATCACCTCATCCCTCTCTTTTATCTCATCTGTAACACAAGAAAATCTATTTTTGGATAAGGCTGCTCTGCAGCATGTAGCACATGAAAAGTCCTCTGCTTTGAAAACAGCTGGGTTTGCTCACAGCTCTGTCACTCAATGCCTTAATGATAGGTAAAATTAATGAAAACAGACAGATAAGGTAGTCTATAAGAGGCATCTTAAGACTCAGACATTGTTATGGCTCCCCATATTCATCTGAACTTGTCTTCTTCTGTAAGGAGCCTGTTTTCTGGTCACATGCTCATAGATGAGAGGTGGGGGTTATTGTTCCAAATCTTCCCTGTTGCTGCAATCATTTTGGGGGCCCACTGCCAACTGAGTCGAGGTCAGACCACCTTGCCTGTTATTAGACAGCTGCAAACCCCAATAATAGAAATGTGAATCATTTAGTCATCATACGTTGCCAGAAAGGATGAGGTCAAATAGATACTCTAGAAATGGTTTCAGTTCTTCTCCGTACCTTCTGCATGCCCCTCCTAGTTTGTTTTAGAGTTGAGCTGTCGCAACTGGTGGGAAATGTGATTAACTGAGAGGATACAGAAAGATCGAAACTAGAATGGAGAAGTTAGGAATGCATGTGTTGAGACAACACAAATGATGTCCAATTGTTAAATGTTTGCTGGATATCAGACAGAGCAAAATATTTTTTTCTTTTCCAGGCATTTTTTGATGAGCATCTGAGAAAACATATGGTCAGTAAACATTGCTTGTTTTAGAAATGAAAGAACAGGAAACGAGCGACAGGACTAAATGAGGAAGAGGAAGTGTGTGCGCATTATTTGAAACCCCTGAAAGCCTTGCTTCAATTCATAAGTGACTGCTCTCAAAAACTCAGAGGATCCGCTTCATTAGGACTGTGTGTCAGTGTGCTTTGATCAGTTTAGACAATTTCAGAAATCGCTAATGTGAAACAAGCAAAGCTGTCAACAATTTGGCAGAAAATTGTGTCTTCATGTGGGATCCCCTCAGTAGGAAGCTGATAAGTGTTCAAGGGCCTTAAGGATTACATTACTTGTCTCTCTTATAGGTCTAAAGTTTTTAGAGAACAAAAGCCTGGAAATCAAGACCCAAATCCGAAAGATTAAGGGTCTGGCATTGAGGACTGAAAGTTGCCCCTCTTGAGGGGCGGCTCCAAGCGTGCATTTGAAAATCTCACTGCATGCAATTGGATAA
>NC_045750.1:14809408-14826590 GCF_008692095.1 Etheostoma spectabile | reverse complement strand
ACCAATCACAACAACACACAGGGTGACGTATCCAGAGCCCCATACGTTTAGCTACCAGCGGAGCTAACTGGTAGATTAAATGTCTGTCAGCTTGCCTTTGGCCCGCCTACATCAGATACACCGATGTGATTGGTGCAGCTCAGCTACATGGGCATAGTTAATGAGCAACCTTACACGATGCCGGAGTAACTCATCTTGTTCAGACTAATGTGTTGAGTGTAGGTTTTACCTAACAGTATCCTTAACCTTATTGGCGACATTCACATCTTACATGTCTCCGAGTTCCCATGACGCCTCCGCTCAGCCAATAACCCTCATGGAAGGTTATGATCACCTAGCACCAACTGGTCAAACTTGGTTTGTCCTTTGACCTATGTTGCCTGGGCCTGTTGAATGAAAAACAGTCGGATAGGATTTCAACACTCATCATGAAGGAATGGGAGACGAAGGTGGCAAGGTCAAAGTGGCAACAGGTTCTTGCCACAGTATGTAGGCCACAGACAGTCCTGGGGAGAAACTACAGTACAAGTTGTACTGAACCGGAAACAGCCTGTGTCCTCTTTCCCTAGCTCAAACGTCAGATCAGAGCATTGGAATAACTTCACCCCATGCCCCGGAGGGAGAGTTATGCGTCATCGGTGGTTTGATTGACAGACTGAAGAATGTCACAGCAGATCCTGCTTTATCAACGCCTCCTCCTCTGAAGGTTGACTGAGTTTTAGACAGTATTGTGGGGCTTAGTGATCAAGACTATATTAGGTAGCAAATCTGGACCTTTTGGTATGGATGTAGTTTATAGTTTAAATTGCTAAGGACATTCTTCTGTCACGTCTTGTCCCCTTTTCCCACAGACCCGCCAGACCATGAACTACGTGGGCCAGTTGGCGGGCCAGGTGTTTGTCCAGGTCAAAGAGCTGTACCGAGGCCTCAATCCCGCCACCCTTTCTGGCTGCATTGACGTCATCGTAGTGAGACAGCCCGATGGATCCCTGCAGTGCTCACCTTTCCATGTCCGCTTCGGCAAAATGGGAGTCCTCCGCTCCCGAGAGAAAGTGGTATGGGTAACTTCTTTTGTTGTCACATTGAGAAAATTGTGGACTTTCAGGTGCTTGATGTTTAAAGTCGTGTTTCCCCCCCCTTCTTTTGCCCCTTTTTCTGGTCCTCCAGGTGGACATTGTTACGGCTCCTGCCTTTTTGGGGATAGTTTAGCACTTGTGTTTCAGAGATGTGGTAAATCAGTCTGTGTGGTTGCCCGGAGAGGATTGGCTGCGTGATGGCTCCGCCACTTCCCTGTTCCAGGCCCGCTGTGGATTGGCGCGGCTGCTGGAGATCCGGCCAATCACATCCTCCAACAGACACCGGGAGAGTTTAAAAAGGCTGGGATCCTCAGTCCGCCGGCTGAACGTTCAGTTCAGTCTGCCACACGGTCCTGCTAGAGATTGTTGAGAAACCATTGTCTAGAGATTGTTTGAAAACCATTGTTAGGATTGTTTAGAACTGTGCTAAGATTGTTTGAGAACCATTGTGCTAGAGATTGTTTGAGAAACCATTGTGCTAGAGATTGTTTGAGAAACTATTTTGTTAGAGAGTGTTGTTTGAGAAGCTATTGTGCTAGAGATTGTTTGAGAAACTATTTTGCTAGAAACAATTGTTATTAGAAAGCTAGTTAAATCCTATTTTGTGTTAAGCCTTTGTTTTTTGGTCTTTTGTTATCTGTATTATATTTAATAAGTTAATGGGTGCTGTGCTTCTTTGGTTTGTTTAGGATAATCCTTGTTTATTAGGCAGCACCCATTATCTCTCTTTGTGTTTGTTTATTGAAGTGATTAAACTTCCTTTAATTTACTACAACCTTGTTGCCCTCTGTCTTTGATTAACCCACATTCATCCTTGTTTATGTTACGCCCATCTTTAACAACGGGCCAGGTCGTAACATATGGGGGCTCGTCCGGGATCTAACTACGTTAATTGGTAACTGGTTGACGTTATTGATTAATTGGTTGGCCCTAAATTATTAAACAAATTGGAGAATGTGGTAAAACGAGACAAAACGGTATGAGGGGTAGTGTGGATTGAAAGGGTTAATTGGTTACGGAAGGGTGCAGCTGGCTACTTGAGTCCCACATGGCAGAAAAGTTTTGTTTGGAGAAATTTTTGGAACAACCTACTCTTTCCCAACTTCACAATTGTAGGAAGGATGACCTATAGCTTTAGTGGTCTCACTTCAGTCTTGATATATCTAAATCTTGGTAAAAAAGGAACTTAGAGATAGGGTTTTGGTGGCTTGGTGGATAGGGGCTGGAGGTAACTGAACAACCAAGCCTGCTGTACCTTTGCCAATCATCCTACAGACGCTGAAACCTCAATAGTCGCCAGGAGGGCGCCAGGGCAGGTGAGCTGGAAACCCCTGTTTACTCTGCCCAGGTATGACCCATCCCCGCAGAGCGGTACTGGCTCCAGGGACGAGGCACGGCTGAAAGTCCGCCTCCCCGGTTGCAAATGGAGGCTCAGGATAAAGAGCACCAGAGGCAATGCAGCCAGTTGAGGTAAAGCCATGGAGATTGAGGCGCACGGCAGTGAGGCTGCGTCGACTAGAGCTGGAAGTCTCTGACGCAGGGCAGATTGCTTCCCAAGGTTCAGGTATGGCATCCCCCTCCACCACTGCTACACCAATACCTAAAATAGTATTTGATATTGGTAAAAATGTATCTTTTGTCCCTACATTCCGTGAGAGCGAGGTTGATTCCTATTTTAACGTGTTTGAGAGAATTGCTACGGCACTGCACTGGCCACCTGAGGTTTGGACACTCCTACTTCAGTGTAAAGTCCATGGTAAGGCTCAAGCTGCTATCGCTTCCTTACCTGTAGAAGAGAGTTTAGATTATGAGACTGTGAAATCTGCGATACTACAAACCTATGAGCTCGTGCCTGAAGCGTACAGACAAAAGTTTAGAAATCACAGAAAAACGTCTGTACAGACGCACCTCGAGTTTGTCCGTGAGAAAGCAGCGCTATTTGATAAGTGGTGCCAAACTTGTAAAGTCACTGATTATAGTGCTTTAAGGGAATTGGTTCTATTGGAAGATTTCAAAAGATGTTTACCAGATCGCATTGTGATATACCTGAATGAACAAAAGGTAAATAACATTTCTGCTGCTGCTATGTTGGCTGATGAGTATGTATTGACACACAAATCTGCTTTTGTTCCAGTGGAACAGCCACGTCGTGCTTCGACCCCTCCACTGAACTCAGCCACGGTTCGTACTCCGACAAAAAAGGAGGAGAGGGAATGTTTTTACTGTCATAAAGTAGGACATGTGATTGCTAATTGTCACGTTCTGAAACAGAGGGATCAGTCTTCTCGATCTACTCAACCAAAAGGAGTGGGGTTAATCAAAGCAGATCTTGGCTGTGTGAACACACGCTCATTAGCTCAGCCAATTGATGATTGTTTTAAGCCCTTTGTGTTTGACGCCAAAGTGTCGCTAACGGGTGAGACAGGTGATGAATGTTCTGTGCGTGTATTGAGAGATACTGCTTGCTCACAGTCTGTAATCCTTGCACCAGTGGCCTTTTTCTAACAATTCTGCTTGTGGTTTTAGTGCTATACTCCGAGGAGTCGAGATGGGATATGTGCCGCACCCTACACTATATTACATCCGTCTCCCCTTGTCACAGGTCATTTCCTATTGCAGTGTGCGACGAACTGCCGATTCAGGTGTAACGGTCTTAATGGGTAATGATTCCTGGAGGTAGTTACGCCACTTTGGAAGTCTTAGACCAACCTCCATGTATTGTGACCCAACAGCTTAATGAGGCTCCGCTGAATGTGTTTTCGGCCTGCGCTGTTACTCGTGCGCGTGCACGAGAGCTTGAAAAGGACACTAACATGTACTCCTTATCTGACACAATGTTTCCTTCTATTTTTTCTGAGACCAAGGAGGAATGTGAGAGTCCTGGAACCGAATCTTCAAATGTGGCCGACGGGCAACCGCAAACAGCTGACCCTGTTTTGCCATGTTTAGCTGGAGATGAAACCTTCCCAGTCACAAGAGCCCATTTCAGTGAACTGCAGAGAGTGGATCCTACACTGACGGATTGTTATGCAAAAGTGGTGAGTGACAGCAGAGCAACAGGTGAGAAAGTAGCATACCTTTTTGATGGTGACGTGTTGGTTCGTAAGTGGTGCTCATTGTTGAATAGTGATTCAGATTGTGATTCGTTTATCAGATAGTGGTACCTGTTTTCTGCCGACACACGTGTTATCCGTGGCACATGAAGGTAAATGGCTGGGCATTTGGGTAAACAAGACATATCGTTCTATTCTAAGGCATTTTATTGGCCTCGCTTAAATCGGACGTTGCTAAACATTGTCGAAATGTCATGTGTGCCAGATTGTGGGGAAGCCTAACCAGCTGTCCCTCCCGCGCCATTACATCCTATTCCTGTGTTGGAAGCCCTTCGAGCGCATAATTATTGACTGCGTTGTTCCGTGCCTCGAACAAAAAACGGAAATCAATATTGCTGACTATTATGTACCGCAACTCGCTTTCCAGAAGCCATTCCGCTTCGAAAATCACCGCCTCAGTTGTTAAAGCTTTGACAAAGTTTTTTTTCCACGTTGGTTTACCGAAGGTGATCACGACTGACCAAGGGTCTAACTTCCAGTCTGGACTTTTCAACCAGATACTTGAAACTTTAAAAATACAGCATGTTGTGTCGTCTGCCTACCACCCTGAGTCACAAGGCGCTCTAGAGCGCTGGCATCAGACATTAAAGTCCATGCTCCGGAAATATTGTTTAGAGACAGATAAACAGTGGGATGAGGGGATTTCGTTTGTGTTATTTGCCGCTCGAGATGCAGTCCAAGAATCTATTGGATTCAGCCCGGCTGAACTTGTTTTTGCTCACACGCCCCGCGGCCCACTTAAATCTCTGCATGATCAAATATTATTCTGTGAAGCGTCTCCCAAACAGAAAATACTAGATTATGTCCGTAAGTTCCGCGAGCGTTTGCGGCGTGCTAATGCTCTCGCTAAAGACAGCCTTAGGAAATCACAAACCACGATGAAACGTTACTACGACCGCTCAGCTGTGCGCCGTCAATTTGAACCAGGAGATCAGGTTTTGGCATTGTTGCCCACTCCGACTTCAGGCCTATCTGCAAAGTTTGCAGGACCTTATGTCATTAAAGACAGACTTAGTGACACTAATTATGTGCTTAGTACTCCTGACCGTAGACGCAAAAACCGAGTTTGTCATGTAAACATGCTCAAACGTTATCATACAGCTGATGTTCCAGCTTCGTCTGCTGTTCATACCTGTCACAGGGTTGCTGCCCTTATTGTGACTGACACTCCTTATGAAGACGATATACGTGTCCCACCACTTATGGCTGCGTGTCTTCCTAATTCAGCGGCACTCGATAACTTGTTGACACAGTTAGTACGTTTAACTGCAGCACAACAAGAGGATATAGAGAGTTTAGTTAGCCGATACCAGTGTTTGTTCAGTGATATTCCGTCCTGCACTAAAGTGCTTAAACATGACATAGACGTGCAAGATGCGCGTCCGATTAAGCAGCATGCTTATCGCGTTAACCCGTTTAAGCGAGAACTGATGAAACAGGAGGTAGAGTATCTCCTTAAAAACGGATTAGCCACTGTAAGCGCCAGCTCTTGGAGTTCCCCTTGTTTGGTGGAAGCTAAGCCCGATGGGACTCCAAGGTTCATTACAGACTTCCGTAAAGTAAACGCCGTCACAGTCAAAGATTCGTATCCCCTCCCGCGGATGGAGGACTGTATTGACAATTTGGGTGCCGCCAAGTTTGTCAGTAAACTAGACTTATTAAAGGGTTACTGGCAGGTACCTTTAACGGACCGTGCCGCTGAAATTTCTGCCTTTGTTACCCCTGATAACTTCTGTCAATACAAGGTTATGGCTTTTGGTATGTGCAATGCACCCGCTACATTTCAGAGGTTAGTTGACACTGTGTTAGTAGGCTTGCCCAACTGTAACGCCTATTTGGATGATTTGTTGATTTATGCAGAGACATGGGAAAAACACATGAGCGTGTTGGAGAAGGTCTTTGAACGTTTGGCCCGCGCCACGCTGACCCTAAATTTAGCTAAATGTGAATTTGGGAAAGCTACCGTTACGTATCTTGGACAGCAGGTAGGACAGGTTCAGGTGCGACCTATTGAGCTAAAGTTCCCTATTAGAGATTGTCCATCCCCAAACACGAAAGCGTTGCGACAATTTTTGGGGATGGCTGGTTATTACAGGAGTTACTGTCGTAACTTCTCCAGTGTTGCTCATCCTCTAACCAGTCTAACAAGTCCTAAAGTAGACTTCGTGTGGACTCAGGAATGTCAGGTTGCATTCGATGCGTTAAAGCGTTGCTCAGTCATCTCCTGTGCTCGCTGCGCCTAGCTTTTCCAAACCATTTACACTTGAGTGACGCCACGCGTGGGTGCAGGGGCTGTTCTGTTACGAAGGGATGGATGGAGTTGATCATCCTGTAGCATATTACCGCGTAAGTTCAACAGACACCAAAGCAATCCACCATTGAAAAGGAAACTCTTGCTCTGTTGTTATCTCTCAGCATTTTGAAGTCTATGTGGATCTACTGCTCTGCCTGTCGTTGTGTACACTGATCATAATCCCCTTGTTTCCTGTCTCGCATGTTCAACCACAACCAGCGACTCATGCCTGGGCTCTGCTTGTGCAGGATTACAACTAAAATACTTCATAGAAAGGCTCTGACAAGTGGTAGCTGATGCTTTTCTAGGTTGTGATGCTGTTATTATGTGTTCTGTTATGATATCAAGTCCTGTGGCTTGCATTTTAAGGGGGAGGGTGTTACGGCTCCTGCCTTTTTGGGATAGTTTAGCACTTGTGTTTCAGAGATGTAAATCAGTCTGTGTGGTTGCCCGGAGAGGATTGGCTGGCGTGATGGCTCCGCCCACTTCCCTGTTCCAGGCCCTGCTGTGGATTGGCGCGGCTGCTGGAGATCCGGCCAATCAACATCCTCCAACAGACACCGGGAGAGTTTAAAAAGAGCTGGGATCCTTCAGTCCCGCGGCTGAACGTTCGTTCAGTCTGCACACCGGTCCTGCTAGAGATTGTTTGAGAAACCATTGTGCTAGAGATTGTTTGAGAACCATTGTGCTAGAGATTGTTTGAGAAACCATTGTGCTAGAGATGTTTGAGAAACCATTGTGCTAGAGATTGTTTGAACTTGTGAGAGATGTTGAGAAACTATTTTGTTAGAGTGTTGTTTGAGAAGCTATGTGCTAGAATTGTTTGAGAAACTATTTTGCTAGAAACATTGTTTATTAGAAAGCTAGTTAAACCTATTTTGTGTTAAGCCTTGTTTTTTGGTCTTTTGTTATCTTTATTATATTTAATAAGTTAATGGGTGCTGTGCTTCTTTGGTTTGTTTAGGTAATCCTTGTTTATTAGGCAGCACCCATTATCTCTCTTTGTGTTTGTTTATTGAGTGTAAACTTCCTTTAATTTACTACAACCTGTTTGCCCTCTGTCTTTGATTATCCACATTCATCCTTGTTTATGTTACGCCCATCTTTAACAACGGGCCAGGTCGTAACAACATGGAGATCAATGGAGAACCAGTGAATCTCCATATGAAGCTTGGGGACAACGGAGAAGCATTCTTTGTGCAGGAAACAGAAAATGATGAGGTAAGCACGGCTATAACTGAGCAATGAGCGGCTATGCAAGATGCTCTAGTTCAAAGTGTAATTCAAGATCTGTTAAATGGCAGACATTGATTCAAATAAAATCAACGTTTAAATGAAAACACACATCAGTCTCCACCCCCCTGACACCCTGTAACCCAGACACACCCATGTTTACAACCAAGAAGCGCTATTCAAACTACCTTCCTCCTTAGACGCAGTTATACTGTAGTAGCTTGAACAAGGTCACGCTGTGTGCAGAGTTGGCACAGCGGCCAGGAATTCTTTCCTTTCCTTTTGGCAAACTAGTATTCCTCTGTTCATTAGTTAGTGAATGAGTCCTGAATGCAGCATCTACCAACCCAGGCTTTACGACCTACAATAAATGATGGGGCCTTATGACGGACCGACTTAGGATCATCCTAGATTTAAGTTTCCTGGCTAAGGATTTTCCTTTAAGTAGGACGTATGTGTAGAGAAATGGTAGTAAGTAATAGATGTAGTAAGAAATGCCCTCCTCTTTCTCAAAATTGTTACACTTGTTATTTTTTTATGTTTATGAAGCCCATGAGAACCAATCAAAACTTTAAAATTCATGGAAAACTCTGAAAAAAGTGGCTGTCTTTTTCTCAGTTCGTAGAAAGCAGACTCATTTCAACATCAAGTGTTTTCATTTGGTTTTCCAAGATTTTTGAGCTTCAGGTTTAAAAAGCCAAGTTGTGTGTACTGTCATCATAAAATAAATTGTCTCTACGCCGTCATGGTATGCACACGAGGATGTGTGCAGCTGAAAGACACAAACAAGCGGTGACCTACTGAGACCGGGTGGGGGGCACCAATAAGGGGAAGTGGGTGAATTATTTTCCCCAGTGTGGTGTCAGATTCCCAGGCCTGGAAGAGAAGGGGGGGGGGGCTTATGCCGCTGAACAATTTTTTCTTGGCACAGGGAAGAAAAACGGGAGGGAGTGTTGTCAGACCTCAAATCAGAAGGTTATCCCTCACAATTCCCTCTCTCTCTCTCTCTCTCTCTCTCTCTCTCTCTCTCTCTCTCTCACAATTCCCCCTCTCTCCCTCCCTCTCTCTTTTTATCTCTCTAGTCATATGTCTGCACACACACATACACATTTACACTCCCCCACAGGCCACCCTCCTGGAAAGCGTTTGTATTTCCAAGAAATACAAAGAGGAACAGAGTCTGTTTTGGATGGGCTGTTTGGTTTTGCTGGCAAAGGGTTTCCTTAAAGGAGAAGTGGCAGTTTGGCAGGGATTGTACACATTTTCCTTGGTCTGTAAATTAGTAGTAGATTCAGGTTCCAGCGGGAGTTATTCCAGATTTCAAAATGTTTCTTTCAACCCCCTTACTGAAATCGTCAGGGCGGATGCCAGAGAAGATATTTTGGATGTAGTATTTTCTATTTTGTGTTTGATGTTAATTTACAAGGTATTTGATCTAATTTATCACAGGAAGTGGTTCCGTCCTACCTGGCCACCTCTCCGATCTTGTCAGACGGAGCCATTCTGATGAGCTCCTCCCTGATGGGGAAATGCTCCGGGCCAACCATACAAACCCTGGGCTGCTCGGGGAGCACGGGAGCGACTGGAAGTGTGGTGACGAAGAAGAGGAGGAAGAGGAGGAAGAAGACTCGGGCGGACAGCTTGAGGAGAGAGGAGAGTGGGGACTACTCCGAGGATGAGGACATGTTCACCATAGACATCAGCTCGGATGAAATGACGAAGATGGAGAGCAGCAGGTGAGAAAGTGTGGAGAAGGGGAAGGAGGAGACAGAAGAAAACAAGAATAAAGAAAAGCAAAAAGAGGGAAAGCAGGACACGTGACAAGGGGGAGGGGGTAAAAGGGTGGACAGTGAAGCAGTGAGGTAAAAACTATATTGCATCAACGCAATGAGATTTGACAGCAGCTGCATTGGAAGTGGAGAAGTAGTGTTTCATGTGCATGCATTGTGCCAACATGTGACTTGGCCTCTGGTGCGCAGTGCAGTATTTGATCTAAATCAGACTAGTATGTGCATAAACCGGTCAGGTATGCAGCTATAAGAGCCATGCCCTTCCCAAACTGGAAGTGTTTAAGTCCATTTCCCATGAATGAATACAGCAGCTGTTGTAAATAACTGCTGCAGATTTATTTTCATCTCTGCATGTGTGTGTGTGTGGGATACATTACATCTAAATTCTGGGTCATCTCTGCTGTAAAACAACACTAAGCTTATGCAAGTGCAGTTATTTAAAGAAAAGATGTGCAATGGGTAAACATATTGTTATAATTATATTATAATAATAATTAATTATTAAAAAAATCTCTTTTTCTAAAAGAAGTGTCTTTCCCAAAATTTAGCCTTGGTGCAGAATTACAGCCACTAGAGCCAGTCCCACAAGGGCTTTTCATAGTATGTGCCATTTCTGCGTCTGTTAACTTTTGAGAAGGGGGGGGGGGGGGGGGGCATAGTGGAGGCTGGGTGTGTGGACTCACAATATGCACATATGTTCAATCATAATACAGTATTCTCTAGCTACAAGACGTGTTATGTTTTGAGTGCAGGCAGAGTGCAACAAGTTCAGGCAGGATATCTGTGGGTCTGAAGTGGGTGAAAAGTTAAATTACATTAAATAAAAGACAAAATGCATGATGGAAAAAAATGCAGAATAATAACATGCAATGATATGGTACATATACAGTATGTGTTCTGTGTTTTTAGGACTTCATCTCGGGACGTTTTAAGAGATGAGACAACAGGCGGCTCTTTCAAACAGACTGGCATCTACGCTCGTTCAGATGGAGAGTGGAGCCCTATTCAGAGGTGCTTCACTCACTCATACTGTATGATGAAGACCAACATGGTATTATTCAGAAGAAACAGCTCTTTAACAGTTGGTTTATCCTCTATTCCTCTCTCAGCCCTGGAAACTCTCATCCCACCTCTTCCAAGAGCGACTCTGAACTAATGAGCCAGCCGTCAGACGATCAGAATCCAACCATGCACTGGGCGTGGGGAGAGCTGCCACAGGCTGCCACGGTAACCAGATGTGTCCAGTGTGCATACATACACAGAGAGAACAACTCTCTTGATATATATATTATATATATATATATAATATATATGTATAAATATATGTATATGTATATACATATATGTATATATGTATGTACATGTATATATGTATATATACTGTATATATGTATGTATATATACATGTGTATATGTATATATGTAGGTATATATGTGTATATGGATATATATGTATGTATATATGTACATTAGATATGTATATGTATTTATATGTATATGTATGTGTTCGTTTTGTTTGATCCTCTCCTAGCCATCCTTCCTTCCAGTGATATCCGACCCTCCGCCAGTGTGCCCAGTATCCATCCCTTTTTCTGAAAGCACACACTTCCGTGTGATAACTGATGGGACGTCTTCGGAACACTGCGGACCCGGCTCAGAAATATCAGCAATCAGACTGCTAATGACAGAGGAGACCAGTGACAAGACAGTTGAGATGGAGTCCGAATCCATGAGGATGGAGACCCAGACAGCCAGATGTCCGACATCGTGTATGATATCTGACATGGAGGAGACAATGTCTCGTCCACCAGGAAAGACCGACTCTCCATCCAAAAGAAAAGGTAACAGTCAAAGAGCACCAACACAATACAATGCATCATTCCTTTGGGAGAGTTCCGCAAGGCTCCATTCTGGGGCCTCTTCTGTTTAACATCTACATGCTTCCACTGGCTCAGATAATGGAAAAACAAAATAAGTTACCATAGTATGCGGATGACACACAAATTTACATACCTTATCGCCAGGGACTATAGTCAAATACAAAACTGACTAACTGCATCAAACAAATTAACGACTGGATGTGCCAGAACTTTCTGAAATTAATGAAGGAAAAACTGAGGTAGTTGTTTTTTGGAAAAAAGAGGAACGTATAAAAGTCTGCGCTCGCTTCAACAACAATGTAAAAACAACAGACAAGCCAGAAATCTTGGTTAGTCATGGACTCAGACCTGAACTTTAACAGCCACATTAAGACAATAACAAAGTCAGCCTACTATCACCTTAAGAACATATCAAGGGTTAAAGGACTTATTGTCAACAGGACTTGGAAAAACTGGTCCATGCTTTCATCTTCAGTGACTTGACTACTGTAACGGGGTCTTTACAGGTCTCCCTAAAAAATCAATCAGCAGCTGCAGCTGATTCAGAACGCTGCTGCTCGAGTCCTCACTAGACCGGAGACTGGATCACATCACTCCAGTTCTGAAGTCTTTACACTGGCTTCCTGTGTCTCAAAGAATTGATTTCAAAGACTCTTGCTAGTTTATAAATCCCTTAACGGTTTAGGTCCAAATACATTTCTGATCTGCTACTACACTATGACCCCCCAGACCTCTCAGGTCATCTGGGACAGGTCTACTTTCTGTCCCCAGAGTCAGAACTAAACAGAAGCAGCTTTCAGTTTCTATGCTCTCATATCTGGAATAACTCCCAAAACCTGTAGATCCGCTGCTACTCTCAGTTCTTTTAATCAGGCTGAAGACCTTCTTTTTGATGCTGCCTTTCTTTAAATTAATGCTCATTTCTTTAAATTTCTTATGCTGCACTGTAACTTTTATTCTTGTGTTTTATGTTCCTAATGTTTCTATTTGTTTTTAACTGTCTATTCATGTGTCTATTGATTTTTAATGCTTATGATTTTTAACTTTTTGACTTTTTTGTTTATCTGTTTTAATGATTTTTATGTAAACACTTTGAATTGCCCTGTTGGAAGTGCTATACAAATAAAGCTGCCTTGCCTTGCCTTGCCTTGCCTAGAGTTGATGATCTAAGCAGCCATCAGTGCATTTGCTGAGGGTTTAAGCTGTCAGCTGTAGTTCTCTCCTTTGCTGTTTAGCGCAGTGGCATTCAGTTTGTGGTGTTAAAATCACCCAACCCAATCTACTGGTTTTAAAAAAGCCTTTTATGGTTTGACACAAACGAAATACAGCAAAATAATGTATGGCTAGAAGAAAACCAAGTTGTCAAATGATTTTGTCATGAGTAAACCCAAGAGAAAAGCAAATACAAGAATACATCGACAATTGAAAAAGTCGCCTCTCTGTTGCAGACAAGAGAAGCCGCCATCTTGGTGCTGATGGAATTTACCTGGATGACATCACAGAGCTCGAGCCTGAAGTGGCGGCCCTTTATTTCCCTAAGAGGTATGACAGAGTCAAACTTATCGTATTGAGCTTAACAATGCGTAAAAAAAACAGTGGTGGAATGTAACTAAGTACATTTACTCACGTACTGTACTTAAGCACAAATTTAAGGTACTTTCTTTTCATGCCACTTTGTACTTTCTACTCCACTTTATTAACCTGACAGCTATAGTTACTAGTTACTTTTACAGA
Source organism: Etheostoma spectabile (assembly GCF_008692095.1). Classification (NCBI taxonomy): domain Eukaryota; kingdom Metazoa; phylum Chordata; class Actinopteri; order Perciformes; family Percidae; genus Etheostoma; species Etheostoma spectabile. Next base: position 14,813,471 of record NC_045750.1, on the reverse strand, counting down.
AAAGAAAGAGTTTGCACACAAAACACTTTTTTATACAGTTTAAACAGTAACATGTTTTATTGTAAAACAAAAAACCCAACAATATATATAGGCTTACAAGTACAGCTGAAATGATTAGACGATTAAACTACAAATTTCTAAAATGTGAGGATTTTTCTGCATTTTAAAACTTTAAACACCTTTTCCTGAATATACTTTCCTACTTTTACTTTAGTAACATTTTCAATGCCGGACTTTTACTTGTAACGGAGTATTTTTTTACAGTGAGTACTTTTACTTAAGTAAAGGATCTGAATACTGCTTCCACTACTGAACACAACACTTGTCCTCTGAAGTGACGGTGGTGCAGCAGTGAGGAGCATCTCAGACCCGGGCCTCCACAGCAGCAGTCTGTCCCCACAGTCGCTCAGCTCTGGAGGGGACAGCGGGGTGGACAGCTACAGCGACCCGTTGGCTGACATGCCGTCCATCACCATCTCCTTGTGTGGAGGACTCAATGACAACAGGGAGATCACTAAAGGTAAGATGCTGACCCGCGAACATCATGCACCGTGCTGTAAACTGTGAAAAAAGGGGAACTGAACATGAAATTGTCCTTCCAGAGCAGTTCCATGAGAAGATCATCTCTTACCAGCAGTTTTCGGAAAACCCCTCCATCATCGACGACCCCAACTTGGTCGTGAAAATTGGCTCCAAGTAAGACACAATTGCTAGAGTGAGAACATGTTTGTGTCTAAATATAGTAAAATCAGCAGGCTATAAGCAGTTTATAATCCACTGTATGCTTTACAGATTGAACTGCCACACATTGCAGAAGAAACTGCAGTGTCTGCACGATTGTTTTGGCTCATAAAGAGATTTTTGCAAAGGCATTCGGCTGACAACCTGTTTCTTGCTATGGTTATGAAGTTGATAAAAATACATTTTCTTTTCTCCCTCAGATACTATAATTGGAGCTCTGCGGCTCCACTTATGCTGGCTATGCAGGCCTTTCAGAAACCGCTGCCAAAGGTAAGAAATTGATACACAGCACAGAAACTAATGACTCAGACTGTGGTTGTGCTACATGAATACAACTCCCCCTTTTGAGTGAAGCTGGTACTGCACCATGTATGTATGTGTGTATCCCTATGCACTTTAAATACTTATGTGCAATCTATAAATGTACAGTCTAAATGTTCTGTTGTTGCAGCCTCAGACAGACGTTATGTTGTGACAAACATCCACTGAATCTGTTCTCCTTAAACTTTGTCTTCCCCTCTGTTGCCCTCCCTTCCCATCCCATTGGTGCATCCATCCATCCATTCATCAGTCCTCTTGCCTCAGTTATATTCACTCAGCCTTAGAGTTTCTTCTCTGTTGTCTGACTGGTGTGCTGGGCTACAGCTCAGTACGTTAGTCACTTTTTTGCCTCTTTCTCCTGTTTTTACTTTCTCTACCTTCCACATTCTTTGTCCCGTATCAAACTTCCAAGCGCCATGCATGCTTTGTTTTCCCCATTCCAACCGCAGACACATTGTTGCTTCTGTGTTACTGTTTGTTGATTTAAAGTCTGGTTTGGCTTAAGTTCATTTTTGAGTGTGTTTTTTTACGGTGTTGTGTATTTGGTTGTTTGGGGTTGTGTGTGCTCTGCCCCAGGCTGCAGTGGAGAACATCATGAAGGAGAAGATGCCCAAGAAAGGAGGGAGGTGGTGGTTCTCCTGGCGAGGCAGAAACAGCAGCACCAAATCGGTAATTTCTTCTCATCTGTTGATAAAGTTCCACTAAATGAGTGAGTAAAGCAGATTAACACAGTTTGTCCTCCTGTAGGATTCCGTCTCTGAGCGTGGGGCCTGTGGCTATGATGAGCAGGCTGGGAAAATATCAAGCAGGTGAGGAGTCCCCCATTCAATGCCAGAAAATACCCTCGTCCATAACTGACAAGACTAAACATCCTTTTAACACATTGTCAACCTGTCTGACGTCAGACACAAAGAAGAGTCGTCCTCTAGTGATGAAGACCACAGGGCAGCCAAACAGAGCTCTGCCGCCATCCAATCAGAGCCTGGGCTCACACCAGGAGGCGTGACTTATAAGAAAACACTCCGACTCACATCAGAGCAGCTGGTGAGGAGTTTGGAATGAATACACTGCAGACTTTGAACTGCTTTGTTTATTATAGCCATCATGTTTACCTCCATGTAGTATTTCTTATTCTCCCTCTTTCTCTCTCTCACTCCCTCCCTCTCACATGCACACACACACACACACTCACACACAAACAGCTGTCTCTCCAGCTGCAGGATGGTCCTAACGATGTTGTGTTCAGCGTGACCACTCAGTACCAGGGAACCTGCCGCTGTCAGGGCACCATCTACCTCTGGAACTGGGACGACAAGATCATTATCTCTGACATAGATGGAACCATCACCAGGTTTGTGATACATGTGAATACACACATACTTTTACGGCCACCTTTACTATACAGTTTGTATAACAGCTTGGATTGGGGTGAAAATGTATATATATATGGCCCAAGATGACAGGGTCATCTACAAGCTGTGTGCGGTACATACTGTACTGTACATTAACCTGGGCTCACATGTCACAATGTCATTTTGGTGCTGTGTATTTCCAGGTCGGACACACTGGGTCATATCCTGCCCACACTGGGGAAAGACTGGACCCACCAGGGCATTGCACACCTCTACCACAAAGTCAGCCAGTAAGGACTAATTTACTAACCCAGTGTCAGAAGTGAATTGCTTTGAATAGTTTCAAGCAAAGCAAAGCGCAAAAGGCACACATTGCTTGAAAATACTATATGTATTTTCCATTAAACAGGCCAAAAGAAGCTCTGAAAAATGCTCTGATTTGTTGTCATTAAGGGATCATATTAATACACGTGCTTGTTTTTCTTCTTTTTCTCTCTCTCTCTCTTTCCCTCTCTCTCTCTCTTTCCCTCTCTCTCTCTCTCTCTCTCTCTCTCTCTCTCTCTCTCTCTCTCTCCGTCAGAAATGGCTACAAGTTCCTGTATTGCTCAGCTCGAGCTATCGGCATGGCTGACATGACCAGAGGTTACCTACACTGGGTCAACGAGAGAGGCACCATGCTTCCTATAGGCCCCGTCCTTCTCAGCCCGAGCAGCCTGTTTTCAGCTCTGCACAGGTCTGTCTCACTCACACACACACACACACACACACACACACACACACACACACAAACACACACAAGACTTGAGTATTGTTGTACCCGGCTGATTGTTGGTTACATCGTTTGTGTTTGACAGGGAAGTGATCGAGAAGAAACCAGAGAAATTCAAGGTGGAGTGTCTCAACGATATCAAGAACCTCTTCTACCCCAACACACAGCCATTCTACGCAGCCTTTGGCAACAGACCAACGGTACGCACACACATATACAATTTGCTTAATCTGGAGTTTTTTGGTTAAAAATTGAAGCCATCTTTGCTGTATATTTTTTGCATAAATGCATGTAATTTAGATAAACATTATTCCTAACACTCAATTCTCATTTATATTTGCAGGATGTATATTCCTATAAAGAAGTAGGAGTGCCTCTAAATAGAATTTTTACAGTAAACCCTAAAGGAGAGCTAGTGCAGGAGCATGCTAAGACCAACATCTCATCGTAAGTACCGCATCCGGTTTACATGATATATTCTAGGAGGAAACAAAGGCTTGGTTTGCTCACGTGCGCTTCATGTCTGATTGTTATATCTCCTTGTCTCGTCTCTTCAGTTACGTCCGTCTGGGTGAGGTGGTGGACCACGTGTTTCCTCTGAAGATGCGGGCCTCCTCCTCAGACTTCCCCTGCTCAGACACCTACAGCCACTTCACCTACTGGAGGCAGCAGCTCCCTCGGGTGGACCATCAGGGAACTACACCTCCACAGTCTCCCCGTCCCAGCAGCTGACTCCCCGGGGCCTGCTGACCGGCTCCTAGCAGGCCCAGCACTGATGGCGTGAACATGTGTGTGACGTGAATCTGTCGAGATGTATGTAGATGATGTAGCATTTTGTGATCACAGAGCGAGCAAGAGAGAGAGAGAGAGAGAGAGAGAG
>NC_045750.1:14805809-14809398 GCF_008692095.1 Etheostoma spectabile | reverse complement strand
TGTGAATACTCGTATAACGCACAAGATGGATGTAAGCGCACTTTTATGAAAAGATGGCCTCTGTAGCCTTCTGACTAGATGTATGTATATGAGATATTATAATTATTTATTCAGGCAGCTTAGCACATTATTTTTGATTGAGTCTTGACATTATTTAGGTAGCTAGGTAGCTTTCTGCCCTATTTAGGCAGACAGTTGCATTCTGTCTCTAACAGATTATATGGCGTCGGTTCATAAGAGCATCACACAGACACACTGTGCACTCATCAGAGAGCAAGTTACTTAAACTTGTGCCAAATACTCAATGATGAATTTATTTTTGTACTCTGGATTTGTTTAGTCCAGACTGTTACAGATCCTCAATCAGCATGGAAATGCAGATATATACGTATATCAATACATGCAGGCTAATTTGACTTTATAGCCACATATGTGTGTGTAATCTAAAATTCTGTTCACCAAGTCAGTATTAGTTACATATTACGTTTAAAATGCATCACAGAGCACAATGAATCAGTGATCATCTATGTAGCTTGACATTATCCTGACAGGGGGTGCATTATAAAGACAATTTTGAATGAATATTTATTGTTGAGACAAAGCTGACAGGAGAACAGAAAGCAAAAGATTTTCAGTGGTCAAAATCAAGAGTATCCTTTTAATTTTTCTATTGAAATCCACACTGTCTATATGTTGTCATCAGAATGTGATTTTTGTTTTGGCTTTCATGAAACGCCTTTTAATTTTTCCAGTTCATACAATAAGTCTATGTGACATGTTCCACTCTCTGAGATGTATGTTTCCATAAATGGCGTTGAGTATATTTTATTTATTCATCTGATGACATACTAACTGATATAAAATGTAGCTTACATATACATTACCCATTGGTTCTTTTACTGTACTCCCATGTCCTTGTAATGTCACTTAAAGCAAACCCCTTATTGGACTTATCTAAAGCTTAGAGCGGATAGTAGGCCACGATATTAAAAGGAATGTTTGACCTTTTTTCTAAGTTACAGACACTTGTAAAGTGATATTTATTTCTTACAATACCACAGATAACCTGAGGTCATATACAGTATATGTATAGAAGCTGCTATCACGGTGACCTGCCTAATGCATCAGTGGTTTTTACTGTCAATATACCTATCTGAACAGTATCATCATATTGAGAAAGCCTGTAGTTTATAAAAGAGGATGTGTATATAATGCTTGTATTATTCTTTCCATGAAAGAGCTACTAAACAAAGCCTGAAAGCGTATTATCTCTGCCTCAACTGTGAACAAGATATTGATCAAGAAATGATTTTCATTTACTTAAATGTATGAAATCAAACTTATTAAAAAAATGCCTTGGTACACCGGTGACTGAGTGTGTGTCAATATCCACTGATTCACTGTGTTAATGTTCAACATGGCAGCACTTTATTCACCTGAGTACAGTGATAGAAGACATATTCAGATCCTTTAAAAGTATTCAGATACTTTAAAAGCCCTGCATTCAGTATTATCAGCAATATGTACTGAAGGTATTAAAAGTAAAAGTACATCATTGTGCAATAAAAATGTTCCCTGTAAGCATTTTCCTATTATATATTGTTTGTGGATTAATATTACTATTGCATTACACAACGTGAATGTTGCATTTTACTGCTGTAGATGTTTAAGGTTGTGCTAATGTTAACAAATGTATATATATATATTGATTTGATATTAATGTTTAATATGTTTGTTTATGTACACACCAACCATCAAGGCAAATTCCTTGTAAGTGTTACTTGGCAATAAATCCTTTTCTGATTCTGATTCTGATAAACTGTTTGATCTACAGTGAGGTATCATATTTTGTAGGATCATCATGTTTGTAGCGTCGCTGTCCCGTGAGAACAGCCCCTATAGTCAGCTTTGTGAGATGCATTTTCCAGCACATCCAAGAGGGTTATATAATATTAATAATAATAATAAAAATAATAATAATAATTAATTAATCTTAAGAAGTAGGATCAATTTCTCACCCCATGAAGGGGCACTTCAGCTTTCAGTTTATCAGACAAAATCTAAGTTAAAAAACACCAAATTTGGAGTTAGGCCTTCATCTTTTTTTCTGGACAGGAAGGGCATGGAGAAATTTAATCATGGGCATGAAGGCAAATGTAATGGGGTAAAAAGTACAATAATGGCTTCTGACATGTATAAAGTTGCATAAAATGATCATATTCAAATAAAGTAGCTCAAATTTGTATTGCAGTAAATCTACTCACCGGCAGTCACATTACACCGCTGCCTGAAGAGCAGATGCATTTTTAAACAAGAGGTACAAAGTTTAGGTCCATTTAGGCTCCAGTTGCATCTCTTCACTTGTCGTTTATCAGTGTGATGCACCAGATGCTCACAGGCAGATAGAGGGGGATGAGGGAAGGCTGACAGGATGCAGGGTTACCTAAGTAGGGACTTATCTGTTCAGTCTCCATGAATCCTTGGAGAGAAAACATTAGAGAACGACTATAAAATTGATCTTAAACCGGGTCGTCTCTAGCTCCCCCAGTACGAGAGCTTGCCTCATGTTGGCTGAGTCCTGCAGCGCCCCGGGTTCGAATCCAGCCTTCGGCCCCTTGCTGCGTGTCGTCCCCCATCTCTCTCTCTCTCTCTCTCTCTCTCTCCCTTTCATATCTGTCTCTGTCTAATACAGGAAAACCCCTCAAAAAATAATCTAAAAAAAAAATTGATTGTAAGCACAAAAACACAGAAATTGTTCGGGTGACAAAAGTGTGCACTACACACTTTATCTTAGTCTCAGACATGTGCATGCTCATGTAACTGTCTATCTGCAAGCAGATGTTCCACTTTGCCACACACAATAGTGGAGGGGGGGGTCATTCAAGAGCAAAGGGCTGCACATTACAATACGCGGGAGGAGTTTCTAAAACCAGCGATACCATTGGCTTGGCTCCGTGGGGGTGCTCCGCTCCACGCAGGGTGTTTCGAAGGGAGCTTTAAAGTACGGAAAGCAAAAGCAAAAGTCAGTAAGGTCACAGCCGTCTGCGAGCTTTATGTTTGATTCAGTAAAGAATGGCGAACACGGTAAGACACCCGTCTGCACCTGTTGAAATGGGTTTGGTTTGATGGAGAACAGGCTGGCATCCTTTCAGACCGCTTCGTCGCTTGCTCTTGTGCACAGCACGAGCGTAGACGCTTTAAAGGTTAATAAAGTTTACCCGAGGGCTGACATGGAGACCGAAGGAGCGAAATCCATTTGATGTGCTAGCTGTGTTTTTAAGCTGGGGCCATAGTGGCTGCAAATAGTGCAAAGACATATGTCCAATAGAGCTGAGGCCAGAAACTGCGGACACTTTGACCTACATATCTGAGTAACTGCTTTCAACCGAGATTAGAGGGTCATAGTACTAAATAGAAAAGATAGAAGTTAGTGTTTCTTTCTGTTCATAACTAACTAAGATAAAGACCTTCATTGACTACTGGGTGTTTAAAGATCTCCTTCAAACATGTTTTAAGACATATAACGTTAGAAATGGTTGGAATTGTTGGATTACTAGTTTGTGTATATATATATATATATATATATATA
>NC_045750.1:14801033-14805799 GCF_008692095.1 Etheostoma spectabile | reverse complement strand
GAGAGAGAGAGAGAGAGAGAGAGAGAGATTCTATATCTGGCCCAAATAGTTTATATTATTTAGCCCCTGTCATTGAAAAATCCAGAATCTATGAAATTCCAGAATCTATGAAAATGTGTATATATATATATATATATTCTGTATATATATATTTTTTACTGCTGGACAGATGTTTTACCATTTTACCCAAAAGTCCATTGTGTGTGTGTGTGTGTGTGTGTGTGTTTGTGTGTGTGTTTAAAGTTTACATCACTGGACATCATCTTAAATGCATCCATGTTAAACTCAGACTTAAGGAAAGCACACAGAAACGTCCCCCTTTAATAAGAAAAAGGAAAAAAATAAAATAATCATTCTGCAGACTAAGGGTCAAACATCCAAATTACGTAATAATAAGCACACCACATTTTGCAGGGGGGAAGTGCAGGGGGAATTTAAATGGCCTTGACCTTCCACACACCACTGTTTTTACAATCTGTAAAATCTTTCTGTGTAATTGACTGATTGGTATAGAGGTTGGACATGGGGTGCTATGTGTTGCTTGGTTGCTTTTTGATCCCTCAGCAACAAGTAACCTCCCAACATTTAATTTTCTCTTTCTTTCCTCCTCTCACAAACATGAGTCACACAGTTATCTAGCTGCGTTTTTGTTCTTTTAAAGGTATCAAACATCAAACTTAGCATTAATGCCTTAAACATAAGCGTGACTTCTTCCTCCAGTATAGGGATTCAGGCAGAGCAGGGCTGGGAAATGCGGAGGAGTTTGTGGATATATTGGAGAAAAGGAGGTGCAGCAGTGATCTTGGCTATGCCCTCCGGACATACAGCCCCAGCCCTTACAAAGGAGCCCCGTCCTGCTCCACGGCTGACCTCAACAAAGCCGTGCTGGAGTCCCAGTATCTACGCTACGTGGTCAAGGAGGTGGGATCACTGGGATGGTGGGATTTAAGAAGATGTAACAGAGAAGTTTCACACTGTTGCTTCATCAACCCGGAGTCAGTCTTTGTCCTGCGTTCCTCCTCAGATCGCCACGGAGACGGGTTCGTCGGTAGAGGATGTGAGACAGGAGGTTTGTAGAACTTTGGAGGAAATGTCTCAAAACCTGCAGCTGGGGTCCATCCGGCTGATGGCCTACACACTTACCAAGGTGTTCAGGAGAATCTTCACCGGCATCTTTGTCAACATGGAAGGACTCAACATGGTGAGCACCAAACTTACTAATCCATATTGTGTAATTGTAATTTATTTATTTGAACAGGGACAGTGCACAAAAAACATCAATAGATGTCGTGTGCCAGGTTGCATCAAATTGCTAGCTTCCACCCGTAGTCCCTGGGCAGGTATAAGACAACAAAATACTGGCAGTATTTACAATATAAAGTCATAAAAATCTACAGACATTATTGTCCCCCTGTCCCAGGGGGCTCCTATTGGGAGCAAGTCTACTTTGTTAACAACCAATGCTCTTTTAAGCGTGAGAATGAGTGCAAGTTAGTGCAAGAAATTCGCTATATAGGAAGAGAATTCCACTGATCTATAGCCCTTGAGGAGAATGATGTCCTCCCAAATGCAGTTCTGCATTGTGAGAGACATTCCCCCCCTTGTGGCTGATGTAGTTACCCGTGTTTTTTTTTTTCAGAGCAGAGTGTAACACGTCTTTTCAGAGGAGGAGCAGAAGAATTATGAATTATTTTAAAAATCAAGCAGACATTGGAGTGGAATATAGGATTTAGCATGTCATATTTGTTGAGAATAGTAAACTAGTAATGTGCTGTTCAGAACAACAGCACATTACAATATATATACCACTTTCATAGAGCCAGTTCAGCACAGGGGCCACTGTGGGCCCGGTACCGGTTTCAAAACAACTACAATTTTCTGTCATACCGTACCTAAGGTATGAGCGGTTTTAAATGAGTCTTAAAGGACAGAAAGTTTAGAAATCCGTCTCCCTGCCAGTGTGCAGCAGTGTTTTTTTCTTTTAACCAGACATTTAAAAAAATAATACATTTATGGCTGTCATTGCGATACCGTGAAACCTGAAGTTATGAAATCGTCAGAATCTCATACCGGCCCATGCCTAGTCCACTGCCCACTTCAGTGAACAGCTTCTAAGACTATTTTATGTAAGGGATAATATAGAGCGAGCCAGACATTATAGCAAATACAACACCAACGGTGATGCAGCAGGGTCTGGAATCAGCCTGAAAGGGTTGTGTTCGTTGTAATGATTGTTTTATATTATCCTGCTTATTACACAGCTACTTACCAAATGAATCAATGACTTATGTTGTTGATTTTAGAAGTGTGTATTGCTTCCGCTAAAGAACAAAGTCCGTTCGGTCTCCACGGTCGGAACACTGCGTCCATGACAACTTAAACTCTGTAGTGTTATGATTCAAATTAAACTGAACCTTTCCGTTGATGGTGAAGAGAAACTAGATGAATGGGACTTCTGTAGGAATATTTAAGTTCACGTTCCTGTCCTCATTCATCGCATTTCCTTCTAGCGCAGGCGCTGCACGTTGACACACCTGGAAACACGATGTCACAAACTGAAACTGTTATCCCTACGTCTGAAGTTACTGCATAGCGATTGTAGATTGTATATAAAGATGTAGCAACTGGCGCTCCCCTAGTCTTGCATTGCCAGACCTTCTTCCACAGCCCTGCGGAGGAGGGTCTGGCTAGTCTCCAAAGCATTCTGGGATAAGAAAAAAACGTGCTCTGGTTTATTGGCATTTCTTTAAAGCAATCACAATCTCTTGTTTGCGGGGGGGGGGGACGTGACATCCGGCCGAATATCCGGCAGCATCTGAACAATCCCGGAAATGAAACGTCCACTTTTGCCACACCTGATAAAATACTGAAATGAATGAAATAGTGGCTTCATTTTTAATTGCAATAGAAAAATATTATGATATATAAGATACATCTTCTGAAAATTAGCACTTTCTAAGTTGCTCCCACCAAGAGTCTGCGACTGCTACCGTATTTGATTTCTCTGGTTTCTGTCTCCTCGCAGCTCCAGCAAGCCGTTCAGGAGAGTCCTGTGATCCTGATGCCCAATCACAGGAGTTATGTGGACTTCCTGGTTATCTCCTACATCATGTACACCTACGACATCCCATTACCTGTTATTGCTGCAGGAATTCGCAAGTATCTATTTGAATTAAAACAAAAGAACATTATATAGATTATACAGTTACATTAAATCATCTCTAGTTGATTTAAACATTTTCATGCCTTCTTTCTTCGCTTGCATACGCCCAATTCTCTCTCTCTCTCTCTCTCTCTCTCTCCATCTGCTAATTCCTCTATTTCTCTCCACTGTAAAGCTCTTGCAGGGATGAAGATGGTCGGTGAGATACTGCGTCGCTCGGGGGCTTTCTTTATCCGACGTGCCATTGGCTCTGACAAACTGTACTGGGCGGTGCTGTCAGAATATGTCAAAACCATTGTCAGGGTGAGACAAAACCCGACACATCACCCTACCAAACTCAAACTGTTGTAAGCCTTTTGGCAATGGCTTTAGCTCCTTCAATCAGCTGCTGTATTTGACCATCTGTAAATAGTGCTTTCAACTGTTAAATGTGTTTTCTTTAGAAAGGATTTGCTCCTCTGGAGTTTTATGTGGAAGGCCTGCGGAGTCGCACACTGAAGTCCCAGATGCCAAAGTTAGGTAAGTGTCATGTCAGCACTTTGTGTGTCCCAGTGTAGGAAGGTGTCTCTGTCAGAAATTTTGGGGCATTGTGGTCTTTGTTGCTTGATAATAGACATAACAGATGACAATGATCTCAAGTCAGTCTCAACAATTTTAGTAATTTTGTTTAATATTTATTGGTACATTATTTTATGTCATTGTGTGCAGAAGTAGAGCATTGCCAGTACAGTTTGGGTACAGTGTATTTATGTTGTATTTTCCCATCCAATTGGCCATAAGTTCCCACAATTTACCTGTAGTGACCAAAGAGGGAAGATAGTTGCATTCATGCTTTTAATTTGAAGACGTGAAAAGATTCTACAATATCGACATGTATCTGCAGGCATGATGCACATGGTGCTGGAGCCTTACTTTAAAGGCGAGGTGTACGACATCACATTGGTCCCCATCAGTATCAGCTACGACCGAGTGCTGGAGGAGTCGCTGCTCGCCCACGAGTTACTGGGCATCCCTAAACCCAAAGAAAGCACCACAGTACGTCCTGGTTGCACTACTTACTTCACCTACATCACTGACATGTTGGCCCCCATTCCTCCTGCCTATCACCAATTCCTTAACATCATGTAATTTTGTTAGTTGTAGTTGGAAATGGATTTATTGTATTTGCAAACTTCACTTCATCTCTAACTTCCCTAACCCACGTGTGCAGGTCACGAGGGTTCATGCATGAAATAAAGCTGATTAGCTCTTGCTTGTGATTCACTCCCAGCTTTGCGCCTTCTCTGCAGGGTCTGCTGAAGGCTACCAAAGTGCTGCGTGAAGATTACGGCAACATGCATGTGAACTTTGGCCGTCCCATGTCAGTCCGACATTTGTGTCAGGGCCAGATAAACCGCTGCCAGTACAACCTCATACCCAGGTAGAAAACCAAAGTCCTTCCATCTACTTTTTTTGGTCTAAAAACAATCCAAATGAATCTAAAACTCATTAGAATGGAAGTGTAATAGTTATATAATCTAAACTCCAAATTGCCAGAAATATTAGGAAAGCCATGTATTTTCCCTAACTCACTGCAACATATTCTGTGTGGCTGTGCCCCCCC
>NC_045750.1:14787949-14801023 GCF_008692095.1 Etheostoma spectabile | reverse complement strand
CTTTCCCTTTTCCCTCCTGCCTGCCCACTCCTGTCCCTTTTCTCCCTTTTATATCTATTCACAGAGATCTTCCCCAGAAGCCCAGTGCCGAGACCCAGGCCTGTGTGAGTGGGCTGGCTAATCTGATGGTACGAATCCAAGAGGAGGGCTCTCTGATCAGCCCTTGGTCTCTAATGGCGTGCCTGTTGCTCCAGGCTCCGACCACAGTCTTAACACAGGAGGGCCTGCTGTGGCGCCAGTTTACAGAAAAAACCCTCTGGCTCAGGAAGCTGGCGCTAGACTTTGGGGCTCGCCTGAACTGGCCTGGTGGGTGGAGAAAATAGATGGATTTTTATATATTTGCTGTAAATATTATATATATGCCACAAATGTAGCTGCATCAAGCTTGAAAACATGGTTGAGATAAGTGCTCATCTTTCAATAGGCATTTTTAGGAGGTTTCTTTTCACATCCCTTGAATGCCCAGTAGGTGGCGTATGTATATTGCATTACAGAAAGGTAACTGAGCTGGATCTGTCCGCCTCTCACCTCGGCATACTAAATACTCCTTTGACCCGGTCTGCGGTAGATCAGACAGATTAGATGAATGTGAGTTGGCACAAGTGTTCCGATTCACTTAGGAGATCTTCAGTGGATTAATGCCCTTTAAGTAACTTATCCTAAGAGAACCCCACTGAACCGTCTCCATTTACAGGTCTCGTTTGTGTGTGTGAAATTACACACATGCAGACACATACACAAATACACACACAAAAACTTCACAAGCTATTCCAAGGCGAATACAACCCTCATTAACGCCAAACTTCCCCTTGGGCAATGCATGGTTTCTGCAGGACAAGTCCCTGACCTGCATGTGATGTCGTCCACCGTGACTCTCCATCAATCCGTAGTTCACCTCAAAGCAGGGCGTGTCTACCTGGTTCGGGAGGAAGAGCCCGCGAGGAAACATCCAATCAGCCCAGAGTTGGATCTGATCAGGACGGCTGCGGGGGTGCTGATGCTGGCTTCCTATAGGAATCAGTCTCTGCACGTTTTTGTGCGTCCCGCCATGCTCGCAACGGCCATACGCGTCACAAAGAGCGCACAGAAAGGTGAGGGTTAAATACGATATATTTCTCAACCAACGCACCGTGAGATTTTCCAATATGTTTTCCTTTTGCTTCATCGTGATCCCCCGTTCCGCTGTTCACAGACGAGCTCTCCGCCTTCTTCTGTTTCCTCCGGGACATCTTCTCCAACGAATTCATCTTCATCCCTGGAAGGTCGTCTCAGGTAACAAGCTCATCTTTCAGGGCTCAGCTTCCTTCGGGCGTCTCAGGACAAAGATCCCAAAGAGGATTGTTGTCTTGTTAAAACGTCAAAAACCAGAACACTCCTTACTGTTGTGGTTATTTACTTTTCCATGACATTCCACTTCTTGCTCTGGAAATTCCGTCAGATTTCACTCATTTGGGCCGGATATCTGTTGCCTTGGGCTTCCTTGTGTTGGTATTTTAAACTCCGGTGAATTTATGAGGACTATGGTTAACCTTTTCTCAGATCTCTGCAGGGTAAATTCAGACAGCTAGACTACCTGTCCAATCTGAGTTTTCTGTTGCACGACTAAAACTACTTTTGAACGTACACGTGTTCCACCAACCAGTTCCTTCCCGAGGCTTTTTTGCAGAGACGATTGTGATTGGTTTAAAGAAATGTCAATAAACCAGATCACATTTTTCTCCCATCCCGGAATGCTGTGTGGACTTGCCAGACACTCCTCCGCAGCACTGTGAAGGGAGGTCTGGCAAAGAGACACTACCTACGCGTTAGCGTATTGTTCATTGGTGATCCAGAAAGTTTTAAGTCTTAAAGTTCAGAAATATTGTTGGCATGTTATTGATATTGTGTGTAAATATTGCGTGCCTGTTGATATCTGTCTTTTCATTAATCAGGACTTTGAGGAGGCCTGCTTCCTCCTGAACAAATGTGGAGCAGTCGACGTCAGTGAACTGGAAGTGACAGTGTCCGACGCAGGGCTGGAGGTGTTATCCTTCCTGCAGGCCCTCCTACAACCCTTCATACACTCTTACCAGGTCCTTTTAAATGTTACCTCCACTGATCGAGATGACGCACCATGCACATGTTGCAGACAGGGCTGTATTAGTTGACTTTCCTAGAATTTTGTTTGGAAACCCCTTACACCGTTTAAAATTTTTACACAAGTTGTATTAGTAACTAAACGAATTAGTTGTATTAACACAGAGCAGTAAGTTGGTGCGGTAGACAATTCAAGTTTACATTAGTAGTCGTTAATAAAAAATACTAAAAACAAATTAAGCATTAAGTCAAGTCTAAGCTTTAGTGTGTAACATTTTGATATTAATGAACATCCGTTACATTCAAGCCATTGCCAAATGGGTTGCTACATACCTAATTAAGACTATCAGCTCCACACATCTCTCTGTGTATTTCTCAGTATGGCTTTGTTCAGAAACTGGTGTCGTCCAGCGACTTTCACGGGCAGAAAATCAAATGAAGATTATTTACTCATCTGAAGAGTCCATCATGTTTTTCTTAATCCACTGTGTCCTCCTTGGCTACTAGCAACTGCGTGGAGGAGGGGTGGGGGTGGTGCGCGATCACGGAAGGCTTGCATCATGTGGACGCGCCGACAGCGTTGTTGTCATTACTTAGAATTCCTCATGGTGGAGACTAAAGCTTGAAACATGACAAACATAAAACATTAGGCTAATTGTCACTAATAAAACAATAATTAATTCATATCAATGATAGTTATTTTCCTTTATGTCAGTATAACTCCAAGAACAATGCATTCCATACATCTGATCCAGTAAAACAGGAAGGAGAGCAACACAGATAAGACAAGCAATGTTCCAGTGTATTGTACTGCGTGGAGGGTTTCACTCAGGAAACAGTGTTAAACATTTGCCCACTGCCCAGATCCCATCAGTCATCAAATCTCTTTATTTCACCCCTTTCATTCCTATTGCCCCCCCACCCCCACCCCCACCCCCCAAAAGCACTTTATTTTACAGGGCTGGAAATCCATATTTGAGTGTATTAATTATAAAGCAAGTAGAGACAAAGTTGTAAGAGTTATTGTAATTAGAGTTTAGTTTTAAGCAGTTGTTTGAGTAAAATGAGCTGTACATTATTAGAAAAAAAAACATTCTTATATAAATTATGATATAAAGAGAAGAAGAAGGATAAAAGAGATGCTAGATTGTTTTCCTTCCCAGTGCTTTTTAAATAAGATGTGCACAATGTGTATGTTTCATGAAAGGTTAAATTAACATATCATAACCCATCTGTATAGTGTAGTTGTGTGCTTAGAGACACTCCCCCTCTGTTACTGAAAGATGCTGTTGGGGCTGTTAGGTCACACCTGTGACATCACATTTCTATAACATGCCGTGATGCTGGAAGTAAAAGTCTCGCAGTCGCAGATTTGATGTTTCCACACAACCTTTTCAATCTTCACTATAGCTGACAGTGCGGGAAAACGTACTATTTAAGGCTCTAACTATTCTTCCAATGTTGGGTTTTAAATTATAAAAATAGGGTCTTTCTGTATGATCAAGTGTTTTTTTATGTCCAGGTGATGTTCAGGTACCTCTGTGAAGACGGAGTAAACGTGTTCACTGAGAAACAGCTCCTTCCCGCTGTGAGAAACCTGGCTACAAAGCTCATCCTCTCAGGTGAAAACAGAAAGTGACCTCACACCTCTAGAATCCACCTCCAGCTGTTCAACTCTTGTCGGAAAATCGTTCCTCATCATGATGTCTGTGTTTCAGGTGAGCTTCACACCTACGAAGCCCTGTCGTCCGACACGCAGAAGAACGTTTTGTTGGCCCTGCAGAGACTGGAGACGGTGACAAAGTTGAGGGAGTGAGTAACGAGATTAGCCCCTGCATATCTGTTTGGTTTTAAGCTCATTTTCTGAGGTGGCTGAGAAGCTGTCTGTGTTTCTGATGCCAAAGTTCTCACCACAGGTCCGAGCAGAATGAATACAGAGTGAACAAAGCAGCTGTCACAAGAATCGAAGACATACTTTGTGAGTCAGCTTACTTCAAATCCAGCTGATTAACATTACATTGACTTAAATGTCCTCACCATGTGTTTAAGATTTGGTTTGTGTTTACCACAACCTTTTTTTTTTTCTTTTCCTCTCTCACTGTAGCTGGGAAAATCTCTCCCCAGATGCTCCACACTACACCTGATGCAAAACTTTAACCTCCATTGGACGAGATCCGTCTTCAGTATCATCTCATAGTCCATTTAACGTCAACTTAACCCTTTCCACTGCCCTACGTGCCTTTATGCAGCTGTCGGGAGAATTGTGGCACCATAACTCAGACATAATACATAATATCCTGGATGCCAGTGGCCAGAATTAACCTGGCGTCTGTCCCTGTTCTCATCTCCGACAGGACTGAGATAAAGCTACAAAGACCTGATATTGTGACCCAAGGGCGGCAGTATTGCGGATTTTGTTTGATATCTATAATCAGAATTAGTCGATTAAAGAAGGCGTACGTATGACTGATGCACTAGTGATGCCTGTGGATCAATTATCAATCAGATACTGAACTGTACCTGTATTTTAATCAGTTGCACTGTGTTAGGATGCATTTGTAATGTAGATATATTGCTGATTGACAAGGCTGGCATGTCTAATGAACAATAAAATACTCAAAAAATTTGATTGCTGGCAAAGTAAGTGCAATTATATTGTAAACACTGATTTGTGACACTTGATTGTACATATATTAATGTACCAATAAACATCAATTACATATTATTATGAAATAACATAACCCATGAAAAATGTTGTTTGAGACATTTATTTTAACTTCTTTACATCTCAATGAATGTAAAACAAATGTAACAAAATGCACCATAGATTCTTGATGTTCAATATAATTTGTGTTTGTACTATTCCCTCAACTGTGAGTAAAAACCAGAGGTCAAAGTTCAACCTTCTGTCATCTCTGCAAAACCAATCAGCACACTGCATGCGCCTAACCCGTCAGCAGTTAGAAGAAGGCCTCTTATGTGCCATTTAACCAGTATATCGTGTAACATGGATACAAGTTATCTATACACAGGTGGTACGTCAACTTTGATGCGTAAAGCGCTGACTGGGTCTTGACAAAACACCGAGATGTATTCCACCACTTTAGAATTTAGCTTTTTCTCGCCCTCTTTAGCTCTGTGGCGCTCTTTGTCCCACCTATCCTTCTCGCCGTTCATTTGAGAGAAGAGGTTGGCCTGGATGGTGCGCAGCGTGGCCGCCAGCACGTAGAAACCTCCCTGGAGCATGTGGCAGAAGGCGGCGCCCACGCTGAGCGCAGCGCCCATCATGTTGGGCACCGTCTCACACACCACACACATGCCCTCCAGGAAGTGCAGCGTGCCTTTCCTGGCCAGGGGCTGGCCTTGGTGGAGGAAGCCGCCTTGGATCGAGGGGGTTTGGGCATGGTTGATGAGGTATCTCGCGCAGTCGGCGAAGTGGGTGGCGGCCCGGCGCAGCGGGAGAAGAGCCAGGTACAGGTGACATGCAGCTTTGGTCAGAGCATGGAAGAGCAGCCGCAGCTCAAGCACGGCGTTGCCTGGAGATAAGAGGGTGATGGGGTCAGCTGGAGTCTAATTTAACACCCTGGCTAATGTCAGCAACCATTACAAACAGCGTCTGCCACTGGATTAAGGTGTTCACCAGCCATGTGGGCAGCGGCTATCACCTGAGCACGCAAAGCGCTGGGGGGGGGGGACTAATGGGACCCATTCTCTGACAAATATCATAAATCCGTTATTCGGCAATAGAGCCTTAAATATCCTTCTACTGCAGTTTCACATTTGTCCCAAGCATGTAGGCCTATTGGAACAAGTAGGCCAAGCATACGCATGGTAATATTATGCCTATAGTATAATGCTAGCCTATAGTTTTAAAATGCCAAAGAAAACTTTCTGAATGTTTTAAATGTAGATCACAAAAAATAGTTTGTGACTCATATTGCAGGCTTTATAGAATATGAGTAGCTATACTACTATACACTACTACTAAAAGTTGTAGTAGGTGGCATGCACTGCTCCACCTGCGTTCATTCCAATCAAGGTCAATTTGGGTAAGGTGTGTAAAATGAAAATAATGTCGTGATTGCCTCATCTCTGATGTCCTATGCATTATGCACGTCTTGCAAGGTTTTGGGAAACGGATCAATTCAACAAAACCTCAAAGGAAGATACTTCAGAAAAATATCGTTACGCTTCAGCCTATAGGCTACTTCATATTTAATGCAGGGAGAGAAGTTGTCTAATTTCCTATGCTTTGAATTTATGACAGCTGTTCCGCTATAAGGTCCATAAATCCCCACCAACTACATTTTCTCTTACCGTCTATAAAGCAGAAAATCCAGAGCAAGGCAATGATCGCTGCCAACCAAGTCCACCAATCCATGTGGTCTCCCCCCCTGGCCCGGGCTCGCCAACGAAAAGAAAGAAAGTAGTGAAAACCCCAAAGTTGTGATCTGGCCAAGCCCTGGCCTGCCTTTACGCATAATGCCGCAACATTAAGTATTCGTCTTCTCCGCAGGTGTCTGGGCGTTGGAAGCGCCTCTGAGCTGTCAACAAGCGCATTAGGACAAACAGACTACAACTGTGTAACCTACTGGCCCTTACAGTGTCTCGCAGAATGGACACTCATATTAACTAGTCGGAACCAAGGATTTAACAGATTATTTCAAGCATTTCAATAGTAACCTATTATAAATAATCAAAAACAAGCATTAGTTCATGCATAGTCTTAGCCTATATCATATCACGTGTGAATCTCTTCCTTACTCCCATTCTATTTTTAATGTTATTGATTGAATGTCAACCAGGGCCCGATGACTCTCTCACAGAACACATGCTTTATACAGAATTAGTTATTTCTAATGGCAAAAAAGAGGATACCAGTGTGTACAAATAGCCTATATCATGGGTTTACTACTAGGCTGGATAAACTCCAGACACACGTGAGTGGCAGACAAATTGGGAACAATCCCTTTGCCTGAAATATATAATGTCGTTTTAAAGAAGAAACAAATCTAAAATTCTAAAAAAAAAAATAATAATAATATGGGAGTTATATAGAGAGGGGATGACTGTATGTTAATTGGAAACATCTTGACATAAATCTCTGCACTTTGTAAACAACTAATAGGCTATATAGGCTATACTACTACTGTTACTAATGCCTAAATAAAAATATGTTAACCCTCCTGTTGTGCTCGGGTCAAATTTGACCCCATTAAAAAAATGTCCATATCTGAAATATGGGTTTCTTTTTAACCAAATTACCACAGAAATGGATTGGATTCCATACAACAATTTTTGCCAATACAATTGATCACTTTCATTCCTGACGAAACTCAGTAGCCTACGTTCCTCCGATCTTAACTTTTAGTCAAAATAATTCATAAATTCTGTTTTTTTAAAGTCAAATATTAGGTATAATTCTATATAAATGAGGGTTATTGACCATGACTTCCAAAAAGTAGGCTACTGTAAAACTAGTGGTAGTAAGGTGGTGTTAGTGAAAACTAAAAAAAAGTCTGAAAAAAGGACGAAAATGTCAATTATTTTTGTCCGTTTTTGACCCGGGGTTAACACAAGTGTTACGTTATATCACTGAAGGAGGTAACTATACGATGCTGATGAAAGTATTGCAGACATTGAATGAGATTCATTCTATTTCTATGCTCCAGACTGCTTAACTGTCAGCCAACTTCCACTGTTTTCACTCAAATAGGAATTCTATATCATGCAGGACTGAGATCTCAGGGAACGCCACCCTAAACTGAGGACGTGTTGGTGACCTGAAGTCGTCTCGCGCTGAACGCCGCGTTCGACTTTGCTCTTGTGAGCCGTCGTCCTGGCAACGGGAAACCTTCAGACGGCAGGACAACCTGTGCTTAATGAGCCGACCCAATACCAAAGGAGGTTTACTTCATTTTGGCAATTTTTTCTCGGATTTATAACACAAACGTCCTCAAGTAAACGAAGGTAAGAAACCACAACGTTACTATGGTGGCTGTTAAGTTCGAAATTAAAACATACAATGTAATATAATGTTATTCATATTCAATTTAACTAGCTTACTGCTTGAGCGATACAATGTATTGTAGCATGTAGCTAGCACTTAAGACTACTAACTGTAGATTCAGGTTTGTTGGGGTCAGTAGCCATTTAATGGGATATAGCCTATATTAGGCAAATGATCTTTGATGGCTCCAATATTTTCTCATGATTTAGGGATGAGCTCCAAGAAGAACAGCACTGCCAGTGGTGTGATCACCTTCCACTCCCCATTTCATGTCAGCCTGATCAAATCAGAGGTAAAAAAAAAAACATATAAACAAACAAACAAACAAACATAATTGCTTACTAATAATGTATCACTGGTATGTGTAGCCTGGCCAGCCCAGGCAGGGGGTACAATGCTTGTGTGAATGCCTGGCCGCCCCTCTTTCTCCTCTGTCTGTACAGTGTCATGTGTGCATGTACAATGCTGGAATCTCAGTGTCTTTGGAAAGATGAATGGAGAGGTTTCAGGTTATTGACAGACAGATACGGTAGCCACTGTTACCCTCTCTTAACTCAGGACAATACGGGAAACAGTGCCTGGTGAGGGATCAGATGACGTGCAGGTGAACAAACCAGCCCAGCATCCAAAATTCAAAGATACTGGTATTAACACAACAAAAAGCATAGAAACGAAGGAAGCTGTCATCTTTGTACTGATGCTAAATCATGTATAAAAAAAAAACCTCCTGCATAGTGCACTGACATGTCCCACCATGTGTGTTTGTGTTAGAGAGAGATGCAGCTCAGGTTTCCGGGTAGTGACATGATCTGTCAGTGCCTGTTGAGCTGGCCTCTGTTGCCTTCTGTTCACCTACGTGATTGTGTCTGGTGGTCTGTCTGTGAACTCGAGCTGGAATTGTTTGAGTTTGAAGTCCGCATGAAGCTCTGAAGTTTAATTTTGTCTGTATATTTGCTGTAATGTAACCAGACATGTATTTTCTTCTGTTTGCAATGGGATTTAAAATGTAAGTGTGCACTGCAAATTGCAGTGTTCCTTATTTGACCCTATTGGGATTTCAGGAGTGCATGGATATTGGGAAGAGCCCGTCTCAGCCGAGCAAGAGGACGAGGAGCACCAGTAAATGTGTAAGAGCAGAGAAAAAGGACGAGTCCTCACCCTCTGGGCCACAGCCGGGAGCCACACAGCACCGGCTCTCTCACACCTCCCTCAGACGACTGCAGGTAATGCACTCAACCAAATCAAACCTGCTCAAAAGGATGAGGTGGATTTCCTTACCGCATGTGCCCTTATTTAGGCAAAGATGGAGGATGATAATCAACAGGTGAAAGCAACAATTCAAGCAATACTGGATACAGAAAATGGCTTTATGAAGGTAAGATGCTGGACATTTACTAACTTGTGTGACTTTCCAGTGTCTTTAATTGGCAGTTCAAAAAATGTAGCTTTTTTTAACAATGTTTACTCTCTATTGCGTTACGAAAAAGGCTTTGAATCTGTAACTGAAATGTTGGTTGAAATGTGTCTTCATTGAGGAGCTGGAGAGGTTTCTGAGTCAACGGGACATAACAGAGCTAAGGAGGAGGGAGCTGCTGCACAAGCGCTGGACCGAGCGTGTGTGGTTTCCCCTCCAGAGGAGAGTGGAGAAACATGTGTCCAGCTGCAGTCCTGTGGCGGTCAAGAGGCACCTGAGTTTATACCGTCAATACCTCCATCAATGCAATACCAAGGTGATACTAATCTCACCGTTCAGTCTGCTTGTATTTGCTTTGGAATGGCAACCGCTTTTGTCTTGTTGAAGACTGTGATGCTTTATAGTCCTGCATCAGACTTCACACAAATA
Source organism: Etheostoma spectabile (assembly GCF_008692095.1). Taxonomy (NCBI): domain Eukaryota; kingdom Metazoa; phylum Chordata; class Actinopteri; order Perciformes; family Percidae; genus Etheostoma; species Etheostoma spectabile. The sequence continues at coordinate 14,791,094 of NC_045750.1, read as the reverse complement.
TGAGTCTTTTGTGCTTAGTTTTTCACTACAACAGACAAAACTCACACAAGAGATGTGTAACTATACAACTGCTGTAATTGCTTTACTCTTCAGGGCGTTGTGCTTCTAGAAAGCTATGATCTAAGGGAATACAATCCATTTCTTCTCCACAATAAAAAGCCACACTACATAAAGGTAATTTTTTTGTGATTTAAATATTTCACTTAACTTAAAGTTGGACCCATTTCAGTATTCCAAATGTGTCTGTCGCTGATAATATAGTCACTGCTTTTTCACTAGCTCAGAACAGCCGACGTAAAGGACCCATTGTACCTTCAGTTACATGAAAGACTGAAGGAGAAGAGAACAGCCCGCTCTTGTGAAGAAGGTATCTGGTACTGTCATTATTCAAGCAAAAGTACATTTAAGACTTGAATGAATGCTTTTCTTTAAGTGTGGAGAGATATTTTTCAGTGTCATTTCCTTTTAGTTTGGTGGAAAAAAGTGAGACTATATAACTTCCGAACACATTCTTCCTGTTATAAATGAAAACCTGTATTCACAAGCAAAAAAAAAAAAAACCTTGCTCAACTCAATACACTCAGCGGTTTTGCTAGTACTGCCTTACTTGGTCGGGTAGGACCAGTAGCTAATGGTGGTTAATGTTAGCTAACCAATTTATCCTTCCATTTTAGGATGTCAAAGACAAGTAGAGAAGCAGCCTCAGAGTGATCGCCCTCTTAGTGAGTCTGTGACGTCTCAGGCCAACATGCCGCTACACGCCTCATCTAATCATCCGGTCACTGCATCCAGAAAAACTCCAGTGGTGGATGAGACTGAAGGAAGGAAGTCCAGCAGGTACAAATATACACTTTTATGAAAAGTGTTAATTTTATAGCATATTTTCTATAATACTGCAAGAACCGCAGAGACTATGTGTTACAGCTGCAGCACAATGCCACTTAAGAATCTCAGCTTAGCTATTCAGTTAAGATAACGTGAGAGGTAATAGTCATGCAAATGTGTCTCATCCAGAATCAACACCATACCATGCCGCCTCCGTACATTTGTCACACCAAATGGTATGTGCCATCAGACCGGCTGCTGGTTCTCCAGATGTCGGCAACAAGCAGCAAGTGTACAACAACTTCAGTCCTCGCCTACATCCAAATAAAATCCACATTATCCGTGAATCGTCACTTCTGTTCCATTCAAACTACCTCACAGTTTTCCCAGGGACACAACAAAGAAAAAACGTTTACTGTGTGTACATTTTATTCTAGCCATGTTCAGGATTTTAAGGCACACTTAGGGTTGACCTTTGACATATTGTACAGTAGTGTGCAACATTTGAAATGACAGCATAACGTGTGGCAATGTGCAGGTGTATGTATAACATGGTGTATGTCTTCATATTAACGAATTCAGACAAGTTGTAAGAGACAAGAGTAAAATTGTGTAAATATATGAGTATTACAAAAATCTAACTGTGCCCATTATGTTCACATTTTAGCTGGATTGTTGGCAACAAGAACACCTTTATCCACAATACATTATGACTTCATCTGTGCATCATTCGCCATTTTTGGCAAGTGCCCTTTCTGTTAAAGGTCACTTCAACGGGTGTGGGTGGCTCAGGGCAGAATAAGGCAGTGACGGTAAAAGTGAGAGTTTTTCAAGGCCACCCTTGCACTGCTACAAACAGGCACTTTTATGTGTGTGTGTGTGTTTGTGTGCTTGTTTATGCTTATGCAAAATGTATTCTCTTCATTACTATAACATTAAGTGGTGCGTGTGTTTTGGATGTTTGTTGTTCTCATTTGGTCGGCTCGTAAAGCTGCAGGTCTAGTTTGACCCAAACCTCTCCAGTAGAAACCTCATGCAGCAGTAGGCGTCGATTTGCGGCACCCTTGCTTTCCATCTGTTTGTTTATAGTTGCCACGGGAACTTCAGTACGACCCAGGAAATCTGAACAGACAGAAAACAGTCATCTAGTAAAGCTGTTAAAATGAATGACCGAGACAAAGAAACACACTTCTTCATAGGGATTTTAAATCTTAGTAGCCTGTTTGATATTGGAAATGAAGGCTGAGGATTTTTTCGGTCATAACATAAGACAGAAAAAGGTACAGCAGCATAAAGCAAACAATTATGGAAAGAGGAATGTCTAATTATCAGCCAAAAGAAGACATCAGAAGCTGTGTTCCCTTCATTCTGTACAGACAGGACCAACTGGACAAAAGCCTAACATGCCATTGTGTTAATGTGAGCACCTCTGTGCTGTGTGTGTCCCTTGTCCGCTCACCATCCGGGGAGAACTGGTCTTTCTCAAACACAGTAATACACAGCACGTCCTGGTAGAGGTCTTTGATGAAGAACTGGCAGTTGAAGTTCCACTTTGGGTTCAGAGTGTCGCTGATCGGTCGGGAGGTGTAGCACTGAGCCCCCATCGTCAGCTCACAGTAGGGATTACTCTTACCTGGAGAGAAATTATGTTTTTTTAATTAACCGGACATTGATTATGTGAATGATACTTTACTGAATTGATAGCTAGAGGGCAGAGTGACAGGATCTGTGTTACCGTTGGGTTTACAGGCTTTGAGCTCCTGGGCTTCAGTGACAGTTACCAGCAGTCGGCCTATACCGCTGGTCTTTAGAGAACGTGCTGAAACAAACACAGACAAATTTGACAGATGAAAATATCCTTCTGTTATGAGAAAGGGGAAATTATTTGGGGAGGAGAATTATGGATATTTGTGTTTTGCTCAAGGGAGGGTATGGAGAGCATTGGTGGGTGTTTTAATTTTTAACAAATTTATATGTCAGCGTTTGTCTGCTAGGTTGATTCAAAATACACCAAACCAACAGATGTTCCCTCCATTTACTTCAGCCTGCATCACAACAGAACGATTAAAAGGTTAAAAGTCTCAAAGTTAGCCCATATTAAATTTAATATTTAGCCTTTTATTTATTATCGCTTTATTCCAATATAGAGAGGTTAAATATTCATAATTGTCCTATGTTTGCCATAAATTCTACTTCTTATGTGCATATTGATGGCTATTCTACTAGAAAGAATAATGAAACCAACTCAGTACTATATTATGATTTATTTGGAGGAGGGTTCTCACACACACACACACACACACACACACACACACACACA
>NC_045750.1:14783717-14787939 GCF_008692095.1 Etheostoma spectabile | reverse complement strand
CACACACACACACACACACACACACACACACACACACAGGGGACAGTGAGTTCACACAGAAGCAATTTCACTGTTTACCTTGGTACGCCTTCTCTCTCTTTTTCTTCTCCGTCTGTATGAAATGTTCAGATGCTGCTTTGATTTTTTGAACCCACGTTGTCCTACCGATCCAATAAACACATAAATCCATTATACAGTTTGATTAGCTTATTTGTTTTTTAGTGTGTGAAGATGTACAAGTGCATGCGTACCTCTCGTTCAAGGTCTCCGTTTTCAGTGTGTAGACACGATCGATGTGTGAGACGTGGAAGACTGGCTCATCGCTGGAGGGGTCCGGTGGCATCTTCACCAAAACCTCATTTAGAAACAGTGGCTGGAGGAGAAAGTGAAGTGATGGATAACTTATGGAGAGAAGTCCAGAGAAGGAAAATGATTATAAGACTTCACCTTAGCACTATTTCATAAATAATCAAAGTAACCCAAATTGTATTTCAACACCACAAATGTATTCATATTCCTGTCTGCGCTTACTGTTTTGTACATCTTCAGCTGTATGTTGGTCTTGAGGCTGAATAGCTTGTCTGATCCAGAGGAGGAGAAGGGTTTGGCGCTGTGTGTGAGGAGGAGAAAATCATTGAAGAGGAAACCCCACAGCTCCCTGCTGCTTTTGGTTTTGCAAAGCCGACCACTGTGGAGCAGATTGCGAGGCCCGAGGCAATTAGTCAGCGAGTTGAAGACCAAGTGCTGAAAAAGATAAAGGCAATACTGAGGAGAAGAAACTATAAAGTACTATAAATAAAGTAAGTGCTTTAGTGAAAAAGGCTCCCTGGGTTTGTAACTGTATGCATGCATTTGTTTTAGTAACAGATAACATCAATTCGGATGTGAGGAAGAAGCCCAGTGGCATCCAACATACAGTAAAATGCATTGAATGAAGTGTTTATAACTGTACTTTACAGCAGTAATACAATATTGGCATTTACAGACTACGCATGCCGTCATTAAATTTGATTTGCACCCATGAATATAAAAACATGTCTGGATGTGTTTACCTCTATAGCTCCCTCACACTGCACGTGGCTCTGTATCCACTCCAGCCGGTCTGAGTTCTCCTTCTCCCGGACTCCCTCGTTGACCTGAGAGCACAGCTCCTCGGCCCGCTCCAGAGCTTCTCTGAGCGGGCTGCGGTCCGCGTGACCATCTGGGGTGTTCTCCAGGATCTGACCAACCGGAAGAGGAAAGAAGAGAGACATGGAATCACATATCGTATGTAGTGAATATTAGGAAAGTGATGGGTGGGGACTATTGTAATTAGACAAACAGAGAGCATTTTTTCCACATACGTTCTTTATGAGCAGAGGGTAGCGTGTGATCCTCTGCATGGGCTTGAGGAGGAAGCTGGACAGTGGCATTCCTTTACAGCGGTAGTTAGTGGCTATCTTCTGCTCAAGAGGAAGCAGACAGCGAGAAAGGTAAAGATGTATATGCTGTTGCATCTCAGAACCATATGTGCCCTGTCTGTTTTGTCCCTTTGTTTCTACATAATAGTTTTTTGTTGGTGTCACTATCCTATATCTACGAGTTGTACCTTGAGGAAGTCTTTAAAGTCAGGCTGGTTGTGGGTTTTGCTCTGCAGCAGGGCAGCAGCGTTGAGCTGGCAGGAGCAGAAGTGGATGTAAGGCTGCATGTGCGCAAGCTCCGAAGCCAACAGATCCCCTATCAGCTGGACCGGCATGTTCTCTCCTTCGGTCTTTTTACGGACCCGCAGCGCCCTGGGACAATGATGATGATGCAAAACACGATATTTTTTTGTTATTATCTTCATTTGTATATCAAAATCTATTTTACAGCGGACTTTCCTTTAAATCAGGGGTCTTCAATCAAGGTCTTCAACATTTTTTAAGCCAATGAGGACTGAAACAGAGACAGCAGGAACCCCCTACCACATATATTGCATATTATGCAATATATGTGGTAGGGGGTTGAGTTGCATATAAACTGGGCCTACAATAATGTCAAGGCCAGCCTACTTCTTCATACATAACTTTTTTCGCATGGAATACTAATCTATTAAAATAGCCTATTAATTGTTGGCATGATTTAATAAATCAGGTTTTAATGTTAAACATACATGTGGCACAGTGAATCCTTAGGATGAACTGGATCTGTGGATCTTAGTGACTACCTCGTCTGCAGGCCAGTAAGCCTATCATCAGTTGGGATTTATATTTGCTAATAAATTGTTGAATTCATTTAACGGACTTTTTCATCTTTGAAAAAACTTCACAATAATTTGGAGGCCCCCCTGCATTGACTCTGAGGATCCCCTAGGGATCCCATGTTGAAGATCTCTGCTTTAAATCATTGTTCTCACTGTTCAGTTCCTCCATTTGGCCCAAAGTAGGGATGGGAATCCCCAGAGGCCTCACAACACAATATCATTACGGTACTTGGGTTGCGATACGATATTATTGCAATTTTAAACATATTGCAATATTCTGCGATAGATTGCAATTTATTACCTTTTTTTAACTTCATGTTTCCTAATTTCAAATTATTTCCCCAAAAGGAAACTTTGACAACATCTTTTTCTGTATGTAAAAAAGATACATTTCTGTTTGTTTATCTCACTTCAGTTTTATTGCTGCAAAATGGGATTGTCGAGCAGACAAACCCACACATACAGTTTATAATAATAGATCGATTCTTGGAGTCTGTGTATCAATACAGTATACAATAAAAATAGCAATACTATGCTGAATTGCTTTTGTTCCCCCCATAATACCCAGAAACGTCCATTGAAGAAGCAGAGTAGAGTCACAACATTTCACAAAATGTTTCATAAATGTGGTGTTTGGTACGTACTTGAGTAGTTTGCTGTTGCACATTATCAGCTCCCTCCAGTTAACAAAGATCACTCCCATCTCAGCTTCAGTTAGACGGCCTGACTCAGACATGGGCTTGTAGAAGACCTGAGATGGGAAGAAAAATGATATACTATAGAAAATATATGTTTACGTGTGTGTGTGTGTTTTTGTCCCTACCTCTAGAACCAGCTCCAAGTCTTCTACGTAGGTCTCCTCAGTCTGGATGAGCTCATGGATGTAACCCTGTCTCTTCCTCTCCTGAGGCGTCATAGTGTCCAACGTCATCAGGTCAGCACACCCTAGAGCACACACACGTGCAAACAGGCAAACATGCACAAAGGCATGCACAAACACACCAACACTTTCCTGTCAATCACCAATACAGTGTCTGAGGAAATACAGCACTTTTGTCAAAAACACCACACACATCAGCGTGTTAAAATCTCCATTTATTATCACTTCTACATCGTATTTACATTTAATGCAGAGACAAGTGTGAGGCACGTTGTAGTTGCAGTAAATGAGCTTAGAGAACGTAGCAGGCTAATGCTAACGGCTACCAAGTACACTAAATTAAAGAATTCAAGAAAAAAATGAAGCACCTTTCCAGGTGGAGCACTCACTCCAAATGATTGCATAGGTGTGAATGAGTAAAGTAGCTAATGCTCGAGGGAAAGAGCAGTGGAGGACTCAGTTTTTAGTCTTTGAGGTGTAAACTTGGCAAAGGTTGGACGGAAATGTCAGCAGTGTGGTGTGTCATTATCCCGGAATCCACCATTGTCAGTTGGTATAATAGTTCTCTTTTGCTGGTGATATCACAGTTCAGTACAGCATGAGTTTAAACCTTCATCGCTTGGAAGCATAAGGAGGCCATAATAAAATCACAATTCAATTTTAGTACAAGCAATGCGTTAGCAATCAGCAATCAAGGTCAATGGTGATTTAAGCAACAGTGAGTCTTCATGCTGGTCTATTATAGCAAGGTTTAATGTTGTTAGTGCAAGAATGAGTGACCCTGTTAAAACTGATTACAGATTCATAGCCTAATTTAGAAGACTAAATGACTGACGTCATTTACACATTTGTTTTATTATACTGTATAATCAAACTTATATGATCCATATTTTTTATTTATCTTTAGCAAAACTACACATCCCATGCCTTTGTATCAGAGGGGAAAAAACCTCTAAAACACATCTAGCTGCCTCTTCCTCGCTCCCCTGGTTAATTACTTAAAGAAATACCAAGGGGAAAGCAGGAAAGGGAGAGAGAGAGAGGGGGGGGTTAGGGTGAGTAATAAATCCCTTCTAGAAAAAGACAGAAGAGAAAAATTAAAGAGCAAATTAAAGTAAAGG
>NC_045750.1:14779849-14783707 GCF_008692095.1 Etheostoma spectabile | reverse complement strand
AAAAAAAAAAAGGGGACTAAAAGCAGAGAAGCACAGAACACCACATCCTAAACGGGTGAGGTGGAAAGCGCAGAGCTGGGCTGTTCTCGCTGGCAGCTGGGCTTCCTGTTGCGACAGGGCAATTTGGATTGGCTCAGACAGAAGGGGGGAGGAAGAGGAGGAGGAGGAAGAGGAAACAGAAGAGAAGGAGAAGAGAGGAAAGCCAGGATTACTGTCCTACAGAGGAAAAAAAAAGAGATGAAGTGGAGGAGCGGAAGGGGGAGGTGAGTGAGATGAAGGAGAGATAGAGAGACATTAATATAGTTTTAATATTAATGCTAGACTCTTACATGCAAGTGCATTAATAATGTATTTCTGGAAATGTAAATGTTGTTACTAATTATATCAGCTGGAAGCATGATAGTAAGTTCTTCCATTTATTTTTTTCTCTCTCTGATGAAGCGCGTGCCTTGTGTGTGCTGGGGTTGTAGGAGTTCATGTTCATTAGAATTAAAATTTCATTGTGTTTTGTGTCTGCAGCTTAAACAAGTTCTTCTTAATTAAACGTCCAGTGTTCACTCTTGTTAACAGAGATCCCCTTCTGTGGGGAGAACATGTAAGCTATGAATACTAATTCACACACACAACTCTTGCTTAAAAATGGGCCCATTTATTATTTTTTTTTTTTTTCATCAGACCGGCTATGTGTGAATAAGAAAGTAGAAGCAGAATCACACTCTGTCCAACAGACACACAGGAGTGTGCATAGTGAGCATGTGCATTTTACATAATCTCTACCTGCCTTATCAATTTTCCAGTGAAAATTAAGCTTCCAAAAGTGTGACGGATTAGGATGAAAACATTCAGTCTTAATTTGAAACAAATCAGTGGTTGTTCCTTTTTGTTCTGTGACCCAGTAATCCGTTGGTAAGATATTTTGGGAAATACGCTCATTCTCTTTCTTGCAGAGAGTTAGATGAGGAGATTGATACCACTCTTATGTCTGTACACCAAATATGAAACTACAGCAGAAGACGGCTATCTTAGTTTAAGATAAAAACAAGGGGGAACAGCTAGCCTGTCTAGCTAGCCTTGTTGTATTTCTGTTTAGTAAGGTTAAAGCAAATTAGATATAACATGTTGTTTAGCAAGCTTGATAAGTGTTGGTATTTCTATATACTTAAACAGAGCCAGAGACATTTTCTCCCTGCTTCCTGTCTTTATGCTTAGCTCACTGCCTGCTAGCTCCATTTAAAAGACACGTTCCCGGCAAGAAAACTCAGAGTGGAACATAGTTTCCAAAATGTTATACTGTCCTTTTGATTGAATATCAATTGTTGGTGCAGCCACTTCAGTGCCACTTAAAAGGCAATTTAACAATGATTTTACTTTTACTCTTTTGTTAATTTTAGAAAGTGGGAGACCCCATTCATTAATTTTCAATAAGCATTTCACCCAAAATATGTGGGTGATTGAGCCTTTTAAGTGCAGTGGGTTCATGTTCACCATTGATCCCTCAGTGACAGAAACCAACTCTTACCTTCAGCCTCTCCATGCTCTGACATGGAGAAGGGATCTACTGTACCTGCAGCGAGCCAAGTCAACCAATCAGATTGTCAAACGTTTGTTTCTACAGCTCATGAATATGTTTTATCCGTTTGAATTTTCCCCAAACAATATTCCCGCAATAATTCCAACTCCATGAGGGAATTATTGATTTTTTTTTCTCAAATAACATGACAGATAAATATTGTCCCTCCGTGGAAACGTTCTTAGGTTTACTTACATTGCTGGCTGGGGTCTGATTCTGTGGTCATCTTGACATAATTGGTGGGCAGCAGGCCGGTGACCCCATTGACGTCTCCTTTCCACCAGTCAGGGTTGGTCTTGTCCAGGATGCTGATGAGCTGACCCTTGGAGAAGCTCAGCTCATCCCGATTAGCAGCGGTGTAGTCGTACATCGCAATAACTTGGCATACTGAGGGGAGAAGAGGCAAAAATGGGGGTTTATAAGGACGTGAGCATGTTGAGATGGTTCAGTTTACTGAACCATGGTCGGTCCACCACTTTGGTCCAGACTGAAATATCTCTATAATAGGAGGAATTGTAATAACATTTCATCTACCACCATCAACAGGTCAAATATTTCACATTTGACCAAATATTTGCAAAACTAAATATATTCCCATCAGCATCAGATGTACTTGGATTTTAGTGCTAATTAGCAATTGTTAACATGCTAAATTTAAAAATGGTGACTAAGGTAAACAATCACATGTTTGCATTGTCATTCCATTAACATTTAGCTCACAAAGCATGGCTGTAGACTCTTAGTCTTGTTAAATGTCATCAATGTTTTTATAATACCGAGACTTTTTAGGGCTTTCGGGAATTATTACTGGACAAAATACAGCATTAATTGGATATTTGGATACAATGCCGTTCAACCCTAAAAATCACAAAATGACAGAAATGCAATTCTGAATTGTATACGCTCATTACAGGTTAGTCGGCCACAGATACAGGGAGTTACAGTGATGTATCAGCATCTTAGAATTTGCAACGTACTTGTGAATGCATTAACGCATTGTTTGTGTAAAATGTCAAAATCAGGGAGTTACTGGCACAGTTGTTAAAGTAATAGTGGCGTAGAAATATCAATGTGTCCGCTTGACTATATAAGACAGAAGCGATCAATCATTATGTTCAAAGTGTGTCAGTCATCACCTGGCAGAGGGGAGGGAGAGGACTTGGTGCTGGAGGGGCCGAGGAGCTTGACGTGAGAGGAATGAAACCAGCCTCTCTGCCGCTTCTTGCCTCGAGCCTGGAGGGGAAAAGAGCCAGTGAGAGTAAATCCATCTCGTGCTGGTTCAGTTCTGAATTCTAAATCGAGAGATGTTTTGATGAATCAATTTTATCGGGGAGAGAGCTGGACCTCCAGAGTCTCAGCAGCGCAAACAAACTAAACCAAGCCAAAGCCCAAAGTCTGTGGAATGACTAAAAGATTGCTGTTCAAGGTCTCATTTTACTTGACCCAGCGTTATGCTAATCAGTGTATTATTTATTACTGGCATTGTACAATTTACTGTAATTCAATCATATTGTCTGAACCGTCCCCTTGCTGCTTACTTGACTCGGCTGTCTCACTGCTGTGTCAAACCGTCCATTGAGAGCTTAAACAGCCATAGCGGCAGCCTCGGTTTAATATATGCAGTAAGGATTGACCTCTCACTGCTGTAGATGTATGACTAATAGTCAACCCTGTCATTACTGCTGTTACCTCCTGTCCACCTCTACATTACATCTGCCCAAGTGTATAGTGTTGCAACACATTTTTCTTTCAGTCTATTTATAAAGCATTACATTTTTGTCATATTTACATTTTCTCAGCTTCCCAAACAGAGAAAGAAAAGACCATCAATGTTGATATTTAAATATTCTCCACTTTGATGGATTACTGATAAACATACAGAGCTCCAATGTGCAATTGATCTTGAACTGCACATCAGCATTAAGAGGTAAAACCTTGCTACTGTCATTTTAAAGGTTTAACCGTAATCCTTTATTCTTAAAGAAAATGATACAGTATAAAATATATAAATAAGACTACTATGACTCTCGTAGGGCACTTATAGCTCTAATTACTGACCTGCAGTTCTCCGAGCCACCAGCCAGTGGAGTTCTTGGCCAGGACCACAATCAGTTGCCCTGGAGACAGATGCAGCTGATGCATTGTCGGGGCTTCAGCGGTGGTGACTGCCTGGGCGATCTCTGTTGACCGAACAGATGAAGCTAAGGATGAATTTAGATCAGGTAAATGTCAAGAGCATAACAGATTTATTCAGCAGACTCTCTGTGTGTGTGTGTGTGTGTGTGTGT
>NC_045750.1:14778379-14779839 GCF_008692095.1 Etheostoma spectabile | reverse complement strand
GTGTGTGTGTGTGTGTGTGCGTGTGCGTGTGTATTAATGCATTGTTTGTGTAAAATGTCAAAATCAGGGAGTTATTGGCACAGTTGTCCACCACTGGTGTGTGTGTGCAGCATTTGTGAAAAGCTGTCTTACCAGGCTTTTTGATTGGAGCTCCAGGTTTTGTTGCCTAAATGAATAAAGTAGAAAGGTAATAATTAAGTAAATTCCATTCAAAATTATGTAACTTTAAAAAAAAAATAATGTTAGGATGGCTACTAAAAGCAAAATCAATTGTCAAGAAATAAGTTTCCAAAGTTGCTTATGTTAAATGACTAACGATAAAAATGTTTGTTATTATCATGCTGACAAATCTTTGCAAGATTACTTAAACTAAATATCTATAAAATACTTTACACAAAACTAATTTGTGTTTATATTATTACAAACATTTCAGATTTATGTCAGGAACAGCAAACACCTTGATTATAATAATGCTTTTTTACTTGAATCACCTCTGGTTCAACAGGTCGGACATAGTTGGAGGGGAAAACCCCCGTCTGATCCCCGATGCATCCTCGCCACCACTCTCCTTCTCTCTCTGTCACCATGACAACATCTCCCTCAACAAACGTCAGGTCCCCCCCCTCTGGGCTCTCATAAGTGTACAAGGCGACATACTCTGGTTAGGATTAAAATACAAGAGTGATAGTCAGAGCCTAATATCTGACAGTAGGCTTGTCATGGTAATATGTATGTAAGACCTTTTCTCTAGATAAACTACACTTACCCTCTAGCTGAACAGAGTCAGATGTGTCGAATGCATCCACACTAAAATGGGGAAAAAACAGTCAATTTATTATCGGCTTAAAATTAACATCAGAGAGGTGTGTGTGTGTGTATGTGTCTTCTCTCGTGTGTCTTCATACTCTGCATTGCCACCCATCTCCAAAGTGACATAGGTTTTGGGGAACCATCCCTGTGTCCCGTTGAGCTGTCCCAACCACCAGTCTTCCCTCTGCTGTAGCACGCTGATGACATCACCCTGTGAGAAGCTCAGCAACGCAGTGATGATGTCATCCGCATCGGAGGAGAGGTTGAGGTGAGTTTCTGAGGTGGCTGACCACGAGGAGACGGCTCGAGCCAGCAGAGGGACGGAGGACTGAGGAGTGAGATTAGTAGAGCAGCGAGGTTTCACATTAGGCACAATGGAGCAAGTCATCTATAAGAAATCAAGGAAATCATAAAATTAGCCTCCCAGCAACTCATGTAGATATAGAGCAGTTTAAAATATCTCTGTTCACCTAACACTTTCTGACCATGAGACCTACTAACACGCATGTTATCTTTTGGGAGATGGAGATCTGTCAATTTCTGTGTGACCCACAGAAAGGCAGAGAGAGAGCAACTCTCAACAGGGGGAAACGCTATAAATATACAGCTGTGCTGCTGTTGAGTGTGTGTGTGTGTGTGTGTGTGTGTGT
>NC_045750.1:14775258-14778369 GCF_008692095.1 Etheostoma spectabile | reverse complement strand
GTGTGTGTGTGTGTGTGTGTGTGTGTGCATGTGAGTACCCCAGCGAGACCTAGTTAGTTGCCTGCCAAAGCCTGTTTATAGCTCAGATATACAGTGAAGGCCGACATCATTACACCAACAGGAAACCTAGCAAAGTACAAGGTAACATTTGAACTATATTTAAACCTGCATGAAATGTGTTTTGGCAGTGCAACAAGCTGTAAACACAACATTGACATATAATCACCGTACAAAGTTGACATTAAAACCTATTAGCAAACAGTTGCTTATTTACACATCCAACAGATACAGAGAAACAACATTAGCATTCATTCAGAGTCATATATAAGTCCAATATTCACTCTCCTTTTAGCTCTGTTTTGGTTGCCACCAACTCCTGAGGGAAAAGGATGTATCTTTAGCTGCTAAATGCTCCACTATGTTCAGTGCCTACTTGGTATCTTTGACTCTAAGTATATTATAGCTTGTAATGATGTTGATGAGAGCGGTGAGACTGAACCAAAACAGTAAAGTAGCGAGTTGGAAAACCCAAACAATGAGCTAAAAGAAGCTAAAAAGCTATGTAGAGCTAAGGGGCACTGTAGGATCGAATGATAATTCTCTATATGTTAGTCATTACAAGTGACTCAGTTAATTTTTCACATAGTCATAAGATACATTGTTAATAGGAAAATATTAATTATAGAACCTTAATGAACTGGCCGGACAGGGATGCCTCAAATAATCCGAAAGCTCATGACAAGTGCTCTAAAAAACCTTTCAAAAGATATTATGATACAGGCCTACAAACTACTCCATCCAGAAAATGACTGCTAATCTCTAAATTGACCCAGCAAAAACAAGGTTTTAATTTGCATCTGAAGTAGGCCACCAAAATGTGTATTTGTCCATTAGGTCAGTTTGACCCATTTCACCACATGCCTGGAGTTAAAAGTAAACATAAGTCGAGCTTTACCTGTGAAGCGTCTGATTGGGCAGGAACAGTGCTGTCACACGCTACCTCCCCAACTGGGACTCTGGGTTAAACAGGAGGGACAAAACCATAAGGGAAGGAGCCAACACAAGAATAAAAACAACCCGACAGTGCTGTGGCATGAATTGCAATGCCCAAGGTGACTGTTAAAGAGTAGCAGACAGCACACAAGTACAACACTGTACTATCTTTAGTGTAGGGGAACTGATAGAAAATGTCTGTCGCATCCTGTTTCTTTCTCTATGTTACCCTGTGTTAAGTGGTAATGGCAGCGGACGGGATAATATTCCAGGTGAAGAAGGGGTTGTCTCAGTAGTAGAGGTGTAAGGACATTTCTCTGCGTAACTCTGGGGGAACCAGCCCCTTTTTCCACGGTAACTCCCGCACAACCAGCCAGGCTCACCGACAGTCTTCTCGTCCACCTGCATCATGAAAAACACAACACGGTGATGATGACAAACATGTTGTTTCCCAACTGCAATTCCTATGATCCACCAATCATATTAAATTAATTATGTTTAGACCTATGGTTTGGACACCTATCACACACCAATTGCTTGTTTCACTGTCCTTTATTACAAACTAACAAATATTACGGTAAAACTCAACATCTAATGGCTAAAAATGCAATATCTACAGTAACATTGGCTAATTAGCTTGCATGTGTGCTAGCTAGCTATAAAGAAGGCTAATGCGATTATAGAAGCAGGTCATGTTTTACACAATAGGAAACATGTAAATGTTACGTTAGACGCCTGTTATTTAGTCATATTTTTTTTCTTCTTACATGTAGTCTACTTATCAAAGGGAAAGTTGATGATGCTAATGGCTGCTGAGATGTCAGTCCCTGACAGAAACTAATTATTATAAACAATTCCTATTATTTGTAGTTGTAAATGCATACAGGACATTTTGACCCACTTATAAAAAACTACATTTTCTCAAAAAAGAAGAGGTACATTTAAAAAAAACTTTAGATTTTTGTGGATTTTGAAATGCTGATACAGGTTTATGCATCTAATGGTAAACGTGTCAATATGTGTAGTGTGTGTTTACATTATGAGTGTGTGTCTTGTACCTCTATGAGGCCGCTTGCATCTATACTCAGTTCATCCGCGTTTCGGGCAACAAACGAGTACAGAGCTCTATACGTGGTCAGCTTGGAGGATCGCTGAGCCACCAACACCGGCTGCTGTCCTCCTCTTTCCTGCTCTTCTTTGGTCTTCCTCTCCTCCTCCTCTTTCTGTTTCCTTTCTTCAATCTCCTCCCTCCTCCTCTTCTCCTCCTCTATCCTTCTTCTCTCTTCTTCCTGTGCTTTCTCCTGGGCTGTTCGGAGGCGAGCCTGTGCCTCCCTCTCCTCCTCCTCCCTCTGTCTGGCCCTCTGCTCCTCCAGGAGCCTCCTTTGACGCGCCTCCTCTTCCTCCTTCTCTCTCTTCTCCTGCTCTTTTCTCTCTTGCTCAAGCTTCGCCTGTCTGTGGGAAGTAAAAAGCCAGACACAGAAAATGTGTTTTATTGGAAATGAAGGTCATCAAAAAGCAGATTTACGTCAAGCATGAGTAATTTGCAGCCCCATGTTCCCTCACACTCACCTGGCTGCCTCTTCTTCTTCCTCCCTCCTTCTCCTCTCCATTTCCTCCTCCTTGCGCCTCCGCAGCTCCCTGAGTTTCTCCTCTTTGACTCTGTGCAGGTCGTCCAGGACCGCCTGCTGTCTCACCTGCTTCTCCCTCAGCTCCTGATGCAGACAACAGAATGCACGATGCATTAGAAAAGCATAAAAGACACACACATCAACCAGTTTAAGAATGCAGAGACGGGGTTATGATCAGCCGCAAAGTACAACACAACTATATGCAAGCTTTCATTCTGCTCCAACCATAAATCAAACCATGTAGAGGATGTACAGTACTCTATATCACGTGTTGTAAAACTTATTTCCACAAACTACACCTGTTTGGTGCAAAAGCACAAGTACAATCATTTCCAAACATGCAAAACTGATGTAAAAAAGTCCACAAACTGGCAGCAATTCACAGAAACATGCAGATGTGTGTAAGATGGGGACAGGGATATCCTGCAGGTTAAGCATTCTGTGTGTGTGTGTGTGTGTGTGTGTGTGTGTGTGTGTGTGTGTGTGTGTG
>NC_045750.1:14770018-14775248 GCF_008692095.1 Etheostoma spectabile | reverse complement strand
TGTGTGTGTGTGTGTGTGTGTGTGTGTGTGTGTGTGTGTGTGTGTGTGTGTTTGTTACCATCAGGGTACATCCTGTTTATACAGAAAACACAGGCTAGAACAAATCCCATGGAGACAAAAAAAGGAAGACATGGTACCAAAGCAGAGCTCCATTTAGTGAGTCAAAAGACAAAAAAAAAGCAAGGATGAGCAAACAGATCGAATCATCTCAGGTTGAAAAGGAGAGTAAGATTTAACATTGTGGCTTCAGGGAAAACAAGAGGTGAGATGAAAAAGAAAAAAAAACTAATAAGGAGTTGGTGGTGAAAAAGATTACACAGTGGGAGGTAGAGAGGGACACAGAGAGGAAGAAAGATAACCTTGATGAGAAGGAAGAGCTGGCTGAGGCAGGCCAGCAGAGACAGAAGGCCCCGCAGGACACAGTCGTCCATGTCCCCAAGCTATGAAAGAAACAGTGTGATGATGGAGGGACAGAAAGCGGGGAGAGAATAGAGGAGGGGGAGAGAAGGGGATGGACAGAAGGTAAAATAATAAAAAGGAAGAAATAGCGGTGAGTTGTAAGATGGATTTCAAACACGGAAAGCAGAAAGAGAAGAAGCATCAGAAAAATTAAATGGAAAACCAAAGACGAGATGAACGTAGATTGGTAAGAAAGATGTCCAGGTAGAGGGAAGCAGAGAAAAAGGGACAAAGGAGAGAAATAAAGACGTTAAAAGCATTAGGTTAAACATTCTAACAGAGCAAAAGAGAGAGAGAGAGAGAGAGAGAGAGAGAGAGAGCAGGCATTTTGATGCTGCAACTTTTAGTATCAGATTGACGATACATTGGGAGAAGGCATTACATCATACATCCCAGGTATTGCAGGATATCATTTTCAGGCTTTCTGCCAGCACGTGTGGACGTCTGAGTCCGTATGTGTGCAGAAAGGGTTAGGAAACAAGGTTTTCTTTGCCGGAAGGGTTAATCTCTAGAGTTACCAAGACCTGAACAAGATTTCCCAGTAGCGTTTTAAGTGTGAAACTCACACTGTTCACACCATTGCTGAAGGAAATTAAAAAAAAAAAACAGCTTTGGTTTGAAAACATTGGTGTAATCCATCATGTAGTGATGTTGCCTTTTTTGCTGTGTTGTTCCAAAAATACCCAACTGTTTTCCAAACGAGCCTCAAGATCCAATTATTTTTATTTTTTTCTTGAAGGAAAAGTTTAGAAATGACACTTATTTGCTTTCGTGCCGGGAGTAAGATCTAACAATTAAAAACAAAGTAAATTAATATATTTCCCAAGCGCTGCCAACCGCTGACCTTGAGCTCCTTGTTGTACTGCTCCATTTGGGACAGTTTGTCTGTGGTCTCCCTCTCCAGAGTGTCCAGCTGGTCCTTCAGTCTCCGGCAATTCACCCCTTTTTCCGCCACACTCCCGGTCATGGAGGTCAGAGTCACCGCTGCATGGCAAAAGGTCAAAGGTCAGAGTGAGAAAGGGAGAGAATTCAGTGAATGCTGGGATGTCTTTGTGTTGTACAAGCACGCGTTTGTTCACCCACAGGAGAGTTTGTTGAGGTTGATGTTTCGCAGCTTCTCGTTTAGCCTCTGTTGTTCTGGGACCAGCTGTAGGAGCTTCCTCTGCCAGTCCTATGGCAAATACAAAGACGTACAAACAGAATGAGAAAAAAAACATTCATGGGAATATATATATTTGACGGGGAGGAAGCGAAAGCAAAAACATTTCTTTAACCTCAAGCTGAAGCTGCAACGTGTTGATCTCTACGATGCGTGCGTCCCTCTTCTGATTGACAAGGTCCACCTCTGCCTTCAGGGTCCGCCTCTTGCTCTGAGCGTCACGGAGACGGTCGGAGATCTGCTTGTGCTTGTTGCCCTGCGAGACCGGCCACAATTGACATCAGTGTGCGCCCATGTGTAGTGTCGTAAATAGACACGAAAGGCAGCACTAGATTGGCTTAATTAGTGTGAAGAAGAGTCCAAGGAGACGAAAGGTAACGTCTCTAAAAATAGAGTCGTGAAGGGTAGTGACACTGAGGGTGATCACGAAAGGTAGCACTAACATTGACTAATTAGTGTGAAGGTAGCCTCAAGTGGGTTAGGGTTAGGGTTTAGGGTTTTTTATACAGAGAAAGACCGAGAAAGGCAGACTCAAGGGGTAGCACTTTAAAGAAAAAGTGTGAATGTGTAGTGTTGAAAATAGACACGAAAGGCAGCACTAAATTGGCTTAATTAGTGTGAAGAAGAGTCCAAGGAGACGAAAGGTAACGTCTCTAAAAATAGAGTCGTGAAGGGTAGTGACACTGATGGTGATCACGACAGGTATCACTAAAATTGACTAATTAGTGTGAAGGTAGTCTCAAGTTTACAATTGTGTTTTATCTATTTTATGAATTTTTTTTCTTTTTCTTTTGAGGATACTTGTGTTTTTTTCTGTTTAACTGATTTTGTGTAAAGCACTTTGAATGGCCCTGTTGCTGAAATGTGCTATACAAATAAAGCTGCCTTGCCTTGCCTTGCCCTGTCCATGCTTTCTTGCTTGTAAGTGCACGTTTTTAAATGTATGTGCAGTCTCACCACAGCCTCCAGCTCCAGCTCTAGACTCTTCTTTTTGGCCCTGAGTCGGGAAATCTCTTCCTGCTCCCCCTCTCTCCTCCTGCCCAGCTCCTCTCTCTTCCCATGCTCCCACTCCTCCCTCCGTTGGCGCTCCATCTCCTGCTTCGCTGCCTAAAAAAAACACGAAGGAACATGGTCACCGGCAATCTGGATGTTCAGCATCTCGCAGGTGAGGCTACTTCTCTCGCTCACCTCCTTCCTCTCCAGCTCTCTCAGCCTCTCCTCCTCCCTCTGTCTCTCCATCTCTCTCTGCCTCTCCAACTGCCTCTCATCCTCCAGCCTCCTGCGGTTCTCCTGCTCCCTCGCCTCCCTCTCCCTGCGTTCATGAGCCTCCCTCTCCTCCCTGTCTCTCCTATCCCTCTCCTTTCTCTGCTCTTCCTCCAGAGCCAGTCGGCGTTTCTCCAGCTCGGCGCTGCCTCGCGCAAAGTTTTCCTTTAGCTTGTCCTCGAAGGACACTACGAAGAAGAGACAGAAATGACACAAAGTAAGACCAAGACTCACATTTCAACAAAACATACAGTGTGAAGGAGATGTCATACCACTGCTCTTTGTCTTCTGTGCAGGTTCTACCTCTAGTGTGTCTATTAAGCAGGGAGTTATGTAGGGCCCCGTTCCATTAACAAGCTCACTGGGCTTGATTCCTCCTCTGAAATGAAAAAATAATAGAATCTCAGCGGTTTTTGTAATAATGAATGTATTAATGAATCCAGTGAGTGAGTCAATCTGTGTGTGTATCTTACCTGAGAGAGGGAGGGACCAGGTCTTGAGGCAGTGTGAGGGGTAGGGGTCGGCCAGTTTTAGCCATGTCCACCAGGTGCATGGCCAGAATGAACTCATCAGCTTGTAGCTGACCGTCCTTATCCACATCTGCCAAGGTCCTATATACGCACAACATAGTAACTCACATTGTAAAGCAATAAAGATGATCTGTAACCTTTTTGGTTAGAATAGCATGCTTTTAAAGAAGCATAACTGTTTTCTTTGGAGTGGAACAAGCTGAAAACGTTGACAAATTAGTCAACAAGTTGCCTATTTCCACCTCCAGCAGGCAACGAGCAACATTTACATTCATTTGCAGACGTTTCTCCTTTTTTATTTTAGGATTAATGTTTCAGGCTTTTCCCTTTATTTGATAGTGACAGTGGACAAACAGCAAAGGGGGAGAGAAAGAGAGGGGATCACACGCAGAAAAGGGCCGCAGGTCGGACTCGAACCCGGGCCGCCGCCAAGGACCCAGCCCACATGGGGCGTATGCTCCCACTGGGCGAGCCAGAGGCCGCCCCACTCACTCTCCTTTTAGCTCTGTTTTGCTTTCCACAAACTCCTGAGACAAAAAATGGCTCTTTTGGCTTTGTTGAGTTTTAATTTTTTTTTTTTTGGGATAGTCATGTTAAAAAATGACAAAAAAAATTGGCAATAAATCATGTTCATTATTCATGTGAAGGATTTGTCGTAAATCATGGCAATCATTTCCAGATGAAAAATACAAATTTTGTTAAGATTCAATTGCAAAATCCATCTATCTCTGACACACACACACACACACACACACACACACACACACACACACACACACACCACACACACACAAACACACACACCACACACACAAACACAACACACACACACACAAACACACACACACACACACACACACACACACACACACACACACACACACACACACACACCTTATACTCACCAGATAGTAGCGAGCTGAGTCTGGGTCAGGTTGGATGCGATCAGCGCATTTCTAACCTGAGGTCCTGCATAGTAAAAAATGACATCAGAAATAATAACTGAGTGAATTCTCACGCCAACGGATGTGAACGTGTTTGTGTGCACCTGACTGCCACGTTCTGTCAAGTGGGGCTAAGAGCACTCAGTTTGAGAAGACCAAGCTATCCTGGGAACCCTGTGTTTATTTAGGGCTGGCGTGTGTATACTGTAGATACCTGTGTGTGTGTGTGGGACCTACCAGACAAGTAGCCACTCATGAGCTTGTCTAGCGTGTTGAACTGCTGTCGGTACTTGAGTCTGGCGCCCTGCGGAACGGCCCAATCACTCGCACCCGTCTTTGGAGAGTTACTGGCCAACGACGTGGTGGAGGAGGAATTTGAACTACGGACAGAGAGAAAAAGAGAGATATATCGACACAAAAATATATCACCGAAAAGGGAAATTACAGAGTAGTATCACGTGGTCAGAGTTTCCTTTCTCCCTTGCATTCAAGCCTCGACTGAAAACCACTAATTGCTGTGAGACTCCCAGCTGTTATCTCCCAGCTCTTAATTAGCTGCAGGGGAAGCGAGCGACCACGTAGATAATGACTCTGAAACGAGACAATGGCTTACTCTCGGGCTATGATAATCAGCCGTCGTGTTTTTTATTATAAACAATGTCTCTGCAAGAATAGCAAAAGGATAGGCTGGGTCGGGGATGGTCATTTGAGGAGAATGTACGTTTTTTTTCGATCACTATAGCTGGGTGGAAACTTTCAACGCTCTAAAATATAAGAACAGGTTTCAGGGAGACAATGGGACATGCAATGGGAGGGCCTCCGGCTGCTGAAGGGCTTTTATTTGTGTGTGTGTGTGTGTGTGTGTGTGTGTGTGT
>NC_045750.1:14768226-14770008 GCF_008692095.1 Etheostoma spectabile | reverse complement strand
GTGTGTGTGTGTGTGTGTGTGTGTGTGTGTGTGCCACCATGAATGAAAAAGTCCATCTATCCCCTTTCATGACTAGGCTGTCATAAAGAAATAAAGGCCTAAAATGCCCCCAAAAACTAATCTTAAAAACAAAACTAAATCTTGCTATAGTTCTGAAGAAAACAACAACTGTACGCACTCAAAATTAAATCAGATACTTCTCCGATCCTTTTCCCAAATCACGTAACGAGAAGGATCAAGGATATTACATATTGCTTTGGTCTTTTTTTGCTGGAACTGCAAAAAAATAAACTCCAGACTCTGGTTTCATCTTAGTTTACTCCTCATTACATCCCACCACTGTAACTGTTCCATGCAGAGATTAGGTGCTCTGTGCAAAAAACACAAGTGAAAGTTTAGACGTAGGACGACAAACCCGTCCAGTCGCTATCTCATATTTCCCCTTCCTTTTCAGACACAAGCTAACATTCATGGCTGTTGGCTGATAACAAATGTGATGGTATTATCTTTTTAAATGTGACAAACCCCCACTGACAACTTATTAGAACTTGCCACCCAAACATCAAAGCATATATCTTCTTTCATGCACTTTCTATAACATGTTTTACAGAACTCATCTTAAACACACACACTTGTTTTTCTTACATTTTAACAAGACTAAGAGTCTAGAGCCACGCTAGCAGCTCTATGAGGCTGCACACAGAGTGCTACCATTAGCAGTACTAACATGGCTAACAGGTGTAATATCACACTCACTATCTTAGTTTAGCTTGTTAGCATTTACTAATTAGCAATACGCACAAACAGCTTAAGGGCAGATGGGTCTGTCATTATAAACTATTCATTTATAAATTTATTTATACATTTCAGGGGATCACCAAAGGAAGTAGGCTTCATCCTCTGGGAACGATGGATATTTGTACAAAATTTCATTGCGATACTATTAGCAGTTGTTGGGATAAAACAAAAGATTACAGTAATAGTGACCTCCTCTTGTAGGAATGCCATTGTGACGCTCAGTTGAACATCTGATTGCAAAATGCCCTTCCTGCTCTCCCTGTTATCTAAATGTTTCATCATTGCCTGCATTCTGATCCTCAACCCTTCCCTGGAAAAAAAACTTATTTGTAAGCACTGGACTAATGGGCTGGCAGTGTGTGTTTGTACCAGCCTTTCCCTTAAAATCACTGCAAAATAAATGATGCATTTTAGAAATCCTCAAATCTCCCACCAAACTCACTTGGAAATTGAGTACTTGATTATAAATGTAGGTTTCAGGAGGAACTTGATGTGCTGACCAAAATTCTTTTTACATGCTGACATGGTTATTTTAAACAGTAGGCAATGTATTTATTTACAACCTGGGTCTTACCTGCTGGATCCAAGGTCCAGAAGAGAGTTGGCCTTTGACATGCCGGTGGATGGAGAGAACGCCATAGGAGAGGAGAAACCAGAGAGAGGGAGCGCTGCAAATAGGGTTGAAGGCAGTTAGTTAAATATCATTTTGAAAAACTCAAGGTAATATGAGAAAAAGTGTAAGTGCATTGACAGTGCATGTGCTTTTTTATTATGCAATCAACCTTTTACATGCGGTAGCTGTGCATGGTGCAGTTGCCCTTGAATGTGTTTACATCTAATCTAATCTCCTCATACTTTACAGTAGTGGCACGCAAAGTTCCATCAGCAGGGTCATTTACATCTGGCTAAAAAAAAAAAAAGCTGTTTTCTGCAACCCTGCGCTAAAGAGTGTTAGTCTCTACAGCTGTGGCATTGCAGCAGAGA
>NC_045750.1:14767142-14768216 GCF_008692095.1 Etheostoma spectabile | reverse complement strand
GGGAATTAAGATCGAGGGAACACCAAATAATAGAGATATTTCACACTCACACGCATTAGATTGCGCATTTCACAGCCAAAGATTGTGCTTGAACAGAGTGAGAATGAAAGGAGCAGCCAAAGGACAGATGAAGGTGGTTAGAGATGAAGAGTAGTCAAAAAATAAATAAATAAATGAGAATACAATATATTATATATGTGAACCCAAACCTAATATTAATGTTTTTATCTAATACGTACACCAAATAATTACTGTGGTGACTCCTCTCTTTGGTGGTAAAAAAAAAAAAATCAGCTGTTACTGCTTATATACACATTCTGTATATAATTTACAGATACTTCCATATTCCATTCAAGTCAGATAAAAGACCTGAGGGAGTAGATAGATAAGGTGCAGCCCGTTCATGTTACAATCTGAAATCTACACCCCATTGACACTGCACCATAAATCCAACTGACCCTGATAAACTAAACAAAACACAAAAGGATTGGGTTGCACTAGCTATTCATAAATCCCTTACTAACTCTGTGCATTGAGTCCTTTCCAAGCTCTACTGCTAGTTTGTGTCTAACTAGTGATTTACTTAATCACTTTTGCACCATAAAATGTTATGAATTGTCTTCAGTTAAGACTTTTATGTAAACAGGAAGTACCTGTCACATCAGAAGCTGTCCTTTGCAAATTTTGACGTGACTTTGTTGAATTATATGCATAATTGGAGAAATCAGTGTTACAGAGTTAGTTAGTAGTATTTACATAGTTTTGAATTAGCAAGAAATATTCCATTATGCTAACCTAAACCAGTGA
The DNA here is from genome assembly GCF_008692095.1 of Etheostoma spectabile. NCBI lineage: Eukaryota > Metazoa > Chordata > Actinopteri > Perciformes > Percidae > Etheostoma > Etheostoma spectabile. Next base: position 14,767,409 of record NC_045750.1, on the reverse strand, counting down.
TTCCCAAAGTGGGGGTCGGGACCCACAGGGGGGTCGCGAGCCAGAGAGGGGGGGGTCGCAAGTTGATTTCCAGAATTAAAAATTAAAAACCATTAAAAATAGCATATGTTAGCCATGATTTTAACACAAGATAAAACTGTTGTGTTATTTTGTGTTGTCAACATGCTTGTGTTTGGACACGCCTATAGTGCGTCCGCCGTTGCGCACAATGTTTATATACATTTATAGTGGGGGGGGTTGCGAGTCACTTGCACCGTTACTTTGGGG
>NC_045750.1:14765506-14767132 GCF_008692095.1 Etheostoma spectabile | reverse complement strand
CGTGGGCTGAAAGTTTTGGGAACCCCTGACCTAAACAACGCTATTTGGTCATGTTATTTCAGTCTGATGCTATTAGCATAATGTTTTGTAATTTAAGGTAGCCTATATCAAGTTTTTTTTTTTAGTTTACATCGTTATTAGGTCCAACATGTCAACCTCAACTTGTTTTATTCTTCATTCAGGTCACATGTTAGCAAGCTAACGTTAGCTTTGTCGTAGGTTCAGTTAGTCATGTAGCAGTTAAACCTGAAAGTAACTTGGTTTAGGTATTTAATAACTATTATATTCATAAGAGCTAAACTGTGTGATGTAACCTGTTTTTAACGTATTTCTCCACTTAGTAAACACTTGTGTTGTGTTATAATTACACTAGTTTCAACCTACAAAGAGTTGGTATATTTGGTCCAAGGACTTTGTAAAAGTTTGAGTAGATTTACACCAAAAGGGTCAAGCACCCAAAAAGATGAGAACATGCATATTTATTTTTCTCATTTAACCTGTATCTGTGTTCCCAGCTGTAATGCTATTTTAATGGCTATTTGTGCATAATATCATAAGCTCCTTATCTATGCATCTATGTTTTTTTTGTCCTCTTTGGCATTTAGTCTCACAGTGATGTGTGCCGGTGAAATATCCCTTTTTTTTCTCAGGAACATAATCCGACATCTTCAGCATACATTCACTGTCTTGTTTGAATGCATTGGTGCTAATCCACTAATCACTATCTATTGTGATGTGTCCGGTGAGCAAATCTGAATGGTTCCACCGCAGAACCAACCTGCATTGTTGGGAACAAGAGGTGGGGTGAGGAGGTTGACATTGCCGTTGGGGAGTCCGGGGTTTCCCAGGGAGGTGATGGGGGGCAGAGTCATTGGCGTTGGCACAAAGGTTTGCACGGAGTGCATGGAGGTGTTAGCCAGGATGGGTGTTAGGATGGGCATGGCTGACATAGCTGACATGGATGACAGACCAATTGATAGGTTTGGCATAGAACCCATTTCTATAAGGGGGAAACACACACGTGAACATGAACAGATCAAGAACAGTGTTTCACAAAACAGAATAACTTAAAGAGTTGATTTTTTTTTTGTAGAAGGAAACCCCTGAAAATGACTGTAACTCATCTGAGTTAAATCACTTTGCGAGAGGAGCTATTTCTTTTTCAAAAACACAAGCATCCCATTTTGAAATAAAACTCAAATGTATGAGTTCTTTTTTCAATGTGAAGCAACACTTCCAAGAAGTTAGGCTGTGGCTGTAATACCCTCTGAGAAATCTTTACCAAAACGTGCAGAAGAAGGGATGGTTGAAGCAGAATTGGAGACGGGAGGTTGCTTCATGGTAATTGGCAGGACAGATGGCAAATTCCGCCCCTGGAGTTTCAGTTTAATGAGCTTCATAGCGATGGAAAACTCCAGTCTGTCCATCTTTCCGTCGCAGTCCATGTCAGCTAGGTGCCTGCAGGAAGAGAGAGAGCTGAGGTGTTATAAAGGGTGCTTTTATTGAGACAGTAGAAAGGGCGAGACTTACACAAGGCTCTGGTTGGATTGAATTCCAGTAGCGTTATTAACACCAAAACACACACACACACACACACACACACACACACACACACACACACACACA
>NC_045750.1:14761278-14765486 GCF_008692095.1 Etheostoma spectabile | reverse complement strand
ACACACACACACACACACACACACACACACACACACACACACACACACACTCTTTCTCCCCCTCTTCCACACACAGTTTACTAGGTGGGGCAGGCTGTGAAGGAAGTGAGAGCTCAACAGGAAGTTAAAAAGCAGGCAGAGAGGACCAAACTTACTCTGGCCAAAACCAAAGGTTGGACCTACTGACCGACTTGTTTTGGCTTAACAGTGTGGTTAGTTGGTGCTTACCAGATCTCAGCCAGGACAGAAGCAGGCAGGCCAGACTGGAGGAAGAATTTCCTGGCTTGTTCTCCTAAAGACAAAAAAACCCGACTGGGGTTCAGAGAGACGGGCCTTTGACACAGCCGAACCACTGATGACACCACTTGTGTTTGTTATGACAACAGCCTACCTGAGACATAGCCGAGGATGGGGATGAGGGTGTCAAATTGTTTGTCATGTTTGGTCCTCTCCTCCGGAGTGATTTCCCACACGCTGGCTCCGCCTAGACAAATCCAAGAGACAAGCCTGACTTTTGGAATTGACTTTGAAATCACAATGACACATTGAGGTTGAGGTGATCTTGTTGGTGCAAATCTTGTCCTAACACATCTTTAATTTGCAATAACAGGATGAAGGATCACTTCACCTACTGGTTATCTGTCCACTAATCTCGCTTTGCCAGACCCTCCTCAAAAGTGCGCTGAAGGGGGGGTCTGGTTACTCCACACAGCATTCGGGGATAGGAGGAAAACATGTTCTTGTTTAATGGCATTTCTTTAAACCAATCACAATTGTCATGGGCAGCGCTAAGCTCCACATGCAGCCGCTGTAAAATAGTCATGTGAGAGAAAACTCAGATTGGACCGATAGCCCAGCTAGCAGTCTCAATTTAGAATGCAGAGATCTGAGGAGCAGTTAACAATAGTCCTAAAAATCCCCCGAATTTAAAATTCCAACACAAAGAAAGCGGAAGGAAACAGAAAATACATGCATCCGCGGAATTTCCTGCAGCACCGGAACAATCCCGAAAGTGGAACGTCAATATAGACTATGTCCCCCAATGAACTTTCACATATCAAAGGAAAAAGTGCCTTAAAGGAGAAAAAGGTAAAATGAGGACATTTTCAACAAAACTGTCAACCTCATAGTGGCACTAGAAGAAAAGTTGGGGGTCACCAAAGTCAGTAGGACTGATCCTCTGGAGACCAGGAATGTCTGTACAAAATGTCATGGCCTAGACTGACATTGCCACCCAAAGAGCAATGCCTTTAGCAAGACTTAAAAGTCACTACAACCATTACAAAAGCTCGGACAGAGATGCAAACTCACAAATTTATACAATATATACACCACACGTTAACGTTTAAATATACTGTAATCCTACCCAACTTCAACAGCTGACACCGGCACTGCTATGGACTGTTTAAGAATCTTGAATACAAGAGGATTCTGCTTTATTATAATACCAACTACATTTTGGAGCCCCAAACTTTCATAAATATGACAACGAGAAAAATATATTAGAAGAAAGCTATTTTAAACCATGGTGTGTGGGCTGCACTCCGCTACTCAACACATACAAATGCAGCAACTCATTAAAAGTCCCCGAAGCAGAAATGCTCATACCAAATTTAATATCTTTTTTAAATTCACCGTCCCAAAAGTCTGCATAATCTCCATCCCAAATGAGATCTCCCCCTCAGATGAAACCACTCTTAACCAACACCCGACAATGATTAATGTATAAAAATGTCTAGTCAGCTTTTCTTCACTCTGCTCCACTCTTGCATATCTCAAGGTAAGTTCAGAATTGTCCATGAATTTAACATGAAGTCCAGTGTGCTATGCGAGGGGTATGTAACTCAATTTGTACTCATTTTTTGTAAAATGTCTTTAAAAGAGGGAGATTGGACATTATCATCAGAGCTGATAATCAATTAATCATAAGAGGAATCCATGAAATCAACCAAATCATAACACAATCTGGGTATCTTCAAAGCCTTACAATTCATTTCTTTCACACTTTCAACTTCGGAGCCATGTTTAATTAATGAAATTGACAGGGTTGACATTGTGGCATAGATGGATCTTTCCATATGGCAGTAATTGAAGGAAGGAGATGTAGATAAGGAGACAATGACAGATAATAAGTCATGACAGTGGAGTTAGAGAAGGAGAGTGATGCACAGAAGATGATTCTGAACTAGAGAAGCTGAGTGATGTATTAGTTTATGTAAACTACATTGAGAAAGTAGAAACAGATGGGTTGAGAAAAGAAATTGGCCAATGCTACAGCTGTCAAGTTGACAATTGCAAAGTTATCAATGGCCAACAACAACTGAGGGGAAAAACAGAACACACTTTGTTAAAGGTCCCATGGTATGAAAATGTCACTTAATATGCATCCCCCCCCCCCCCCCCCCGCCTATGGTCTCCCGTGGCTAGAAATGGTGATAGGCGTAAACGAGCCTTGGGTGTCCTGCCCTGCCTTTGAGAAAATTAAAGCTCAGATGGGCCAATCTGGAATCTTGCCCTTATGAAGTCATAAGGGGAGGTTACCTCCCGTTCTCTGCATTGGCTGCCCAGAGAATTTGGCCCACCCAGTCTCCACCTTGCCCCCCCCCCCCTCTCCTCCTCAAAGGCTACAGACTCAGAAATGGCACGTACTAAGGAAAGCTCATTGTGGGACTGGCTCTAGCAGCTGTAATTCTGCACCAAGGCAAAATTTGGGCAAAGAGACTTCAGATATGGTATTAGGGGACCACTAAGCATCCAAAAGCATCCAAAGACCACCATATCATGGGACCTTTAATAAGCTCATGTGTAGCTCATCTTCCTCTGTTCCACAGAAGCAGATGGGCCTCCTTGATGCTAATGGCTGTAACCATAGAGATCACGATGGTACAACCCTCAAACAAAATCTTTCCACTGATGTTTCCCAACAGTGAGTTAAGCGTGAAATGAAAACATGTTGACAAATTGTAATTCCCCTCCTGTCATCATAAGCTCATCCTCAGTTTAAAGCTCTGTTTGTTGTGAAAATGTATAATTTACCCCAACAATCAATTTCATAAAGAAAACTAAAATAACTTGCTAAATGAAATGTATCCCCAAACTGATATGAATAATGGGGAAAAATGGAGATGGAATGTTGCTATAGAAAAAATCTGAATAGGAAATACTTGATAACAAAGTGATAAATCTAATTGGAGGCCATGGTTTAGATATTTAAGAAAAGTGTCATGATAATTCATGGCAAGGCAACAACAAATCTATTTAAAAACTCTGCAGCTGTTTAGGACTGAAGACTGAATTTAGATATGTCACTGGACTTTGGTACGTTGCCTTATGATCTACGCAAATTATTAACAATCATGTGATGGCTTTTATTCATGATCATGCCATATTCCCTTGTTACCACAAGTAATGTCAACAACAATCTGATTCAGATTCTCAGCCTGAGATGTTAGCGCCAGAGAATATCTTACACAGGAAGTTGTCTCTAAACTTTTAATTTCCACATAAACAACAATACTATTATCAGGGGAGCGTTGGTAGATGCAAAAGATTCAGAAAGTAGGAATGAAGCCGCATAGCTAAGGACAAGAACTAATAGTTGTAATATAGTAGCTGTAATATAAAATAGCAAAATGCAATTCTTTGTGCTATTATGGGAGTGTGTCTTTCTAGACCTGGTATCTAGGGTGTAGCTTCAGGAAATACCATGCTGCCCATGATGGAACTTCCTCCCTGGTGCTAACCCAAACACCCCACTGGCTCTTTTTGACTGCAGCACACACACAATCTACGCACACATATCTCTGAGGAATGACACAAAGTTACAGCGCAGCAGCCAGAACAGAGCTTAAGGGAGGAGAATTCAAATTTCACAATCAAAAACTGCCAGCTGTTTGCCTAACTGAAAGACGTCTGTTTGTTGGCAAACACCATGGTCGACTGACTGCCATGAGCTGGTTTCAATGTCTAAATATACTCCCTCTGCTCTAAAGCGCCATGGCAACACCTGTTCAGGTATATGATTTTTCCCTGACAAAGCCAATGTTGTTAGCTTGCAGCGCCCGACCTAGTTTTGGCATTGTCAGCAAAATTGCAAAAGGAGAAAGTAATTAATCACGCACCAAGATGTAAGTAGTATTCTCCACATAGTCTCGTTGGCTTTGACAGATCTCATTTAGAAGCTATTGTAAGTGAGAAAAAAAGGGGGG
>NC_045750.1:14759830-14761268 GCF_008692095.1 Etheostoma spectabile | reverse complement strand
GGGGGGGGGTTGATATTTAGCACAGTGCCACTGGGACATGTAGCTAGCATGGCCACATCCACAGGCCTGACAGTTGATTCAGCGTGGGTATATCAGCAAAGGGCTGAATGCTCGGTGAATGAATAAGTGGGGCACCACAAAGCTTCTTACACAGCAATGGCAGAATCCAGCGGGGTCTTCTGGGGCTTGAAAACATATGGCCACTGAATGTGAGACCAGATAAAAAGGTGCCAAATTGAAAGCTGCTCATTATGAGTCTTTTAAGCTACAGGTTTTAAACCTGCTTTTCAAAATAACTTTTATTTACAAGACATGAACAAAGGACTGCTGTTTGTTATGAAATAGTTTTTAGTGGGAACATTGCTGACATATTAGGAAATACACTTATTTGCTTCCTTGCCAAGAGTCAAATGACAAGGTCAATACCACTCCGAATATTAAGCTAGAGCCAAGTGATGGTTAGCTTAGCTTAGCAAAAAGACTGAAAGCAGAGGGAAACAGCTAGCCTGGCTCTGCCCAAAGGTTAAAAAAGCTAAGGGGGTTAACAGCTAGCCACCCTTAACTCTAGTTGCTAAGCTACCCGTCACTTGGTTATAGCTTCATATATAACTATATAACAGACAAATATGAGAGTTGTATCAATCCTCCCATCTAGCTCTCGGGAAAATTTAGGTATGAAGTGTATGAAGTATATAACTAACTAACTATTTATTAAATGTAGCTTCTGCTGTCTTTTGCAAACCAGAATTCTTATCTTGTCTTTCTGTTGCATTATCCCAGGCTGTCAATGTAAATCCATCCTGACAGACGCTGTCAAGTCTGCAACCTGGACTGTAATACTAATAGGAACAGCTTCCACAGCAACCTAGAAGACAATCTGAGCCTATACACAAGAGCCCTTCAGCAAATATTGAGGCAATATAACACAGACTATCCACAGAAGACAAAAAATGGCAGTATACTTATATGGAATAGCTTCCACAGCAACAACGTCTGTGCAGAAATTAAACCAACTGTACCACAGTTCCCCCTCTCAGCAGCTAGGACACAAAGAGCCTCTGCCTTGTGTGGTATTACTTCCCTTTGTCAGCCTGTGTGCTGTTGTCTAGGTGCTGTACGGCCCTTAGGAGACGCTGGAGTCAAATCTCCAGACAACTCAGCGCCGACCTTATGAGGGGGAAACCACATCACTGCTTTCATAACTATATTTACATATCAAACGCTTCACCTGGGGAGGACAAGATGATGTTGCGGATAGGTACCGATGATCAACAGTCTCTGCACGCTGCGGCGACGAACAAATGCTGTTGCATACTTGTCCACTGTTTTGAAAATTGACTGACTAATGACTTTACAATTGCCACATTTGACATTCACCATGTCCATTAGGGTGCAATAAAGCAAAGAGTTCACACACACACACACACACACACACACA
>NC_045750.1:14754091-14759820 GCF_008692095.1 Etheostoma spectabile | reverse complement strand
ACAAAAACACACACACACACACACACACACACACACAAATACACTTTCTCTGAGGCATTTTACAATAGAGGCCCTTAAGGCGCAGTTGTATGATGATCAAAGGCTGTGAAACAAGAGGATTAACACACACACACATACACACACTATTGAGTAATTCCGTCCATACTGAGGACGAAAGCGATGCATCCCATCCAAGACTGAACAGAAACAAATGCAGCTCCTTACATAGAAATACACAGCAGAATAGCTCACGATTCACACAAAATTGATTTAAAAAATAAGTATCTAATATTCCTTCGAGCGCTCTAGGATGAAGAGGTTTATACAACATAGAATTGTCTGTATTTGTTATTGTGTCACAGGATCAACTACATCCAAACTACTAGGTTTTCATCTTAAAGTCTGTTCATACAGCCCCTGATCAATATCTTATAATGCAATGTCAAGGTGCAGTTTACAGCTGACTGTAGGGACAATGAGTTCCACACACATCAGCACATCAGTAACGACTGAAACAAACACATCTTTCAGTTTTGACAGGACAATAATCAGAGGGGAAAAAGGCACAGCACTGCTGCTACTTAATGCTCAGCTCTGTTTTTGCTTCTTTCTTTTTTTTTATTCCCCATCAAACTATTCTTTTCAAGTTACTAATTTCCGCCCTGAACACTCTGCCCAAAGTGCATATTTACCTCCCGCAGACAAACCCATCATGAACAAGACAAAGTGTTCTTACCATTCATGGCTGCAGGGGGAGAGCACAGGCAGAGAGGTGAGTCCTCTACTCAGCTGGCTAGCTCTCAGGCATCTGCAGAGAAAGAGAGAGGAAGAAGGAGTGAGTTGGATTTCGTGTGTGTCACGGACCAACGGGTGTACAGTAAGTGAGGAACACAAGCATGCGTGTGTGAGTACCATAGAGAATGGAAATGATAAAAATGCGTGCAAAAGCGCGAGAAAAGAAATCTGTATACCCCGTTAACAGTGCAATACTGAACGGCTAACACGGTGAGGGACGACAGAGGAGGGGAAATAAAGGGAGAGGAGGGGGACAACATGACAGAGAGAGGGGAGGATGAAGAGCAGAGATGCAGACAATGCCACTGGGAAGAAGTATGCAAGAGGAGGGCAGACAGTTAAGGGAGACAGAGGAGGGAAAAATGATGGTGGTCGGAGCGGAAGGAAGCATTTATCATTGTCTGCCCTCGGATCACAGATGGCCGCTCAAGCCCGCCGCTTTTTGCAAAGTGAATCTTTATTTCTCCAATGTTAACATGTCTGTCGTTTGCCTTTTTGTGCAATTACCATTATATCAGGCTTTGGCTCCTATTGGGAATATAAGTATTTCTATTAATACGAATAGACTTTTTTTTTTTTTTTAATCTGGAATATAAACATCTATTTGTCTTAATAAGTATTAAAATGTATAAATATGAAGATATAAATATTTTCCTTATTATTAGGAATGTAAATACTTCCCTTAGTCATTAAGAATATACATATTCTTATTAGGAACATAAATGTGTCTCATAAAAAAATCTTTCATCAATATTTTTTGCAGAGATATACATGTTTTTCTTATTACAAATAAAAACATTTATTAACAGTTATTTTTTTCAGGTATTTATATTTGTATATATATATATATATATATGTGTGTATATATATATATATACACATACATACACATATACATATACATATCCTAATAGGGGTATAGAAATTAGTTTTTTGACAAGAGCTTGTCATCAAGGGCATTCCTGATTAGGTTGAGTAATAAAATATATATACACTGAATGCCCACACATATCTGCACTGCACAGACCACACACACAAAACAAAGAGCTACGGATGTACTGAGTGCAGACTGCATCCACTGTAGCTGGTGGGCATGGATACTGGTCCACCTGATGAGATCCCTCTGTGGGATCTCTGGCATGGTCCCAGGAGGTCGTGGGGAACAGACGAGTCCGTGCAGGTAGGCTAATACTCTGGAATTGGAAAATGAGCACTGTGTGTGTGTGAGCTTTCATTGTTGCACCACGGAAAGCTCCGCCACACAAAAATCCTCTGCAGGTGGAGTACCATTTTCTAGTCAACTGTTTCATGCCCGTTGGATTTTCATGCCATTTATCCTCTTTCTTCCATTTGCTGTTGTTGCTGGATCCTTTTTTCAGTCCAATTGATTTGCCAAGGCCAATCATTTGCGCTTCCTACATCTTTAAATTAATAACACACACTTCTTTATAGAGGTACTTTTCCTCCTTTTTCACATTAAGCTGAGTTCCTGCAGTTTCTCATTCTAGAATTCTAGCAGCTCTTTCAAATCCGTTCCATCCACTTAGACCTACCCCTTTATTTCCTCTTCTTTCATCCATCTATCTACAAGCCTACAGACCAGCCAGGTCTCTCCCCAGCCGTGACGCCTGTCAAGTCGAAGCAATCTCCTCTCTGATTTCAGCAACTCATTCCTTCGCACTACTTTACATCATTTCACTCTCCACTCTATTTCTTCCATTTCAGCTCCACTAATTCTTCTTCATCCCTCACTTAAACACGCATCCCGTCTTAAAGCACTCCCACCCAATTTCTTTCATTTTTTTCCTCTCCTTGTGCTTGTTACACTATTGCTCCATCATTTGGCTTCCCACCTTTTCGTGTGGATTCCTAGAGGGGGAGATGGTGGTTGTAGTATAAATCATTCTCTGCACATGCCAAAACTGCCAATTACTTAAGAGCAATGAACCGCTCACTGTGGCGTATGCCTCTGCATACACACTTACATGTGCTTGTACGTGTGCGCAAGCTCACACACAATGTGAGAAAGAAACACACGCACACACACACAAATGTTCAGATAATACAAAGGAAGCAGTTACTCATAGACAATCTTGTTATTCATATTAAAGTAACACATAATTGTGTGAATAGTCATGTTCATTTCATTAAACGGGATTGTAGACACTATATCCTATCCACCCATAAGACTAAGCTAGCTAGCATTTCGTAGCTAGCTTTGAAACTAGCTAAGTAGTGCTGCCAACCGAATTTATAATTAGGTCACGTAAATTGATAAACGTTATTTGTACGTTGAGATGTGTTATTGTTGGTAAATCAGGTCAGATTTGTGGACTGTATTATCTCTTTTACTCTTCCTTCTAAACAGGTCATATACATTTGATATGGCAGCAATATGTCAACACGCTAGCGTTAGCTTTATCAGTTCCACTATGCAACAGTTACACATGGCAGTTTGCCTACTTGGTTTTATTAAAAACTTATGTCTATGTTTAAAAATAAATTTGTGTGGTGTATCCTGTCGTAATTTAGTGCTGCGGTAAATCTGCCCTTAGTAAATACATTACGACAGACTTTTTTTGCATAATATAACTCAAATAAAAAAATCAATACTTCTAGAGGGCTAAATAAATAAGGAAGCTGTTGCAGTAGTTATTCACTGGGTTTTTATTTGAATGCTTTACAGTGTTTCCACTGACATAAGGTCAAGTAGGATAATGCCAGAATATTCATTCTTGGGTGAACTATTAATTTATATATAGATAGCACAGGAGCCTTCTCTTACAGCCCCTTAGCTTTGTGTGTGCATGTGTAAATACTGTACATGAGTGCCACACACTCCCTTATGTAAACACTTTGTATGAAGGTATTAAGCAGACTCTTATCCACCTTCATACAGAAAGACTTTGTACCGTAAGGTTTATGTGGTTTAAAATACAAGATCGTATCTGCCATGGGCTACGTTCGAGAGTCTTCTCTGTTCAAACAGGACACATCCTGAATATAAACAATACTAAATCAACACGAGGCACGGAGGACACCCTCAACATGAACACCAACAGCTTTTTGCTTGTTGTTCCTAAATACCCATGGAGTAAATGAAAAGACTTGAGCATTTCTGAAATGTCTGTATTTTTGATTTGATTCATCTTATAGCTCCCTGTTGTTGTAACCAATGTTATGTTGCACAGAGGTCCTGTAATGGAAACAAGTTATTTCATAATATGGGCCGCTCACAGCTCTCCTGACCCTAACCTTATAAACAAATATGTACAGAAAAGTTTGCTTATAACTGGAAAAACAAACTCATCTCTGTGTTCATGTATTTAGACTAACAATTTTAATAACGATCACTTTATTGGCACATCCAGTACGTTGTAATGAATGGTGTATGGTGGAACACTTTGAGGTTAAACAGCAACAGCCTTTCAGGAATTTATTTTAAATTCAAAAGTGTGACATAAAGACTATGAACCATATTAGTTAGCCCATGCTTTCATTGAAGAAAATAGCCTGACTGACTTTTTCCTGGAGCTTGTTATCAAATGACGGAAGTTCCACGCTTAGATTAAGCAATTAAGGCTTGACAATTGGCCGTTGACTGTTGGGGTCCCCAGGCTCATAGGGGCCCCACTAAGTCCCAGGTTCACTGCCATGTTTAGTTAGCTAACCTCGCAGAACAGCTTGTAAAGAGGCACTGTGTCAAAATCTGGTTTTAAGATCTTTTATTATTTAGAAAGGCTGCAGCATTGGCAGTCATTGGAGTACAGGGTGCACTGAGTAGTTGATCGTAACAGAACACACACAATGCATAGAGGGTGGGTGGCCAATAGGAAAATAGCAAACATTTTGTCCTGAGGCCCCATTAACAGGTTACTCTGATCATGCATGCGATGGCAAATGACCTGTCATCGTGTCAAATGAAAAAACAACTTGTTTTTCTCAAAATACTTTTCCAAGGTCAACAACGAACTTTCACAACCAGTTTCTTTCATTTGTTTATGGGTATTACAATTAGGCTGACAATGTTATATTTCTTATATGGGTCCCTGTTGCAGCTCCAAAAGCCAAAGCGCCCAGACACTCTTTTCTCTGCAGCATTGATGGTATATTGATATTTAAAAGTGCTACATGTAGCACATTAAAAGTTTTTGATTTGGTGAACAGTGTGAGTCACTCCGGGGACCAGCGGTTTGCTGACCCACTGCACCCTGGAAGAAAATGACTCAAATGAAACTCTGACTCTGCCCTGCATGCTGATTGACACCTGTGCGCGCCGCACTGGCCCGCTCGGATGTGCGTATCAATGCGACGGCCTGTGTGCACGAGTGTGTCTGACACACACTCCTCAAACAGAGGGGGACCCTGTTCTCGCAGACACAGCCCAGGAAGCTTTGCTGAGCCTGAGGATGAAAGAAGCCTGTGTGCATGTGTGTGCATGTGTGTGCATGTGTGTGTATGTGTTTGTATTTTCTGCCTATTCACAAGAGCGCAGAAACACACAAAGACATCCACACACCTTCCTCTGTTGTGCTACAGGTGAAAATAGGGGATATTAGGTCAGCTCGAGCAATGATTCACCAAAGCCTATTTTACTTCTTTTACGTTTCCAACACTTCATACACACACTCAGTATTAGAGCCCGACGGATATATATCGGCGGGCCAATATTAGGCATTTCCCTGCATATCTGGGTATCGGCATTTATAATGGCCAATTTGAAAAAATAAAAAAAAATTATGATGACAAATAAAGGATTGTGATAAATGAATATTTAAAAAATCAAAACGGACTGTCAACCATGTTATGAGCGTAGGCGTTGCATAGTTCTTCCACCAGAGGGCGCTCTACAACGTCCCTGTTGGCAACACGTTGGCAACAAGTTTTTTTGCATTTTTATTCATTTTATTTATAAGAACTTTAATATATTTTGA
>NC_045750.1:14750162-14754081 GCF_008692095.1 Etheostoma spectabile | reverse complement strand
TGTTCTGTTGTGACAATAAAACAACATCCTATCATATTATTTTAGTGAGAACTCAAATAACTACAAATAACTAATGTTAGGTAAATCTGTTTTGTGTTTGGTAACGCGTTTCTAGATCTTTTTTAAAATATAGTATATCAGCCGATATATCGGCATATCGGAATATCATATAAATAACCAGATATTCGTATCGGTATTGGCCTTAAAAGTCCTTTATTGGTCGGGCTCTACTCAGTAGCATGTCCTACCTCAGCTTCTAACCTATGTACCTTCGGCACCAGACTGCTATTCCTGACTAAGTATTATTAGTCCAAATTGTCTTTAATATAGCATTCCCATTCTCCATAAGCTCTCACTCTCTGCACAACAATGAAAGTGTGTGTGTTTATGTGCACGTGTCGGTTACGCAATGCTTTGTGTCTTAACAGGTGGATGTACAATAGTTCCTGCTGGGATGAGGGCAAGGATCCCTGGGAACTGCAGTTTAGATGGACTTTGAACACTTCAGCAAACAAAAAAACGTCCTCTTTCTGTTTTCACTGAGAGCAGCAGAACGCACAAACACACAAGTGCACACACACAATAAGCAGTCTCTATAATTAGTCTATACTGCAGTGAATGTACACAAGCAGCATAACTGCTCAACTTGCTCGAATCGTCATATGGACAAATGAAAAAACTGCACCAATGTTAAACAATCTACACATCTGATGACACCTTTGAATTACAAATGCTCTAAAGACACACAGACACTCACTCCTCTATAGGGAGTTCCTGAAATGAAAGGAAGGGGGATTTTCTAAAGATCAGGATGGCCATTTTAGTAGTTAGTCTGGGTTTTCTGTATACTAAAATGAAAAGTAGCAGCGTGTCATCTTCAGTGAACACACCTTCTCTGTGAATGGTTTACTTTAGGGAAAAAGATGGGACCTTTGAATTTATATTTTATGGCATAAAACAAAAACGTCATTATTGTATTGTATAGGCTATTTATACATGTCACTAACAGTGGATTATCTTGAAAACATAAAGGCAATTTGCAGCCGGCAGCCCTAATTTTGGCTATTCAAAAAATATGTCTTATTTATTTTTTATCTTCAATCTGCAAAAATACATTTGCATATTATAGATATAATGTCTGACAAACGTATTTTTCAACCATATAATATATGGGATGTTCTTCATCTAAAACGCAGACAAAGGCTACTCAGGGTTTAGTAAATGGTGTTAGGAATTTACATATTTTAGTGTAGACATTTTGGTTTGACACATCTACATCCAAACAGAAACCACACTGTTAATACGCTACACTGCCTCGCCTTTTAAATGTATGATTTATTGAAGCAGGACATCCCACTTACCTTCCAATAAAAAGGTGGAAAAAAAAAACACAAAACAAGGCCAACAGCGATAGTAAGTTTTACATTTTGTCCTATCCCCCTGATAACATTAAAAATGATTTCTGGTCATTTACCTGTTGCGGTAGAATAGCGGTGTGGATCCGACATCCAGGCTGGCAAATGAAGCTGCTGGAGGGAGGAACCGGTCCGCCAGCCGGGGCGGGTGGGGACTGGAAATGGGCGTCTCCAGAAAGTCAAGTCACACAGAATTACACATAGAACTTCCGGGCATGATTTTCACAAAAAAAAAACAACTCCTTGACGCTAATAATATGGCAGCACTTCACTCCTCGACGCAGCGGCCGCGGGTTCGAATCCGACCTGCGGCCCTTCGCTCCACGTCATCCCCCCTTTCACTTCTTCAGCTGTCCTTTCATTAAAGAACTAAAAAGTTCTAAAACAGGATATTTGAGAAAAAAAAAGCTTTGCCAGACCATCCTCAAAAAGCTACTGTAGAAGGGGCTGGCTATTCCACACAGGTTTAATGGCATTTCTTTAAACCAATCAGAATCGTCATAGGCGGTGCTAAACTCCGCATGGGGCTGCTGTAAAATAGTTATGTGGAAAAAAACTCAGATTGGACAGATAATCTAGCTGGCTGTCTCAATTTACCATGCAGAGATTGGAGGAGCAGTCAACGATAGTCGGCATTTGACGACTGTGTTTCTATATCCTCTTTAACAAGCTGCAACCATAATAACTTCACAAAGTACACTCGTAATTCAGTTATTCACTCATATTGTTTTTTGCTCAGGTAATGAAGTCAAAAGTTATCTTGTCAACGCCGAAAATACATTTTAAACGAGCAATGGTAATTTACCCTTTACAATGTGCTAGAATTAGCTAGATGATTAGCTAGAAAAGGAATTTTTTGGATATTGTTTTGGTACGTGTGGACGTGGCGTAAGACATGAACATACAACACATTCACTCAGTTTCAGCACAGCCGGACACTGCTGCTGTAATGTCTGACTGACTATGTCGTCACACAGAAAAGCAGCAGGGCCAGATAGCTTCTAAACATAGGTTGCCCACTCTACTAGTTCACGTTCACTTACATTTATGCAACGCTTAAAGACTTTTACTTTGAAAGCACAACCACTTGACCTAAGTTCTCTTGCTGTTTGATGATGCATTGACTGGGCCGGGTCAAAGCCAATGAATGCGGTTCATTCACACTAATTGCTGAGATGTGTACTTTTAAAGAGCTAAAGTCAAAGTTATACGCTATTTTGTAACCAAAGCATATTTGGAGTTTACTTTATAATTCTGTTGAGTCAACTTTGCATAATTACCTTTTGTCCCTATCTGGCCTATGTGAAGAGTGAATTCCTTTGAGTTGCCGATATCTGTAGTTTATTGCATATTCTTGTTTTTTTCAGGAGGGCCTAGAAAATCTTTTCGGCCCCCAAAGGACATAAGAGTATTACATCTACAAGTTAACCTGACCCTGATACTATTACTGGTTGAGTTGAGGATGAATGACAATAGGAGATAGAGCAGTTGGTGTTGAATACTCTTTAAGCAAATACAAAAGATCAGAGAGTTTTATCTGCAACACATAACCAAATAACCATAGGCCGCAAGCCACAAGTTCCTAATATTTGAAAAGAACACTGACAACGCAGAAAAGGTGCTTTCACAATTTTATATAAACTCAAATGGCAATGAGAAAAAAACACTAGTCCATCAAGATCCAGGTCATTTTTCTTTCTATAGTGCATATCTGAATAATACAAATATGAACAAAATTATTGACATTGTGAAATCTTGCGGTTAGATGCTCACTTAATTTTCTGTCATAGTTTTTGTAATATACAAAAGTGTTATGAATAAACAAAACAAAAATGAATGATGAATCCTAAAAAAGGTACTAATCAAAAATAAAAAGCAAAAAAAAAAATGTAGACAGGAAAACAAGCACTTTTAAAAACAGACCATAATGCCTCAGATGACCATATGCTATATTACTGCCAACTGCCATTGAAACATATCATATATATATCATATATATTTTTGAGGCATCCATTTCTTAAGCAACAGTTTAACTGTGTTATCTACATTTTTGCAGCATTGAAATGATCATCTACATTCTCCCTCAACAAGGAATACATTTTCATAGCAATGAAGGCAGCTTATAGCATCTGTTTAGTATGAATCACACCTGTCTCTTGTGAAAACTATAGTTTTGAACATTAGGAAGACATTGCTCTAAACCCCAATTTTCACCGGGCTGCGGATCGGCTGTCAATGTGCTCTCATTGCCCTGACCTATTGTTACCATGGAGTATTCCTGTGATCCTACTGCTTGAAGTGGGACTAAATACTTCACACCCTCAGTGTCCCATTCGGTTTTTATAAGACTCACATTCTCGTTTTCGGATAGTGTTTTCCGACTTTCAGTGTACGGCCATAAAGTTAATAGAGTATATTCAAGGGGTGCTGTAGGTTCACCTGGGACTGCACGCTCGACATCCTCAGCGTTTGATTCCGTTTTGACATCATCATAATGTGGATCG
>NC_045750.1:14750081-14750152 GCF_008692095.1 Etheostoma spectabile | reverse complement strand
TTAGTCTGTAGACTCTTATTTATCTGTACTATTGTCCCTGGGTCGGTTTTGACATCATCATAATGTGGATC
>NC_045750.1:14746301-14750071 GCF_008692095.1 Etheostoma spectabile | reverse complement strand
TTAGTCTGTAGACTCTTATTTATCTGCACTACCGTCCCTGGGTCTGTTTTGACATCATCATCGCGTGGGCAATACTTTTCCTCAGTGTCCAGTTCTAGTTTCACATAGTCATAATGTGGATTGCACTCCTCTTTAATCTGTGGGGTTCTCTGGAGAGGATTGCCACAACCAACACTCACTAGACCGGTATTTATCTGCACTATCGTCCCAGGCTCTGTTTTGACATCATCATAATGTGGACAATACTTTTCCTCAGTGTCCAGTTCTGGTTTCACGTTGTTATAATGTGGATTGTACTCCTCTTTAATCTGTGGGTTTCTCTGGAGAGTACTGCCACAACCAACACTCAGTAGACCGCTATCCATCTGCTCTATTGTCCCAGGATCCAACAGATCCTGGGACGCGTCACAGATAGTTTTGACACCATCGAGAAAATAGACGCGATAGACATCTGAATGGTATTTCACTTGGCGCACAAACCTTCCCTCAGTCTTTTTCTTGTATGGGTCTTCCCGGGAATACTTGTTCCCTTTCTCAATTAGTCTCTTCTCGAAAATCATTTGTGAAGCCTTGGATGCAAACACAAATGGCAACTTGAAGACCTCGTTTGGTCTGTAACGATTTTTACCACGTTGCTTGATCATGGCTTTGACTTTGGATGAAGTTGCACTAGAAAATTCCCTGCGCCTGTGTTGTTGAGAGCTAAGATCAAAGTTATAGTCAAGGATGTCGTACACCTTGTGTGGCAAATAGTGTCCGGTTTTCTTAGTTGCAAATTTATGTATCTCACACACTGCAGCCCTGGTCAATAGCTTCAAGTCCAGTTTTTCTTTCTCTCCTGATTTTGAGGACAGGTCTAGATCCAAACCTATCTCCGTGCAAATAGGAAAAGGGTTAACTGGTATTTGACGCTGACTTTTGGGGTTTTGTAAGTGATCCTGATTGTCAGTGTTTCCTGAATCTGAGACGTCGTCTGAGTCTAGATCAGACTCTCCGAGAGGACAAGTGTAGTCGTTCTCGGTCTCCATTTCCTCTTGTTCCATGTCTCTTTTTCTTTCACTTGGTTTTGATGACCACTTGATTTCATGACTTCGCAGTGTGGCTCGTTTCATCTGTGTTTGCAGTGACAGCTTCATCTTTTTGATAGCTTTCTTCCATTCCCTTTTCTGTATGGCAGCTGCCCGTTTCAGTTTACTTACATCTCCAGGTTGTTTGTGAGAGGACGGCTGATTGACAAAAACTTCATCAAACCAGGCCAGCCCGTCGTCCTTTAGTGCAGTCGCTCTGCGGAACAGCTGCGCAACATCAACGTCTGGCATCTGCATGCCTAAATTGAAGTTGTGTTCAAGGACTGCATGGATTATACTACTTTTTTTTGAACACATTTTTTGGCAAAACTGGCCACTTCAATCAGACCCCCCGTGTCAATACATTTGTGTCGAGCTTTTTTCTTTTGATCTTTGTCCACACACAGCTCAAACCTATTTCTTGCAGTGTGGGTAACTGTCCTTTATCCTCTCCCTATTTGCTGAGAAGTTAGAGGACGGAGCTTTTCCATGGCAGTGACTGCGTCAGTTAGGGTTTGTGGACAAGGTTGATGCACGTGACCAGGGTCGTTCATCCTGAAAAGCTTATGGCTTCTGACTTGATCGCATTTGGGGCAATATGCAGTTTCTGAATCATAAATCTTGTAGGTACCTCATGTCAGGGAGTTTAAACCGCACTTTCATTTGAGGAATTCTGGATTTTTTATGTGAAATCACTCTAATGTTTCCATAGTGTGCTGTGCAAAGGCACTGCGATGCAGCTCATTTTAAAATCAAGATGGAAATTTACTCCAGTATCTCAGTGATGAAATGCTTCTGGCTGACAGCAGTGCTGAGGCAAACTGTTTAATTCAACCAGGATGCCATTGGTCAGTAATGTGGGATCACGATTTTGTTTACTCCAGATCCTACATTAAAATCAAGGCTAATTTTTTGCATCTGGAGTAAGAATAAAGTGGGCAGTGTTCTTCATGAGGAATTGAGAGGATTTGCTGAATTTGATTGGCACGCAATTTCCACAGCTTTAAATTGAGCTTATTTTGTTTTTAGTGTCGAATTCCCACATCTTTTTCTTTGAACTGAGCCTGGGAAGAACCAGCACTACATGCATCTACATTGTGGTCTATCTGGCAATCCAGTCCACTTTCTTTGAGAAGTCTTTTCTTGTGCCCTTTCTTCTCCTTGAGAGTTTAAGACTGGCCACTAGATTCCTTTGCTCCACTATAGCAGGAATTCGGGCAACGATACTTTTGGCAAGATCAGAATCTCCACTTTGCAAACCAAGATCCAGTTGTGTCTGAGGATGTCAAGACAGATTTGCTCAAATGTTCCACACAACGTTTCTGCAAAGTTTGTCACTTCGTCATTGCTTCATTGGTCAGTTTGCTGATATCCGATTTTTTGTTTGGTTGACGTTTGTTTACATGCAACTTTAGACCTATTTCCTTGCAGATGGGATACACATCCACACTGTTGCTTGAAATATGATCTTTTGTTCAGCATGTGAATGAGCAGGACGCCCGGGAGCAACCTCACACTCCTTGTTTCTCTTGATTTACCAAATATATTAATTGCATGCGACCAGGAAATTCAAAGATATCTTTTGAGAATTTAACTGCATCTTCAGTTTTTCAGTTGCCTTACTCTATTCATGATTTCACATGTGAAAATACTTCTCTGTATTCACTCTGCAGGCTGATGTCATAGTTGTACTCAAGAATCTCCATGATGAAATTTTGTTGGGAGAATTAATTGCTAAGGCAAACTTAGCAACGTCGATATAACAGAATTTTGTCAAAGAGTCAACATTGAAGTTTTGCTTTGGGCCAAATCCAACATCGAATTCAAGGCCAACTTTCTTGGACATGTTGAATGGACCCAACTCTAACGAAGAGAGAATTTGTTTTACACGGCTAGCGCGCAACTTCCACATGTTTTTCTCTGTTCCCATTTTTTCCGGTTCCGTGTCAAATTCTTTGCCAGTATCTGCGGCTTGATGAGACTCTCCTAAAGGGCTATTGAAATTGTTCTCTGTTCCCATTTTTTCTTGTTCAATGTTACATTCGTTTGATGACTTTCTTGGAGTCTGTGTTTGCTCTTCAACTCCACAAAGCCCGCTTTCATCAGGTCGACTTGCAAATGGTGGGTTCACATTTGAGTTTACAGTTGATAAAGTGGATGAAATATCAACGGTGGTGAGGATAGGTGCACAAATGCCCGGACAACTTGAGTTTGATTCTCTAGAAATGTCAGAGCTCATGGGACAAATTTTTGGGTTTCGTAAGTGATCCTGATTGTCAGTGTTTCTTGAATCTGTGACGTTGTCCGAGTCTACATCAGACTCTTTGAGAGGACAAGCGTAGTTGTTCTCGGTTTCCATTTCCTCTTGTTCCATGTCACACACCCCTCTGGTCAATACCTTCAAGTCTAGTATTTTTCTTTTACCTGATTTTGATGTCACATCTAGATCCAAAGCTATCTCAGAGCAAATGGGAAAGCAGCTTCCTTTACTGTGACGATTTGAATTTGATTTTGCATCATGGACTTTATGACTTCGCAGTGTGGCTCGTTTCATCTTTGTTTGCAGTGACAGCTTTCTCTTTTTGATAGTGTCCTTCCGTTCACTTTTCTGCATGGCAGCTGTCCGTTTCAGTTTACTTACATGTCCAGGTTGTTTGTGAGAGGACGGCTGAATAACTAAAACTTCATCAAACCAGGCCAGCC
>NC_045750.1:14744640-14746291 GCF_008692095.1 Etheostoma spectabile | reverse complement strand
TCCTTTAGTGCAGTCGCTCTGCGGAACAGCTGTGCAACATCAACGTCTCGCATCTGCATACCTAAGTTGAAGTTGTGTTCAAGGACTGCATGGATTATGCCACTGTTTGTTGCACACAATTTTTTGGCAAAACTGGCCACTTCATTCATAGCCCCTCGTGTCAATACATTTGTGTCGAGCTTTTTTCTTTTTTGATCTTTGTCCACACACAGGCTCAAACCTATTTTCTTGCAGTGTGGGTAACTGTCCTTTATCCTCTCCTCTATTGCTGAGAAGTTAGAGGACGGAGCTTTTCCATCGGCAGTGACTGCGTCAGTTAGGGTTTGTGGACAAGGTTGATGCACGTGACCAGGGTCAGGTTCATCCTGACGAAGCTTATGGCTTCTGACTTGATCGCATTTGGGGCAATATGCAGTTTCTGAATCAGTAGAATCTTGTAGGTACCTCATGTCAGGGAGTTTAAACCGCACTTTCATTTGAGGAATTCTGGATTTTTTATGTGAAATCACTCTAATGGTTTCCATAGTGTGCTGTGCAAAGGCACTGCGATGCAGCTCAGTTTTAAAATCAAGATGGAAATTATACTCCAGTATCTCAGTGATGAAATGCTTCTGGGCTGACAGCAGTGCTGAGGCAAACGTGTTTAATTCAACCAGGATGCCATTGGTCAGTAATGTGGGATCACGATTTTGTTTTACTCCAGATCCTACATTAAAATCAAGGCCTAATTTTTTGCATCTGGAGTAAGAATAAAGTGGGCAGTGTTCTTCATGAGGAATTGAGAGGATTTGCTGAATTTGATTGGCACGCAATTTCCACAGCTTTAAATTGAGCGTATTTTGTTTTTTAGTGTCAGGGGAATTCCCTACATCTTTTTCTTTGAACTGAGCCTGGGAAGAACCAGCACTACATGCATCTACATTGTGGTCACTCTGGCAATCCAGTTCCACTTTCTTTGAGAAGTCTTTTCTTGTGCCCTTTCTTCTCCTTGAGAGTTTAAGACTGGCCACTAGATTCCTTTGCTCCACTATAGCAGGAATTCGGGCAACGATACTTTTGGCAAGATCAGAATCTCCACTTTGCAAACCAAGATCCAAGTTGTGTCTGAGGATGTCAAGACAGATTTGCTCAAATGTTCCACACAACGTTTCTGCAAAGTTTGTCACTTCAGTCATTGCTTCATTGGTCAGTTTGCTGATATCCAGTTTTTTGTTTGGTTGACGTTTGTTTACATGCAACTTTAGACCTATTTCCTTGCAGATGGGATACACATCCACACTGTTGCTTGAAATATGATCTTTGGTTTCAGCATGTGAATGAGCAGGACGCCCGGGAGCAACCTCACACTCCTTGTTTCTCTGATTTACCAAATATATTAATTGCATGCGACCAGGAAATTCAAAGATATCTTTTGAGAATTTAACTGCATCTTCAGAGTTTTTCAGTTGCCTTACTCTATTCATGATTTCACATGTGAAAATACTTCTCTGGTATTCACTCTGCAGGCTGATGTCATAGTTGTACTCAAGAATCTCCATGATGAAATTTTGTTGGGATGAATTAAGTGCTAAGGCAAACTTAGCAACTTCGAGCAGAACAGAATTTGGCAAAGAGTCAACATTGAAGTTTTGCTTTGGGCCAAATCCAACAT
>NC_045750.1:14740071-14744630 GCF_008692095.1 Etheostoma spectabile | reverse complement strand
GAGTCAACATTGAAGTTTTGCTTTGGGCCAAATCCAACATCGAATTCAAGCCCAAATCTTTTGGACTTTTTGAATGAACCGTACTCTAATGAAGAGAGGATTTGTTTTACACGGTTAGCACGCAACTTCCACATGTTTATCTCTGTTCCCATATCCTGTTGTTCCATGTCACGTTCGTTGCCAGTGTAGTCGTCCAGATCAGCCTCATTTAGAGGAGGATGGTAACAATGATCTCCCTTTGCTGTATGATTGCACAAATCAGTGTGATGATGTTTGTTTGTCTTTATGTCTTTAGACTGCCCTCTTCTGCTCCTTTTATTCACGCTTCCACTTGTTGTCAACACAGCCCTTTTTTCCTGTTTACTTTTTAAATCAGACTGCCTTCTTTTAGTCTGGAATGAAAACGGCTCATTTTTAAACTCTGGGCTTACTTTGCTGATGATCATAAGTTGCTTTCTTTTTTTCAGAAGGTTTGATATCTTGGAAAAAACTCGATTTTTCTCCTGTGGACTTTTGAGATCAAGTTGAAAGTTGTGCCCCAACACATCGAAAACAATACGTCTGAAGGATGGAGACAGTATTTTAGTGACATGTAGTAGTTCTAACATCACACCATTTGTCAACAAACCTAGATCTAGACTTTGTTTTGTCCCAATGTCAAGGTTCAGACCAATTTCTTCACAATAAGGGAACAAAGAGGGAAGAACATCCTCTTTGAGTTCTACTGCTGACGGTGCTCCTGAATTCTTTAACTCATCCTCACGTTCACTGTCATCACCATGTGCTCCATCTATCTTTTCTGAGAGACTTTCTGTCTTCACGTATTCTATGGATGTTGCTTGTGAACACTTGAATGCTTCTTGATATTCACTATCATCGGTATCATCAATTTGCACCAGGGAACCCCCTGTCTTGCGCTCTGTAGATGCCATTTTCAGTCCATTGTTGATGTTGCATTTTGGCTTAGATGATATGTCAAAGAGCGTAAACACTTCCTTTTTATCTTGCAGTGATGGGTCTTTGATTTTGTTTTCAAGTTGCTTGGTAAAATAAACACGCTGTTGCTCATTTTCCAATCCAAGGTCGAAATTGTTCTCCAGAATGTTCGTGATAAAACGCATTTTGTTATCGTTTACTGTTTTTGCAAAGTCACAGATCTCAAGCATGACACCATTTGTCAATAATTGTGAGTCATGTTTCTTCTGTGTCTTGGATGCTTCATTGAAATGTAATCCTATTTTATTGCTGTGATAGAATGGTTCAGGATGTCTCAAAAAAGTCTTTATGTGCATACTGCGCCACTGCCATACTTTGTTTGCATCCATCTTTTTTTTGTCCTTCAGACTGCAGGCGTCCCTCCTGTCCAGTTGTAGTGATCTACTGTTCCTCTGGGTCTTCTATGTCTTCCTTTCCTTTATTTAGTTCAGGAGAAAGAAAAAAAGGATATATGATAAATGACTATATCTCAGCATTACACTGTTTTTTAGTCACACTTAATCAAATGCTTTATTTATTTGTTATTTATCAAACTAAAATACAACACATTTTATCCTTAGAGCTTATGAATGTGATGATTTGTGAGCATGCCTCCTCCTTGTTGTAACATTTTCGAGCTTTGGGTTCTTGCCGAACAAAAAACAAAGACCATTTCTTTTGAGATGGGATGTAGTGATTTGCCTTAGTACTACTGTAGTATTGGACACTTAATTATTATATAATTATATTTAGGACTAGTTGGACCATAGTTATAGAAAAAAACATTACTAGCACAAACTGATGCCTCAGTAAAAGAAAAGATCATGGCTCAAACATTAAAAGCACTCACATTTGTTTAAAATGGATTCATGCATGTGGGATGATGTCTAGCTCTTGCTTCTATGTGGTTCAAATGCATTTGTTTGGATTCACTTTGGGTTAAAAGTGCTAAACTTAAACTTAAAAGTGTTAAGTTAATTGAACCTGTGGAGTTTCTGTGCAAAAAAAAGAGCTATGTTTACATTCAGCATTTCTCATCAAAAGACATTGTGCATGTAACATTGAGCTTTTCAGTGGGGCACTTAGTAAAACTCCCTCTAAAACTCCTCACCATTTTAATATGTAATAGAGTCTGCATCACAAGGAATCTAATAATAGACCAATATATGTAATAAACAGATAAAAACAAAAGCAAATCCTTTTTTCCACCACAAATACCAGTAACCAAGTATGTGTAGTACTGTATTTACTATTTTAGAGTTGTCTTTTCAATGACAATGACAGAAAATTATTTCAGTTTACCAGTTGTTGGCAGAATTTTGATCCCTGGGCACATGTAAATGATACAAACAAAAGGGAAACCCTTTTATTGAATTATAGATCCATAGCACTACTAGTGGTCAAGAAAGCATAACAGCTCCGTTTTCACTTATCACAACCATGCCACAAAATCTATCAAGAGGACAGACCAACCTTCAAACTATGGCTGTGATAATAAAACCATAACCGCAATACCATGGTGACTGCATGCCGGCTGCAGAGTTGAGCTCATTACAGATATCACTTCACATTTTTATTTTTTTATTTTTGTAGGTGTAAATTACAGGTGCAAATAGTGTCTGATATGTTACATTGTTTAGTTAGCAAATGTCAGTGTAAGTTTGGCTTCCTACATACCTTGTAAGACGTGATTTAGCTTAGCTATAACTTCCTCCAACATGTCTGGCACACTGTATGTCTGCCTGCTAGGTGGACACCCTCCTATCGGCGATGGGACGGTGCTGGTACAGTGCAACCCTGAATGAAACAAGTTTGAAAGTTTAAGTCATGCATATCACGCTCGCACAACACTCCAAAAATAGAAAAAAACAAGAATTTAATAGTGGTGGAAGAAGATTCACATGTTCCTCCAGAAATGTGCATGCACATTCTACATCTGGAAAGTAACAAGTAACTTTGTCAAACACATGTAGTGGAATAAAGAGTAGGAGTAGAAGTATGAAGTAGGCTAATGGAACTACAACACCAGAGGCGGAGTGGCAATCAGGAGAGTCAGGACTTTTCCCGGGGGGCCAGTAGTGTTTTAAAGGCTGCAGGGGCTGGTGTGATAATAGTTATGTATAAAAGCTGTCTGTGGGTAGTGACTGTTGAGGTGCATGCCAAAGGCTGACGCGGACACGCGCGTCGCACCGCGAGCGTGCGCGCGCACCACACGGAGATATAGGAGAAAGAGAAACGGAGACGACGCTATTTGAAGTTTGATGAGCAGGTTGAGACTGTCTGTGTGCGTCCTCGAGATCTGTGAGTCATGTAACTTGTGTTGTCAGTTCTTTAAACTTGTTGTAGGCTAACGGTTTATAGTGTATAGTGCTAACCCAACTTAAGCTAGCTAGTGATTTGTTGTCTTCGTTCTTTGCCTGTTAGCTAGGTTACACGTGTCTGTTCATCCAATATAACAGTAGTTGTTACGCCTTGGTTCACGGCAGCAATTTATGTGCACTGTTTACATGCTATAGTAGTGACTCAGCATAATTATAATGTGCTTAATGGGGAGTCTGTTATTAACAGCTAACCTATATGTTTATATTGTACTAAATGATGGATTTCTTATTTTTTGCTAGACTGCATATGGTTCTTATGCATTGTGTATTGTGTTGTTTTCATTGCAGAACCACACACACACACACCTACTCAGCTAAACAGAGTATTAGCAGACGCCCATGTTTGTACTGTTACTTTTTGAATAAAATATAAAAAGGAGAGAAGTGGTTTCCGTCCGTGTTTTGGCAGACACACCTGGGCGAAGTTGGAAACTGGGATCAGCTTAATATACAGTCCTAATTCAATCCTCCTCAACAAGTTATACATTGCAAGTTCTTAACAACACCATCCGACCGCTGCCTGCTGGTCAAACTGTACAGCCTCTTATTTCAATACAAACACTGGCTAATCAGAAAGCACTAACTAAGTGCTAAGCGATGTCTAGAAATGTCAGAAATATAAGGGATCAGAGAGAGGCCCCTCCCCAAATGGCATAGCCCTGGGCGGTTTAGAACACCTTTTTTGTCTGGTCACGTTTGGAAGTCTATCGGTAACGGTAAAGGACAGCGTGTGATTCCAATGATGGAAAGCCAAAAAAGAAAAGGGAAAGTGGGCGCTGAGAAGGTCAGACTCAAAAGAAAAAAAGCCTAGGCTATTTTGAAAAGATGACTGACAAATATGAAACCGGACAATAGCCTATGTTGCTATCACCTAACAACCGTTTCTACCTGAGGAAAGCTATAAAAGGTGTAATTTTCGGAGGAATCATAGCAACACCAGTCTAATACGTTATTATTATTATTAGAACTTTATTTTTCTTTAAAATATCACAACTCCCCCAAATCTCAGAGAACACAGATGTGATGAGTTATATTTTGAATATGTTTTGAACATGAGCAGAAATCTTGAGCATCTTCGAGCATCAAAATCCCTATTTTTAAAACACTGAGAAGGCTTGACACTGTTATCGAAGTATCAGCAGGGGCTGTACACATGAACGCAAGCATTGAGAACATTGTTTGTGTACACAGAGTTTACTAAAA
>NC_045750.1:14735744-14740061 GCF_008692095.1 Etheostoma spectabile | reverse complement strand
GGTTTTAACAACTCACTGTAGCTGTTGGTTTTTCCGCTCGCCGTCCATCTAACAAGTCAAAAATAGTCGAGGGAGGAGAGTAAAGATGAAATGCTTCTAAAGCTTAGTTCCATAAATGCAAGGATAATTTGTTTGTTTTGTCATTAGTGAAAAACAATATTGACCTTGAAGTTGAAAAAGGAGCCTCACATAAGAATGACAAGTCTTCATTTAGGAGTCCGTTCATTCGCATTCAGAGATCGACCCTTTTTGACAGACAAGATGGCGGATAGCGTAAACCAACAACTGCTAAAGCGAGTCCTTGAAAACCTCTCTTTTTAGTAAACTGTGTACACAAATAATGTTCTCAATGCTCGAGTTCATGTGTAGAGCCCCTGGTGATACTTTGAGCAAAAGTTTCATGTTGTGTCGAGCCTTCTTTGCGTTTTAAAAATAGGTATTTTTAAGTTATCATAGTAGTGCCCCTAGCACTTCCATTCAAAAGGCCATTTGACCGAAAAACGAAAATACGGTAAATCTTAAAAGTGGTGCTTCCTTCCTAATTATGCTTTTAAATGTACGTTTAACTCGGGTACATTCACAACAATACCTTAGGTTGCATTTTGGAGAGAGTTACGCTTTAATGTTTAACATTTTTTAGCTAGCGTTAGCGTCGGCTATAGGAACTCTATATCGGAAAACGCTAGTATCTGCTAGCAGCTGTAGCCGCTAGCTGATACTAGCGACTTCTAGTTTGTAACACATTTTGTGCTTCATTTAATACACATAACCTGTAGTAGTAAACAATCGTATGTGTATTGTTTTGATTAGCTACAATGTGCGGAATTACTTTACGTTTCCTATTTATGTCTATTCATTTCCATTTCTCACTATTAATCACAGGCGTCTGTACAGAATCAACAGGGGTCGACATTGTTGTTTATGTGTGTGTGATGTCAAAACTGTAACTGGGAGTACAAAGATCTGGTAAAAGTTCCCGAGTAGTAAGTTACGGGTTTAACTGCTGTTCCAGGAAACTTTCACAGGTAGCTAGAAGGTTGTGAAAACACGAGTTACGGGTTTCCTTGTACGTAGTATAAGCCCAAACCTCCTCCAGTCCTAAAAACGCCCCACCTGCCCCACCCCCAGGTGGTCTAAACATTTTCCAAGTAGACTTTTTGGTCCCACACCTTCCCTGCAACATACAAGCCCTACATGGTACAATAACCTCATAATTGTACTTACGTATAGTACTTTACTGAATATTCTTAGTACATTTAATCACGGAAGTTAGCTAATATTGAAATAAACACAACAAGGGCATTTCTTGTTTTGCCAAACAGCGTGCGCTCCATTCTTCCTCCCCCAATAAACGCCATTTTCAATATCTTGATTTCAACACTACATTCCACTTTTTTTCTCCCAGCACTGTTATAGTGTAAATCGTGCAGCAACCTTAATGGCCTGGCACTCAGTGAATCTAGCGGTAGCTTCTTTCTCCCTTACGTGGCAATCTTTAAAGCTACAAAACATCTACTTAGCCAATTTACAGCGACGAAGCAGGTAAAACATTCGTGGATCCGAATGAGTCTCCACTACTCAAATTTAGCACTTATGATCTCGTATATTGTAATTACAAAAAGATATCAACCATTGTTTGGCATCCAGGGGATAGACAGACCAGCCCAGCCATGGATTTCATTTTGAGAAAAACACATCCTCGTGGATCTATTATCCACACACAAACGAGTGTTACACGTACCAAATGCAGGTTGCACAATCGCCGAGATGTTCTTCTTCTTTGTTAGGATAAGACAGAGTAGTTTTCCAAACTACTGTCTCAAATTCAAAGACTAAAATCTCTTCGTGAAGAAACGATGCCGATTCGAGCGGAACTGATGATTTGATCGAGACGGTGTTCTACCTAAAGCTGTAAACCAAAACAAACCCACCACCAAAACTTGTGACCGCAGAGGGCGCTGTGGCACATCGTCTACCCGTGCGTGGTAGCCAATGCAGGGCGAAGAAGAGCGTCTACGCAAACGGCGTAAATATTAACACATTGCATTCACATTTTCTTTTTCTTTTTTTCACGGGCATGATTTTGTTATTTTTTGGGTAACCATGACCATATTAACCACCTCTGGCAGAGTGACATATGTTTATCTGAAAGTAAATAAAATATATTAAGGTACATTTTCTCTGAAATGATAAAGGAGTCAGGTTTCAAAATATTTTTGGTGGTAGTTATTTTATCCATTCACACTAATCTGGAGTACGGAAGTACTGGCTCTGTGGTGACGATACGTAAAAAAACAATGTGTCCAGACCAGGGATGAACTAACTATACCCCAAACAATATTTAGAAGTTTGACTCCTTCACTAAGTTACAGTGGGGTCACACATTCTGATAGCTGCTACTTGTCAGATAGGGTGACCTTCTGAAGTACTGGCTCTGTGATGACTCAAAATAACAACACGTGTCCAGATTAGTGTGAAGGGATGAAATAACTACCCCAAAAATATTTAAGTTTGACTCCTTTATCATTTCAGAGAAAATGTGTATTAATATATTTTATTTACTTTCAGATAAACATATGTCACTATGCCTGAGGTGGTTAATATGGCCAAATGGTGAAAAAATTACAAAATGTGAGTGTAACGTGTTAATGTTTACGCCGTTTACGTAGACTCTCTACCACGCACGGGTAGACCATGAGCGACAGCGCCCTCTGCGGTCACAGTTCCGGATGGGTCACAGCATTCGGTGAAACACCGGGATACTTCAAAATGAAAGTGTCTAAAAAAATAATGGTACGTGATTTAAAATGAGATTTTACATAAATACACTGGATTATAGAATAAGTGATGGCTTAGTTTTTCCATGACCAGTTTGATCTTGAAGCACTATATTCAATAAAACAAATCATCAAAAGCGTCGACCATTTTTCATGGAACAGTTTTCCTGCTGCCTGTTGGAATTTCTCAAGTTGAATTCTTAACACTGAGTAAATTCAACATAAGAGGCATTTACAACTGATATAAATTTTCTTCCTTTCTGAGGAGCAAATAAGAAAAAGTAAATTAAACCAAACTGCGCAGACCACAAGTTTATTTCAGGAACGAAAACAGCCACTTAATTACATGGTCTTTTTAGCATATTACTCTCAAACTTAAATATTTTATTAATCCGTATCAATCAGAAAACAAAAACACAGAAATCCAACAAATTAGGTTTTGCATTCCATTCCATTTCATACTATTCTTTCAAGCAGCGTAGTGAAGGCCTATGGAGTTCTGCATGCTAAATGCTTACAATCTTCCAACTTCCACAGCACTAATGCTGAACTTTATCCTGTGGATACAGACTGTAGAGAAGTTTTTCATTAGCAGCGAAATGCATTTTGCCACCTTGTAGTATACATTACATGTAAATCGTTTATATGTTGAAAAATAAAAGCCCACTGCTGCTTGGTTGCTAAAGACTTTGTATCCTCTTGGTTGTATCCTAACCCATGTGAATATGCTCCATTCAGTGCAGCCTACAGGGTTGTGCCAGTTGGGCTGTGTTTAGAAGGCTCTGAAAAGCTGGTTTGGCATGTATCCCAGGTGAAGGAAGGAAGATTGGGCTTCTCTCTCGAGGTTAGCCAGCTCCTGGACTGTCGGGGCCAGAATATCCACATGACCCTTGTAGTTACCACCTAGGCAAGAGCAACAGTTTAGTTGGTCAAGCTCAACTTAAAAGCAGTGAATGTACAGTTAAAAAAAGAGAATAATGCTCAAAATCCTTAGAATAGCTTTGAATTCCATAATATCCATGCATTGGGAACACTAAACATTCAATTCCAAATCAAAACATGACCAAAATTCACATCAAGTTTGTGTTCTACCTTTACAGAAAGTGAAGAAAAAAGAATATTAGGCTGCTCAAAAAATAGTAGTATTTGCATTTTTCTTTACAAACTCTAACTGAAAAATGTCTCAAGGGTTTGCTTTACTTTGAATCACTGCACTAATATTTAGTTGCATAACCATTATTTCTGAGAACTGCTTCACATCTGTGTTGCATGGAGTCGACCAACTTCTAGCACCTGTGAACACGTATTCCAGCCCAGGACGATTGAACTACATTCCACAATTCCTACTGGGTTTTGCCTCAGAAACAGCATTTCTGATGTCACCCCACATATGTTCTATGGGATTGAGGTCCGGGGATCGGGCTGGCCTCTCCATAACATCAATCTTGAACCAAGACTTCGGTTGTTTACTGCCGTGTTTTAGGTCATTGTCTTGTTGAAAGACCCATTTCAAAGGCACTTCCTCTTCAGCATGAGGCAA
>NC_045750.1:14735405-14735721 GCF_008692095.1 Etheostoma spectabile | reverse complement strand
GTTTTGAAACTGATCCATGATCCCTGGTATGTAATACGTAGGCCCAACACCACAGTATTAGAAACATCCCCATTACATGATTTTTGCACCACCATGCTTTATTGTCTTCAGTGTACTGTGGCTCAAAGTCAGTGCATGGTGGTCATCGGAAAAACTGTCTGCGGCCCCTAGACCTAAAAAGAACAGTTTTGCTCTCATCAGCCCACAGAATGTTGGACCATTTTTCCTTTGGCCGGCCAATGTGTCCTTTAGAAAATTTCAACCTATTCAGTACATGTCTTTTTTTTTCCAGCAATGGGACTTTGCGGGGGCTTCT
>NC_045750.1:14734331-14735395 GCF_008692095.1 Etheostoma spectabile | reverse complement strand
TTTGCTTCACATAGCCTTCTTCTGATCGTAACAGTTCTCACAGGTAACTTTAAGGCTTGTTTTGGAGCTGATCATTAGTTGAGCCTTTGCAATTCAAATGGTAGTTGATCGTTTTTCCCACTACTACTTCCCACTAACTATTCATAAAGTCATGCTACCAGTGTTGCTAAAAAAAATGTTCAATATGCTCGTACACATACCTCCCAATCCTCTGCGCTGACCATAGCTGACCTTGCCATCAAAATCATCCACAGGTACTTTGATATCTGGCTCACACTGGGTGATGGTGCACTTCAGATGCTCCTCAATATCTGACAGGAGCTGTGGTGAGAGGAAAGGGGAACAAGGACGGAATTATGTCATACTGTGACAGGGTCAAGAGTGTGTGTGTGCTTGAGCTTTCAGCACTTCAAAAATGGAGCAAAACGTTACTGCTCAACAGGGTTTGACCATAAATGGATTTAATTTCACATCCAACACACCCTTCAAATCCAAGGGTGCCATTTCTGCCAAGATGAGAAATGCATCTTCTTCCTATCAAATCGCTTAAAAACGCTCTCTTTGTTGTATTTGAAATAGCAAATTTTACTTGCTACCTCAGCTTTATTAAGTATTTGTCTGTGTCTTTGTTCACCTCTTTCTCGTTATACCAGATGGTGCAACCTCCATCCTCCTTCAGCCGGGTATTGTAGCAGCCTCTGCCTCGGTTCGGGCAAACATGGTACCACACCTGCACATAGAGAAACATCCAATTTGACCTATTTTCAAAAGTCTATGTGTAATAAAAAAAATAATTGTCAGTGTATCTCTATAATCCACCCGACCTTTTCCTTTTCCATGGCAACCAAGGAGATGGCGAGTCCCATTCTGCAAGTTGAAAGGAAAGGTGAGGATTTTAGCATTATGGACAGGGAGTAAATAGTCTAATTTATTGTCTTTCAGTTGAATCATATGATATCATAATGAACCATTTGACCCTTGTGTTGTCTTCACTTTCGGGACCCTCTCGTATCCCTCGGGTTAAACTAACCCGCGACTTATTTGGGGTTTTAAAAACAATTCTG
>NC_045750.1:14728448-14734321 GCF_008692095.1 Etheostoma spectabile | reverse complement strand
AAATAAAATTTTACTTCATAATCTATTAACAAATATTGTCTTTATCTTATTTTTTAACAATTGAGATAACGTATATGTTTAGGGAATGCAATCAGTCTCTACTAAAACAATTAAAAATGGAAGTGGTGTTCGTTTTTTTGTCATAAGGTTATAATTCATGTTAAGAATCCACTATGGAAAAAACATTAGTGGTCATGTCCAGAATAATTTTCTGAATCGAGTCAGGAATACATGTCTATCCCAGAAAATAAGGTAAGGCCGTTGATTTTCAGGTATTCTCATAGGTCAATTTGACCCGAATACCATACAAGGGTTAAAGATATATCATGTGAAAGCGTTAGGTTGCAATGAAGATGAACTTAATACATGAAAAGGATTTTACAAACAAAATCTCTCATGGTTATTTTTCGGGAACGTCAGTGCTTACCTCTCGGCTCTGCCAACTCTGCCGATACGATGAACATAGTTCTGCTTCTCATCTGGCAGGGTGACGTTAATCACTGGAGAAAAAAGATGAAAGCTGTGAGAACTGATGGCAAAAGATACAGACAAAATACAGCAAAGTATTCTTTTGTAATGAAAAGTGTACATAATCAGCAGTTGAAAAGGTAAGTAAAAAAAATTAGATTCCGTATTGGAAATCAAATATATTTTACCATAAGGAACTCCGTGGACGTCGATTCCTCTGGCAGCCACGTCTGTGCAGACCAGCAGCTTTACTTCTTTTCTCTGGGAACACAAAGAAGACCTTCAAACATCGACAGACAGGACATGGTTGTAATTTGTAAAAGGGTATCATTAAGCTGTTCTTTTACCTTAAATCGCTCCAAGTTAGTTTTTCGCTCATTGGGCTTACGATCACCATGGAGACAGACGCAGGAAAGCTGATGGCCTTTACTGTCTGGACCTAAAGAAAAAAAGACCAAAACTGAGGAAGGATTCTGAATTTGTCACTGAGAGAAGTCAAACGTAGATTATGTTGTCAAGTGTGTGTCTGCAATGGTATGCTCCCACTCAGAGACTGACTGAATGTCCAGTGTCGGCCGAAGAGTGGAACTAATGCCTCCTACCTCCTCCTTGCTGAATGAAGTACTGTTCCAAGTTGTCACAGTCAATCTTGGTGCGACAGAAGACTATGGCCTGGTCCATCTTGTGCTCTTTGATGGCCCTCACTGTGTACTCGCCTTTCAGCACCTTGATGGCTTCTGACCACATTTCTAAAAACGCACACATACATTTTTTTTTTTTCTTAATCATGACTATTCATAGAAGTAAATTACTTTATCATATATATGTGTTGTGTTGTTTAAGTAATGTACATTGACCGGAGATGCCCCTCAAAGACACATCAAACTAGAGGGATGAAAGCAAATGGTCCAAACTGTGTTGCCTATGTGCTCTCACCTGCAGAATTGGCTCCTGGTCTGGTGTTATCTTTGGCATGGACTTCATCAGTCTATCCAAAGAAGAAACACTTTGTCAACTAAATAATCTAAAGTGAGAGCAACAACATACAAGCTTTAAAATGTGTTGAATGCTCCACAATGGAAACGAAACAGCAAAGCAAATCCCGCTGCATTTCCCCCCCCCTTATTACTCAGACTATGTCGACATGACGTGCATCTTTGGGCCGACATAAGGGACTCACCCGGATGTGGTTCTTGCCGAGGCGCTCCCAGAGACGATCGGTCTTAGGATTGACAGGAACTACCACGTGGTGGACAGTCTCAGGGACAGAGTCCTCCCCCTTCAGGTCCACCCAAGTGGGAAAGTGCATAATACGCTCAGACAGCTTCTTTACGTCAAACGAATGCAGAGTGGCTGAACAAACAATCACCTGAAAGAGAAGATATCAACTGATCAGATACATGAGAACAATCAGAAAAGGGTTTATTGCCAAGTATGTAACAGGAAGTAGCCTTGGTGGTGCAGGTGTTTGGTCCCTTGTCTGGTGTCTGTGTAGGTGTCTGTTTTTGAATGTGCTGTTTTGTCTCCTTCCCACCAGTCTATCCTTTCTTTTGTTTTTTTCCACAGTCTCAGTATATTGTTTTTAATTGTCACGGTTTGTAATTTTTAAATGTTTACAAAAAAGAAAAAAAAGAAAAAAAAAAATCCATAAACACAACATAGCTATTTAACATAGACAAAAAGAGGTTGAATGGATTGAGTGCAGAATATACTACTACTACTATAATATATAGTATGTGCGGATGGACAAAACTGAAATAGTTCACTTGGACTTACCCCATCAATGACATATTTTATCTTACATGCTAAATGCTTTGCTAGCTGGTTAACCCCAGAGAGCATCGTTTACATCCTGTATCCACCTGTACCTCGCATATGAAAAGTTTTCAGAAACTGCACCACGACTGCGCTGACTATCAGTTAAGTGGGTTGTTTTGCGCCTACGTTACAGTTTAAAGTGGTCTTAGTTGTTGTCGCTGAAATGTTTATTGTCACGCATGCAATTTATTTTAAGTGTTACCTGCAGTCTCTTGCCGTCAGAAGTGACCTGAGGGATTTGGTTGTGGACCCTGTTGATAAAGTCTGTATAGCCTGCGGACAGTAGGCCGTCCTGAGGGACGCAGAGGACAAAGACAAAAAGTGAGTGACTTCAGGGATTGTTATGCTGATTGTTATGCTATGCTGTTGATGTGAATTAACCATTTACAAAAACAGTATTTGTACTTTGTAGGCTGGTGAAAAAATATATGCTTCTGATGTAACAGTAGATGTGTTGTACATACACACTCATCCAGGACGAGAAAGCGGACTTGGGCCAGACTGAGCTTCCCAGTGGATATGAGGTCGTCCAGTCTGCCGGGTGTCCCCACCACAATGTCGATCTAATTATAAGATGACATTAAGAAGCACAAAACAGGAAAAAAAAAAAAGACAAAAAGAAGATGTCTGTTGGTTAAAACTGGTCAAACTCATTAAACGTTTCTTTGGAGACCGTAGATGTCACGCACCCCCAGTTCCAGAGCAGCCAGCTGGTCTTTGGCAGCCACACCACCAATCACCAACAGCTCCCTGTAGTGACACATGACGAATTACTGTATATACTGATGATAACATTTTATATTAAACACTGGCACCATCTGCTGGTATAAAACAAGTTTTACATATATACTGGAATATGCAAGCAAGTGCAGAATGCAATGACTTAAGCTTAATTTATAGTTCTGCGGAGGCTCCAAGCAGAGGTTTCGCCGTAGCCTACGTAAGTGGCCCAAAGTTTATATTTGTGCGCTTGGGTGTGCGTTGAGCCGGTGAGTGTGTGTGTGGGTGTGCGGAGTGTGTGATAGAGCTAGGGAGAAAGTGACAGAGGGGCGCCGATTAGCTTTGAAGCGGGTAGAGAAACTGTCTCCCCTGTGCTTTCTGACCAAGGTGAAAAATCCGTAGCACGAAAAGTTAACATTTTCCTTTATTTAATTATTGTTTAGGAGAAGAAGAACCAGGAAATGAGTTGGGGGAAATGCAACGCTGCCAAGACACGGCCAAGCAACGTATGTTGCCGCAACATGTAGTTACATTTTTCGAGAGGTGCACGTCAGGCTACGGCATTGGGTCTGGCGTAGGTTTGTGTCTCCACGTACCTAAGTGCGTATCAACGGCATAGATTTAATGCAGAAGTATAAATCAAGCTTAGACTTTAACACTCATCCAACCATGTCGATACCAGCTCTGTATATTCATACCTGAGTTTGGGGTTTTCAACATATTTTGCACATTGCTTGACATTGTTGAGAGTTTGTTCGGCCAATTCTTTAGAAGGCTCGATGATCAGGGCTTTGGGTGCGTTGGATGATGCTTTCACCTGACTCACTTTGGCACTGCCTGCACACACATAGATCAAAGGCAGCTATTCATCACTGGAGTATACCAGTGGCATTGTGTTTGTGGCGATGCGTTCAGGTGCATCAGCAATGATAAAACGTGTTATATAGATATAAAAATATTTAGCAAAAGAAGGCTTTTAATTGCAAAAAGAACTATACTATCTATATATTAGCTAGTCCAGCCATCAAATTATCTCTCGTTCAACGTGGATAAGCGTATAATATCTATCTCACAATCACATTTCGTATATTTTCTCGCTGCACCTGAAATGAGGTTGCATCCACACACCTGACTGAGAAGATTTGACTGTGTGGCCCTCTGGCGCCTGGTTCAGGGCAACAAACCCACTCTTAGGGGCATTTTTAAAGTCTTCTCCTCCAAAGTTGAACTTCAACTCTGCATTCTGGAACACAGATGAGAAAAAGAGTAATTTGTATGGTGTAAATCTGGCACCTGCTGGGTTTGTGTTCTGCCATTATTTTTGATGGGATACCTTGAGCACACAGGAGGCAAAGAAGGGCTGATTCTTCACATGTTGAGGGATCTCAAAAGCCACACCCAGGTCATTACCTGAAAGAAGAAAACAGAGAGAAGGGGCTAGAAATATGAGTAACTTTGCTACTGACCACCGAGCACTGATGTACATTATGATAGTAAGAATCATATCTACTGAGACAGCACCATTTTTAGAGAAGGATATTTGGCCCTTGTCTAGATCCAAGTAGCATCCGACAGTGTCGTGCATGGTAAACTCCTGCAAAGAGGCAAGATATCAAAGAGAAAACATGTTTGAAAAGTATCCTTACAATTGTTTACATATCTGAATATTCATTAATTGTTACCTCTCCATAGCTGTCAAACTGCTTGTTGTTGGATTTCTTTCCAGTCCCACCAAAACCAAAACCATACTTATCAGTTCCTGAAAATAAAGACATCTTTTTAAGACAGATTATTAAAAGAAGTTGTAGGTTTTACAGAATGGAGATTGTGAAGAGTAGAGGAGCATACCCAAGTCCAGGGCTGCCTGACTGGTGGACCAGCCAACACGACACAGACCCTGGTCATGGCAGGTCACTTCATAGTAGTACTTCCCTGGACACAGAAAGACATGGACAAGTACAGGTAACCATTTGGTTTCCTGTTAAACGCATGTATGTTGTCTTGAAATCCTAACATGTCTGGTTTTAAATCCTATTTGATCAATTTTAAGTACCTTTGCTAACCCCTTTTGTGGAGCGACAGCCATGCCACTCTTTAAACTCCCTGCTCTGGCAGCACAGTCCATCTGGACCAATTGCTGTACAGATAAACACAAAAAAGGGTCAATAAAGATAGAAGACAAAGAACAAAGCTGGAATATTTACAGTTGCAGTTCAAACGGGTTGAACTGTAACACTTATTATTGTTTCTCCTCTTACCAAAGGCTGCGCTGCGATCATAAGGATTCATCTGCCAATTGTTGAAAACTGAGCCAAAACAAAAAAAACATGGCAGGTTCAATTTCTGCAGAGTACAAACCACTGTTTTCATAAATGTTATATTATATAGGATCCTCAGTGATACTGAAAAGCCTACTTCTATTAAACTAGAGAGTTCTGAACAAATTTATGAGGATTTTACCTGGCATATAAAACACACAGACTTCAACATAATAAGTCTCAATATTATGTTAAGTGGTCTTACTAGCTCCTCCGGTCTTGATGGAAGCTCTGCCCCTCTTTCCCTCCTGCTGATCCTTCAAGGTCTCATACACGATCTGGATCACTGGGATACTGAAGGCCTGAGGATGACGAAGTATTACGCTTAACTTAAGCATTTGCATGTTACTTGGCCTGATGTTAAATGCAAACTGCAGAGGTAAAGTTGTATTTTACAAGTGAGTGGCTGTCAAGTACTTACTCCTGTTTTGCCACTACCAGTTTCTGCTGCCTAAAAACAAAGAAAAGAAAATCATATATAAAACTTGCAGGGTACATGGGATGGCTGTGGTTCAGTGGTAGTGCCTGCCAATTGGAAGGTTGGTGGTT
>NC_045750.1:14728266-14728438 GCF_008692095.1 Etheostoma spectabile | reverse complement strand
CCCTGCAGTCCCATGTCAAAGTGTCCTTTGGCAAGACACTGAACCCCGAATTGCCCCCGATGCAGTGTGAATGTGTGTCAATGGTTCCTGTACTATGTAAAAGCGCTTTGAGTAGTTAAGACTAGAATAGCACATATACATATATATATATATATATATACACATATATATA
>NC_045750.1:14723879-14728256 GCF_008692095.1 Etheostoma spectabile | reverse complement strand
TATATATATATATATATATATATAGTGTCTGAGACAAACATAAACAAAGAGGTAAACTTACCATAAGTACATCTCCTCCACCAAGAATGAGGGGAATAGACTCTGCCTGGATGTCAGTAGGGAGCCTGAAATCCAATGATTAAAATACATTACATACATACATACAGCAACACGTAACAAATAACAACAAAATGTACAAAAAAATCACAATAAAGGCACGACATAGCAACACTGCTGAACAATTATCCCAGAGTGAGGTTTGTAGTGACTCACAGCCACTCGAGCTCTTCCACAGCCTGCGCGATTTCAGGCATAACCCCCATTTCTGTTGGACAAAAAGCCATATTTAATAGTTCGGTACGCTCACCTTTAAAAACATGTTTGGGATTAGAGTAAAATAAGGACACTACGTTAGCATAATAAACTGATAAAAACCTTACCAGAAAACGCTGCCATGACTGCTACGAGTCAAAGTAACCGGATGTTAAAACGTGTTCAGAATTTTCGGCCCGGTGCAACTCGTTTAGTGGGTAGCCGAATGTGATTGGTTCCGGTTAGTCAACCACCGGTCCGGTTACGATAGTAAAATACGGGCAATATTTTTTATTATACACACTTATTTGGGGCGAGGTACAAAAGGACGTATTTCAATGTTTTATCATTCTATAGTTGGCCAAGTCGAACCATTACATTCTCCTGAGCGGTTCGCTACATTTTCCAAACGCGGTTCCCGGATTTATCTTGTCCAGTGCTACTCGCCGTAGACGTCTGACAGCTTGTTCAAGTAAACATGGCTGAAGAAAGCCTGATTGAAGGCGAAGATGAAAACATTTTGTACGATTTACTTGTCATTACTGAATGGCCGGCAGAGACGGACACTCAGGTTAGTTAGACTTCTATTTCTGCTCGTGTCAGTTTAGTGTTGTTGAACATTTATTTGAAGAAATGGCCATCGAAAGTCAAATCTAATCAGTTGCATGGGGTCAGCCGTTCAAAGCCACGTAGCATACACTGTTAACGTTACATTGCTCGCTAAATCCTCATAATCTCATTTCACATTGACATATAGTGTAGTTTTCATTTTTCACCATAGTCACTTGTGCAATGGGCAGTTAAGTTAGCTACATTTTTAAGGCAACATTCATTGTAGCCTAACAGTATGTGGCTGCTCGACTAACTTTGGTGCTGCCATACATGAATAAAGACCCTAGCAAAAGGAGGGAAGCTTAGCCATGACACTTTTATTTGAAGCATTATGCTAATAATAAATAATAAGTGATGACTTGACACAACTGGCAAACCCACCTGTCACTTTCTAACCTTTGCAGTTGCGAGGCAACAAGGAGCACGACACCTCACTTATTGCAAAAGCTGTAACAGGTAGGCCTGAGTTCTGTTTTTATACTCTGCATGCCAAAAAAGGGGCCCTTTACTTCATCACTAAATATATATTAAGCACCAGACATAACCACGGCATGTTCGAAATTGTTAAATTTAGCAATCAACGTACCCCACTAATGTAACACATCAACACTTTATATGTGTCTTGGTGGAGTTTGCTTCTACCAGAATACAATGTAGACTTGGCACCAGGCAGTGTTGCTGGTTGCCGGTAGGCCAGCAATTCTGTTGGAGTTACTGTAGTTCAATCTGATCACATACATCTAATTATGTATACAAGATTGCTTAGTCAAGATTATGTTGGCATGGTGTTAAAAAAGCAATAAAACCGATTTCCCAAGTCCTACAGTAGGAGGTGCCAGAGTCACCGATGAACATGATCATAGGTCCTGGAAGGTGCTATAGTTTTGTGGAGTTTAGCATTGTAAAGAAGCTTTTCAGGTCCATGTCCTTTGACTGCGGTTTCTGATTTTAATTTAGGATGTGACAAAAGACAGCCTACACAATGATCAATACAATATTTCATTATCAAACAGTTACCTTCATTTTTCTTACCTACTGTGATATATTTCTTACAGGGCCATTCCGCTTAATCTTGCACTACTTGTGGTACAGGTAAGTTCATCCTTATTTTAGTGACAGGTACACAAGACTTTGCCATTGTAATACATTAACATGCCACATGAAACTGGGATTGATGATGCTTATTAGTAGTATGATTTTTAAAACAAAGATGTGTGACTTACAGTAATATGTAAATGTTTTACTACATTGCATTATTAGCAGGGTTATTAATTAATATGGTTTGTGAGCAAGCTTGTATTGTAATTAGAAATGGGAATGCATTTGTCTGCCACTGACTAAGGAAATCTGATTTAAGGACCAGCTCTAATGTACTACAGAACAATTTATTAAAATGTACACAGTTTGTTCAGAATGCTTGTCTTGGTGACATTTGTCTACCATTTAAAATCTTTCTGTTTTAATACTAGATAAAGGATATAGTGCTGTGTCATGGTAGGCAGCACTAACACTACTACTACTACTTAAAACAAAAATAGATCAAGCACTTTTACTTTGTGAGATTCTAAATGATCAGATGTTCATGCTAGTTCAAGTTTTCTAAATGAGCCTAGGCTTTTAGATTTAAACCCAAAATTAAAATACACTGTATGTTATTATTAATATAACAGTAACTTGTTCCCTTAATACATATCCTTTTAGAAAGGTTTATTTTTCCACATCCTTGGACAAGCTATTATTGAAAGAACATGACAAAAAAATTGTCATTTGGCTAGTAGATGTTGCTAATTTCGCACCCTGACTGTATGACATATTACATTATATGAGGGCATTACATAATAATGTTTTAGCTTAGATTTAGGGCAGTCTTACATTCTTCCCTAACTAAGATTAAAAGGGAAGTTTATCTATATCTAAGAAGTATCTATTTGCAACAGGCTTGAGTAGAACTAGACTTTGACAGAGACCCTGCTTGGGTTAGTTGACCTGAACTCATAGACACAATCCTGTATTTAAGATGGAGGTGTGTTTCACCCTGCTCTTTCTGCACAGTATCTATTGTTAACAGATGACTAGATGTGGCCTGCAGTGGATTCTGTAATGCTCTAGCACCAAGGCCTGTTTATCCTCTCAGCAGGTAGTTAGCTAGCACCATCAATAACCTCGTTAAATATTTTAAGAACTCCTCTAGCCACGCTTGTTTCTCAGCTCTCCTCTTTTTGTGGATGACAACGAGATCAGGGATTTAATTAGAAATGACCAAACAGAGTAGGCAGACTGCCCTCAACATTTTCATTTTCAACAGAAGCTTCTGGCAACTTTAGTAAGAATCAAATTTAGCTCAGCAACAAATAAAAACAATCCCATAACGCCAGAGATGGAAGGTTAAAGAACTCTCCGCTACTTGGACACTGGGAAAATGCCGTTTGCTGAGCCAATGAACTTGGAATATCTCATATGTTTATGGAAATTACTCACTCAAAATAATCGCTAATAAAATAAAGAAAGCTGTTTTAATTAGGTTGTTTGTTTTATATTTATTTCAATGTAAGTTAAATTAAATATACTTTATTTTAATTGAATCTAGTTTTTAATCTTCTTATAATTAAATCAAATTATTTTCTTAATTTAACAAAATTTAATGTAAAACTGAAAATGTTTTAATATAATGCCATTTAATTTAGTTTGATTTAATATTCTTTTTATTTTAACTTACTTAACTTCTGACTTACTTATTTATGTAAAGTTTGGTTATTTGAATTAAATTATTTGGATTAGTTTAATTTAATTCCATTTTTGTGTTTTTATTTTAATATTATCTAATCTAGCTCCTGTGTTAAACACTCCTATGTTTCACATTCACTGACAGACCGGTCACCTGTTAACTAGTCTCGCATTGCCAGACCTTCCTCCACAGCACCGCGGAGGAGGGTCTGGCTAGTCCACACAGCATTCCGGGATAGGAGAGAAACGTGCTCTGGTTTATTGACATTTCTTTAAACCAATCACAATCGTCTTGGGGGGCGCCGAGCGGAGCTGCAAAAAGGCCTCGGGAAGGAACTTTTCTTGGTGGAACATTAACGTTCAAGGGTTTTTTAGTGGGTGTTTTAGTCGTATAACAGAAAACTCCGATAGGACAGATGTCCGGCTTTACCCTGCAGAGATCTGAGGAGCAGTTAACCATAGTATTGCGGCTGTAAGCAGTCCAAAAGAGTGCTGCCGCGAGGGACTGAACACTGAGAGATGCACACATGTGACGCGCTCATGATCGTATTGCACTTATTTTATTTTTCTTCTTCTTCCATATGTACAATACACTTAGCACTGCTGTTACCTTATGTAACTGTTAACTGGTGCGTAGAAGTAATTGCGTAATACTGCGTGGTGTGCGGTGCGGTCAACTAAAGTGTTCGCTCCCCAGCTTCACCCCCCTCTCCGTCAAAGCCCAAAGAA
>NC_045750.1:14717885-14723869 GCF_008692095.1 Etheostoma spectabile | reverse complement strand
CAGGTGAAGCAAACAAATATATCACTTTCGCTCAAACCGTCTTGAAAACGCCCACCACCTACAATATTAGCACATAACACAATAATCAATAAATGAGACCATAAACAACATAATGTGGCTCCTGCACATAGTCCTCATAAATCAACCGGCGTTTAAAATTACAACACAAAGAAAACGTTGTGACGTTGAAAAGATTTACATCCGGCGGAATTTCTGGCAGAACGAGAGCAAACCCGGAAGTGGAACATCGTGGATATAGACTACCTATCAACCAATCACTGTAGACATGTGTCAGTGAATAAGTGGGATGTCATCCATAGCAACAGGGTCTGTTGGTCAACCCCACTGCCTCTCTTATTTCTGGAGTTCTCCCAGTCCGTCAGTAAAAGTTGCTCTTACCAGCTTTGTTAAATGTTCTTAAGAGGAAACTCTTTGCTGGGAGCTTTTTCGCCCCATTAAGAAGGA
The DNA here is from genome assembly GCF_008692095.1 of Etheostoma spectabile. Classification (NCBI taxonomy): domain Eukaryota; kingdom Metazoa; phylum Chordata; class Actinopteri; order Perciformes; family Percidae; genus Etheostoma; species Etheostoma spectabile. Next base: position 14,723,404 of record NC_045750.1, on the reverse strand, counting down.
GCCCACCAAGTCAACACACTTAGTGAGTATTGTTCAGCAGTTATTCATGTGTTGATTTTGTGATTTGTGTGTTTGATTATGTAAACCTCAGCCCCTCCAGCTCGTCTCTGCCTCTTGGTCTTGTTCGCCTCGCCAACAAGCAGATTAACTGGCAGCTGGTGCTTGCAAGGTGCAACACACACACACACACACACACACACACACACACACACACACACACACACATACCATCTTTTCTTCTCTCTCCTCTGCTTCTCTTGTGATCAATACCTATGTGGGATACTTTGTTGCTGACTGCCTTTCTCTCTTATGCTTTCTCTCCCTTTTGCGTATCCCCTCAACCAATCATTTAATTGTACTCATTACAACAGACAAACCAAATGGAAAGGCTGTTTTTAATTGGCTATCGATTCCACCGTGTAAGACTGCGTTATCAAATGATGCTGCGGATGGCCATTGGTTTGATGCGCTTGATCCTCCCATTTTGTTTCTGTCCGCCCTTAACTCTCTCCCCTCATTTCAATCCCTCTGCTGAAACCATCTTTGCCCTGTGTAATGCTCCCAATTATTATTGTTTTTATTCTCTTTAAGACATCCAACACGGGCTGTTTTTCCGGTCTTTATCTCCCATCCAAACTACTACTAGATACACACTCGTATCTTCCTTAATCACCCTAGATGGTCTTCATTTCATCCCCTACTTAGCTAAAATTAATAAAAGTATAGAAAAATAGTCATAATTACATTTGTTCACTTTCATTTTTTTACTCCTCTTACCAGATACTCTCTTTGTGTTCTCTCTCTTGTCTTTCTTACTCTTGTTTATTCCTCACCGTTTTCTTGTTCTTTCCACAGTAATGGCAAACTGCTGGCAGTGGTTCAGGACCAGTGTGTGGAGATTAGGTAATTATTGGACTCTATTCTGCTGTTTGAGGCCCTCTGTCTCTTTGTGCCCGGGGATGGAGAGCCTTTTTTAATTAAATTAAAGGGTGGTTTATAACATCTCCCTTTAAAAAGAGCTGCAGTCTCTCTGTTTGTATCTAAAGATACAGTGCAATAAGTAACAAAACAATGCCTTCAGAATCAGACAAATATCAGGTGTGTGTGTGTGTGTGTGTGTGTGTGTGTGTGTGTGTGTGTGTGTGTGTGTGTGTGTGTGTGTGTGTGTGTGTGTGTGTGTGTGTGTGTGTGTGTGTGTGTGTGTGTGTGTTGTGTGTGTGTGTGTGTGTGTGTGTGTGTGTGTGTGTGTGTGTGTGTGTGTGTGTGTGTGTGTGTGTGAGAGAGAAAACAAGTTTAAGAGAAAGAGACCACAACATACAAACACATGAGTGTGTTGGTGCTCATTTTGAGTGGTTGTAATTATTTTCAGACACAAATCCAATTTCCCCCTTACACAGAGAAAATATGCTCCCTCAGCAATGTGCTCTATTGACACGATGTAGTGCTTTAAATGGTGCAAAATTGAAATGAAAATCAACAGCAATGATGCAGGTATACAAATATGTCTTGCTCTCCAGAGGCTAACTAGAGGCAAGTTCAATGGCTGTGAAGCTTTAGTTCCTCTTAACCATAATTAGAAGTCATTTTCATGCACATATCAATATGTAAAAACCTGAGTATGTTTCTGTTGCTCACTGCACTCAGAATTGTGTTGTGGTTGACCTGCTGTAATCGAGAGCAATCAAGTCTCTCTTCTTCTGCCCCAGCTTTATAGTGTGGGTTTCTCCTGTGTCCTTTGTTAACACCACTGTTGTTTAATCACAGAGTGTTTTATCGCCTTGCTTTATTGCATTTGTTGGTGTGAGTGGGTGTTAAGTCAGCTCAAGGCCTTATCCATTGAGCTCTGTTTAAGAGTCTGTCACACTACCTACTCTCCAAGCCCTGTCTGCTTGATCAATTGAGCTACTTCAGTTGACAGGCCATCAGTGGCTATTATAACCCACCTCATACCAGGTCATACGAGGCTGAGAGTGTGTAAGGTTGCACCCTTGGATGTGTGTATCCTTGTCGTGCAGTGTAATGTAATGCATCTGCTTTTACACTTTTCCTGCCCCTCTAACTCTGTCTCTGTGCGTGTTTGCCCCTCAGGTCTGTGAGAGATGACTTTGGATCAGTCATCGGGAAGTGCCAAGGTAAGCCCCCCCCCCCCGCTCTGTTTATCAATCACATACTATAATTCACATTTTCTTTAACCTGTAGTCTTCTTTTAAAGTATCTATACTTGTGTGTGTGAGCCTGTGTTTGTTCCTTACGCATACTTTGAGTTTTTTTAAAGAAAAATATCATCCACGGTGGCTAATTGGAATGTGTGGGAGGTACTGAGTAGCATCACAGATAATCACCCTCATCCCCTACGCTGCCACTCATTATACGCCGCCTCGTGGTGGCTGATAAGATTGAATCGCCTCCATTGTTTGATTAGCTATTAAAATGGCCTGCTGTGTTGGCTTTAATTGCTTTGAACAACGGGAGGCCCAAACTTTCTGCAAGTTTTTTGTAATGGGGGATACAGAAAATCTTCAAATACTATTGATGTAGTTTTTAGTTTTTTTTTAATTAAAGCTGCACTAATCTAAATGTTTATATTAACCAATGAAATCACTGTTTGTCATGTAAAATAGTTTTCACCCAACGCAAGTTCCCCTCAGCTCTGTGTAGAATTTAAGTGTCTTTCAGCTTAGTGTTTTGGTTTTAAGGCCCATAGCTTTATTGTTTTGTTCCCTCTCACCGCTCTCATAAACCACATTTCCAGCTGCGACATGCAGCTGCTTTTAGCAAAAAGCTCAGATAAATCCAACTGTAAACTACCTGTTCAGCACCAAACAGACAGCCAACGTTAGCAAGTAGCTCTTGAACATAGTGGAGCATTTAAAGAGCCAGATATTTCCCGCAGGAGTTGGTGGAGACCAAAACAGAGTTTAAAGAACCTTGAATATTGGACTTACATTATCAGGTAGACAAAAACATGACTTAAACATTATAACTGATGTTGCTCTGTGCCTGCTGGATGTGGAAATGTTAGCTAATGCTCACCAAAAAAAAAAAAGTTTTTACTGTGATATATTTGTCTACGTGTTTACAGCTTTTTTGTGCTGCCCCCAAGTGGCCAAAAACACATCAAGTCATGCTGTTTAAATTTCACAAACGGCTGCACCACTTCAGAGCCAGTATGTGTACTATAATCTCTACATTTCTTACTTAAGACAGCCAGTCGAGGTAACAACAACAAATACACTTTGGTGGACAACAATGCAAACCAATGTCCGCAGGCCCCCCCGCAACCAGAGGACACCTAATGAATTGGCTGAAAGAAACAACTAGACTGCAGCCACTTTACCAGGATTGTTCAACAGTTTTACAAAAACAAAAGCCATCCAAATCATTTGACAGAAGCTATTATCACTAACACTCTATAGTGGATCACTTACACAAAAAAAAGGAAAAAAAAATACAAGGGTGTTTACTTTATCTTTTGCACATACACTTGCTCACAAACACATACACACTGCTCCAAACATGTCACAATAACAAGAGCAAGGGCACAGTTAAAAGGCTGAAATGACACTTGTGTGGTTTTGTTAATATTTTCTCCACTCCTTGCCTTCTTCCTTCTCCTTTTCTCATTCTCATCATCTTTCCCACCCCTTCTCTGTTTCTCTGTCTCACACGACATTTGTTCTGCTCCGGCTAGCCGTCATTGTGGGCCGTTGTTCTAATGGTCCATAGTGTGGATAACAGTAGCCCCTGGGCGCGTGTAAACCTCGGCCTCCCTCCTCTTTTTCCTTCCATTTCATCTCTCCTTTTCATTTTACTTTTACTTCATTTCATTTCACGGAGATTTGTTCCTAATGGATTTTGCCGTGATCCTGCCTTTTAATGGCATTTGCTTTTAATGGAGGAGTGTGCGTGCATGTGTGCTACTGCATTCCTTGCTCGTGCATGGACTTGTGCATCCGCATCCCCTGTGCGTGAAAGCGTTCTGTGCACATCCACACCTGTGTATCACTCTCTTTCTCTCCCCCCCCCCCCCCCCCCCCTCCTTTCTGCTCCTATCAGTGGAGTCTTCTCCCCCCCCCTACATAATTCATAAGTGTTGAGCTCTGATAAATGCATCCGTGAGGCTTTAGATAGAAGGCTTCTATCGGGTCGTTGAGTGTAATTCTCCCCAACTTCTGCCCCCGCCATCGCTAGAAGAAAAAAAAAAAAAAACACAATAGAAAAACAGGATAGGACAGTAGCATCCAATTTTCCAGCTTCCCAAAAAAGCCATCTATGTGGAAATGGAGCCCTCTCTGCCGCATAACAACATACTGTATACAATTCATAATGGAGCGAGATAGGAGGAGAGGCAGCATGAGAGTGAAAGCAAAAAAGATAACAATAGGAAGCAAAAGAAGAAGAAGAGAACAGAGGAGATGCTTGGTACCTATGGCTCTCATAATGTCTCCATGTTCTTCTTCTCAGCCGACAGTCTCAAAGGTGTGTTAAATCGCCTACTTCCCGAGGTGCTCTCTGATACTTAGGCCTTACAATTTGGGGAGCTATTATTTCTCTCAGTGGGTGCTGGATTCATTGTTTCCTCCTCTCTCTCTCCCTGTTTGGAGCCTTTCTTTCTTTCATTCTCTTCCCTCTCCATGTCTGTCTCGCCTCCCACTTCTCTCCTTTGTTCTTCATTTAAAATTCTAGTCATACAATATCCGACGCCTCCATTCGTTTGCAGTATTGCCCACCAGGGGTTGCAGCCGCATTCCTCAGCCTGGAAATTCAATACAATAAACGCCAATAGCGCCGTTATGTGATATCAACAAAACATAACTTCCTTTTCATACCTTTATTGCTTAGCAGACACAGAACCCATCGTGGGATATTATGTTTAACACTGTTCTTCAATGCTGAAGGCTTGTATGTCGTAATACTCAGCTTTCTTTTACCCAATACACAGAGCCTGTGCACAGGTCTTACCCTATTTCCCTAATATGTCATAATTAGGTATTCAAAAGAGATCTGAGGCCTGCCAGAGTGCCCCAGCTCTTCCATCAGATGGAAGTATGACAGCGTAGCCTTGAGAAAGTGCCAGCAGGCAGGGATGTGCTTTATCACAGCGATATGGTTACACTCACAGCCCTGCTGAGCCAGCAGATTGGTAAAACAGTAGCCTATACTTCAATAAATGCTGGATTTATGATCGCCGCTCTCCTCCCCCCCTTCCTCTCTGCCTCTCTTTCACTCTCTCCACCTTTCTCCCCCTCTCGTCGCACGTGGGAACGTGCGTGCGCGTGCGTCTTCGAGAATCAATTATTGAGATGTATTATTTTAGCTATGCTTCATAGATGAATTGGATAGGTCCTTACACACACTGTGTTGATGTATGGGATTAACTTCATGCTTCTTCTCCCAGCTGTATTCATCATCGGCACACCACGGAACACCAGGGATTATTCACAAAGAGATTTCTCATCTGGTTTAATAAGACATCCGCGGCTCTCTTGCCACTCTCTCTCTCTCTCTCTCTCTCTCTC
>NC_045750.1:14715126-14717875 GCF_008692095.1 Etheostoma spectabile | reverse complement strand
TCTCTCTCTCTCTCCCCCTCTCTCCCTCTGTTTTGGTATGAGCTTTCTAGTCTTTCTAAAAACATTTTCCATCTGCCGCAGTGCCAAAGGACCCAAACCCCCAGTGGCGAAGTGTGGCATGGAGCCATGACTGCACCCTGCTCGCCTATGCCGACAGCACTGGCACCGTGCGCCTCTTCGACCTCATGGGCAGCGAACTCTTCGTCATCCCGCCGGTAACAGTGACAGTCCTTTCACGTCATCAAACAGCCCCATTCCCCCTTCCAGCTACCTTTGCATCTAAAATGTTTTTTCTTGTGCATCAATCAGACACAACATATTGAAACTCAGCACTAACTTAGCTTAGAAATTTGTTTTTTCCACATTTTTCTTAAAAGGATTGGTTCAGCTGCAACATGTATTTATCATATGAATTAATGTATAAACTCTCCTTAATTTATAATTTGAAAGAACTTTACCGCCTGATTCCATTTTGATTAATTAAATTATTGAATAGAAACGGAAGCATGCAGTTTCTTATCCCTACTAAATGCTAACATGCTACAGCAGATTTGGCTGCGTTTGTAACTTTACAGTCACAGAGTTATGAGGGAATCAGACATCCATAATCTTGGCTCCAGAGACTGGTTGGGCTATGTGCTGTTCTTTCAGTGTAGCATACATTTACTGGGCACTTTGAGCTGCCTGTCACCTTTTTAAAGAAAACATGTCAGACACCCACTCTGTGCTCTCTTTGTCTGTCAGGCCTGCTTTCTTCATTCATTGTCTCATCTCTTTCTTCTTCCCCATTTGCTCATAGTGTCCCACTCTTTCTTTCTTCATCTTCATCACCTCCTCCTCTCTTTAATTTTTCACACGAGTGCTGCTCCCTAGATTCTCCTCTCCTCCCCACCTCTAGCATTTCTCTCATTCTTGCATATCTGTCTCTCAGTAGCTCTCCTCATGCTGCCACTTTAAGTATTCCGTTCCCCCTCCCTTTAATGCCCTATGTGTGCTACATAGTATCATTCCTCCATTTCTATCCATCATTTCTTTCCGTTTCTCTAGTGGCTCTGTCTGGGGCGATGAGCGCAGTTACTCGTCCTTTCACCCCAGCCGTCTCTCACCGTCTGTGATCTTCATTCCTTTAGTGCAACTCTACATTGTTACGTATCTAAAGTATGTGTGTTTGCACACTTACACCAGCACCCCCCGGCCCGGTTGTGTTGTTTCTCTTGTTTGTCACTGTTAAGTTCACAAACAGGTGACTTGCTGCTATTTCTGAAGTATAAAAAAAAAAACTCAGTTTGACAGAAAGTATGCAAAGATGATTTTTTTTAAATTAGCATCCCTACCTCCCTTATCTCTCTTTCACTTTTTTGTCTATTATCTTTTATTTCCTGCATTCCCTGTCTCATCCTTTTCTGTCTATTTAATGTTCTTTAACAATTGCTGCTGTTGTCATGTGTCTTTGTTGTTTGAGCTGTAAAGACTTGGTGGGGGCATAAACTCATAGATAATAATACATATTTCTTTTGATTTCTGCTACCATTTACTTCAGTCACTTTCACACCACCGCTGACTCTTCTTTCTCATCTCCGTCTCGTACCAGGCGGTGAGTTTTCCTGGGGATTTCAGTTGCGCAGTGGCGGGCCTGATCTTTCTGAAGTACACAGCCAGCGCCCAGTGGTCAGCCGAGCTGCTCGTTATCACATACGGCGGTGCGCTCAAGAGTTACCTAGTCAGGTGAGAGACTCCTTGTTTATGATTGGTTCGGTGGTCTAAAACTCCGCCCCAATTACTCATCTTTCTGTTTCCAAAACTCACCGTAAGTCAGATAACCAACGTATTTAAAGAGACGAGAAAAACAAGAAGCAGGGTGAAATCTACACTCACAATAACAACGTACTAACAATCATCATAACAACGTACTAACAATCATAATATAAATACACAAGATTTGTAGCTGTCCCATTTTATGGAGCTTTTGTCAGCTGCTTTAGTATCATCTGATTTAAATGCATGCACTGTATACATTAACCTTTCTAGGACACTGCACCCTATTTGTGGTAAGATTGGTGCTGCATGTTTCTCTACGTGTATACTTTAGGGGGAGTGAAACCTCTCTTTGCATAGAAATTCCCCTACTTGCCAATCCAAATACACATTTTGAATATTTGATTAATGACATCTGATTTTGTGCAATGAGTCTGCGTGTGTGCTTTCCTCATGGCTGCCTGCACCATCCCTATTGATTTAGCATTATTATTTAATATGGCATTATTTTAGAGATTTCCCATTTCATTCTGTATGATTGCCACAGTCACAACAAGCCTCGGTGTGCTGACACTCCCAAGACACAGGATGAGATTGTGCATGTGTGTTGAATCTCGATCAGACGAGGTCCTGCACAGGACTTTCCTTCATTTCTGTATGCACAGAGGAAAATGCTGATTTACTTTTCTATTACAGGCAGATAAATGGTGTTCGTGTGCATGTGTGAGGAGGTAATTAAGACGAGCGAGACATTTGCTCCAGATTTACTCTGAGGGTGCTGGTTTGTTTTTGAAGGTTCATTTTCAGAATGGATCTCACACTAACTCCTTTTCATGTGACTGCATTCCAATATTTTTGCTCAAACACTTTGCATTAGAATTTCAGAATTATAGCTGAGGCTTGACAGTAAGTAATCTTTTTTACTCTCTCTCTTGGTCTGTGCCAGCCCTTCTTTATGTGTGTCTGCTCACACACACACACACACACACACACA
>NC_045750.1:14711445-14715116 GCF_008692095.1 Etheostoma spectabile | reverse complement strand
ACACACACACACACACACACACACGCACACGCGCACTTTACAGTGGCATAAACACCTAAACGTCTGGAGGAAGTTGAACTGTGTTGTAGTCTTTCTTTCCTTCTCTCTGTGCAGTTTCCACTGCAGGGAACCGTTTCCCCAAAGAGACATGCCCACACAAATTACACGACGTCTCCTCTAGTACCAATCTAATTTAGATTGCCCACTTAAATTAGATTATATATTTTGCCATGTTTCATTTTAATTGCAGCTGGGATTTAAATTGCTCTGTCATCTTCCCCAAAACAGCTTTGTCGCGCCATTAACATTTGGCACACAAGTTTTCATGTTTTGATTGTTTATGCGCCAGAGTTTAATTCTAGGTGGCTTGTCTTGTGACCGACCTCTCCCTCTCTCTTAGTGTGGGGACCAATCAGAACTTCCAAGAGAACCACAGCTTCAGTTTCTCCGCTCACTATTCCCACGGCATCACCTCTGCTGTTTACCACCCTGGCCACCGGTGAGTAATTTAATGCCAACAATCCAACACCTTTTCAACCTCAAGCTCAAATTAAGATAGACACCCCCAGATTAAATTAAAAACAAAAAGGAGCCAACAACGCATTTTGCATGTTGCTTCATTAGAATCGCTTTTTGCATGATTGCCATCAGGTGTGTTTTTTAAAGGTGACTCACTTTTCCAGTACTGGTGCACATACAGTACATGTGAGCATCGGGAGTCCCTACCAACCCACAAGCGGTGAAATAACACTACCCAGTCCGTTTTTTGGGGGCTGCCTAGATTAGAAAACATGGGATTCAACAAGCCATCCAGATTTGGCTCCACCCACAGATTGAGAACTTTGTGCACTGAGAACTACTTTGCAAATGTGTGTCATGTTTTTCTAGCCAATCAGAGCAGGGTGGACTTTTAAAAAGACACACGCTAAAACAGAGCGTTTCAGACACAGGGTGAATACAGGTACTGTATACTCAAATGGACAGTATAACAAAAAATATGTTTTTTTTTAACATAAGCATGTAAACATGTCATTGTAAACTGCTGAAATAAATAAATAAATAAATAAATAAATAAATGAAAATGAGCACATGTCACCTTTTAAATAATCCGGTGCTGATTAGCCGAGAATTCAACAGGTTTACATTGCCCAATACAAATGCCCTTCAAAACGTCAACAATAGGAAGGAAGCGGGCAATAGCAGCTATAATTATACTGTACACAATAAGATATAAATATTTCATTTCCATAAGATAATGAAAGACAATTAGGTTGAGTACAACAGGGGATGAGTAGACCCAGAATGCATACATTTTCATTAGATACCATAATGAATATTCCCAAAATAAGATACATATCAAATAAAAGTAAGTGGAACAAATAGAAGATATACAGTAAAAGAAACACATGATACTATACATAACAAATAGTACATTATGTTAGATTACAAAAGTTGGATATTATTTACCGAGTAGATATAAAGCATACTTGTCTTAATAAGGGAGGCGAGGGAACGTGGCTGTATCAGGCGGCGTTTCAGTCACTTGGAGGCATAGAGATATAATATAGGTAAGACATACAAAAATAGAAGATATACAAAAAAAATACATTAGAACAAAGAGGATACTATACATAACACATAATACATTATGTTAGATTACAAAAGTTGGATACTATTTACTGAGTAGATATAAAACATACTTGTCTTAATAAGGGAGGCGAGGGAACGTGGTTGTATCAGGTGGCATTTCAGTCACCTGGAGGCATAGAGATATAATATAGGTTAAGACATACAAGCTATAAAAAATGTTATATAAAATTGGACTTAAATTTGACTCATTTAACCTATATGGCTCCAAGGAGTTGAGAGTATCCAATATGCTTCCCTTTTTAATAACTGATTTATGATATTGCCAGCCCTAGGGTTTAGAGTGACTTTCTGAATAATAATAGAATATAGTTAAATATTTAAAAAAATGCATTTATCTTTTAATCTATCAATGGCAGCGTAAATAATGCCTGTCGCATTCACTCGACAACCTTAGTGATTTTATTTTCTCTCGTGGCCTCCGCAGTCCGAGCCTTCTTTTATTACAACAGTGTTTCATCAAGAGTGTTGTTCATACATTTATATTCAAACATCTTCAGACATCCTCATAACTCCTTTGAATCAATTTTCCTCCTTAAACCCATTTCAGATGATGCTACACGATGCCATGTACATCTCAAATATCTGGATTTGGAAGTAGCTGTGTGGTTTCAAACGCTTTCATCATTTGACAGCTATGGGCAATATGAGTATACACCAACGTGTCGTCAATACGCTCATAAATATATATTATATTGATCTCTGTGCTACAACAAAATGTGAATTCACTCAATTACAGATAACTTAGTGAAACTTCATTTTACCATAAAATGCTTTGCCGACAGGTTGTACAGTTAAACACACGTGTTAACAGAACCACATAATGAAATATGTACCACAAATAGCAGTTGAGAACAACGGAAAACAAAGAAGAAATACAAGGCTCTTATGCAGGTAATCTTGCACAGGCATAAGATGTTACGTTATGGAATGGGACCAGTTGTCTTACTCTGGAATAAGTGAACGAATCACTTTACTGCAACACCTGCAGGAATTGACTATTGCAGTCTAAAATGTCCTTGGCCCTTCGGGCCGCATAGCATTCTAAGGTTTTGGTTAATTATGTCTGGCTCACACCCGTGACCTTACTGTTTTCATCACGCTTCCCCAGTCTGCCCAAACCAGATTTAGTTTGGCCGGTGAAGCTTGGTTTGGCAGCTTAATGGATTTTGGCAGCTACTGTCCAGTGTTTGCCAACTGATAGATGAAATGAAACTTTAATGATCCCTGTGTAAAAACTGGGTCAGCAACAGAGGGAATAGCATAGAGGTAAAAAAAATAAAAGGCAAGGTGAGTAGCTGGGTGTGAAATAAGAATTTCAAAAGCTGAACATACAGATGAAAATACTGTATAATGATGACGATATAACATGTTCAGATTGAAGCAAACACTATGGAAGTGTTTACCAGCGACAGTTTTATAAATTAGGTGGCGCACAGATGGTATTACAGAGACTCACAGATGTTTCCAGATGTGCACTTAGACATTGTGGTATTCTCATTACCATGAAATATAGAGTTAATATACTGTAAATACATGCAGAATATGCAGCTGTACATCCGGAATGTAAGGAGTAGTCTTAAAATCTGTTTAAATGAAACCTTATATCATAGCATACAGAGAAAGTGGCTTATTTCAGACGTGAGGTTTTATGTTAACACAAACAAATTTGCTTACCGTCAGTCTATAAGCTCACTCTCAGCTTTTGCCTCTTACTAAATGTCCAACTTCTCTGCACCAGGGGGCAGTGTTGAGCTGGACAGCCCGGCTTCATCCACACCTACCTCAAGAGTTCCTGATTCTTGTCGCATCTCTTCTGTTTCACTGCAATGAGGGGGCCCACATATCACTGTAGTCATTGTGGTATTTTTTGTGGTTTTAAAAAAACATTGATTCCAGACAGATTTTTAACTCTGATAGATGTTCTAAATGTCACTTCATTAGATGATGTGACCACCTTAATTTGCTGATTGATCTGTCAGGTGTACAATAAGGGAACTGTGTGTGTGTGTGTGTGTGTGTGT
>NC_045750.1:14705150-14711435 GCF_008692095.1 Etheostoma spectabile | reverse complement strand
GTGTGTGCGTGTGCGTGTGCGCGCGCGTGTTTGCTTGTCAGATTGCTGATAGTAGGAGGCTGTGAGTCAGGGGATGACTGTACGTCCAAGGCCTCTTGTTGTGGAATTACAGCCTGGAGGACTCTGTCTGGATCGCCCCACTACAAACAGGTCACCAGCTACGAGGACGATGTCAGTGCGGTGAGGAGACTACACACATGTTCATGCACAAGTTATAGTTATTCATGCAGTATCTAACACACACATACACTAAATATTTCCATTATATCGTCTGTCTGTTAGAACCAGAAGAGAGGTTTCTTCAAGATCCCCAGCTTCAGATTTTTTTCCAGACAAGGAGATGAGAAGGTACCACAGCTCTCTTCTATCTGTCTCTTTCTCAATTAGAATTTAATTCCTAATGGCAAGTATCTGGCCAAAAACATTTTGCATGTGTGATGTCCAGGACGGTGTATTCCGCATGAGCCTCAGCCCCGATGGCACCCTGCTGGCTGTCATCCACTTCTCTGGTCGCCTGTCTCTCTGGGACATCCCGTCCCTCAAACAGAGGGCCACATGGAGCCAAGACCAACAGGTAGACCTCTAAGCGGCTTGTGTTTATGTGGGCGTATGCTGAATAAACCTGTTTGCATTGCAGTTGTGTGTGCTGGTACTTTATTTGTGCGTTAGATGCTTGACTGAATGTATTAATGTAATCTCTGCCTGCCCTGTGTGTGTGTGGAGAGAGAAGGATTTTGTGTGTGTGTGTGTGTCTGGTGTCAACGCCCATTAGTGAGGTGGTTTAGAGAGAACTCGTATTTGCAGGATGTTTTGCCGGTTTATGCAGCGGGTGTGTATGTTCTTTCTCATCGCTTGGTCTGTGCTGGAAAAGCTACTGTGTATGCATGCTGTAAGTGTAAACAGGGTTAGCAGATTAATTTCTCCCCCTTCTTCTTCTCCTCCCTTCCTCTTTGGTCCCACCATCCTTCGGTGCGCCCCGCAGCCAGGATTTGAGGAGATCAACCCAGAGTGGAAGACATCGCTGGAGAGAAGGAAGAAAATAAAAGGTACTTTGGCCTGAAGGGCTAAAGAGAGCCGACTTTGTTGCTGACACAGCAGCGCACGCTGGATACAATTTAATGATCTTTGACATGTCTTATTCTCTGAATTATACAGTTATTTAGACACACATCCAAATGGTCTCTACCAAGGCCATAACATGTTTTCCTCCTTCACAGTGTCCTTGCTTGTTTTGAGTGTGTTTCTGTGCTTGTGCAATTGTCTGTGTGTATGCCTGTTTATGCAGCTTTACAGTCTTTTTTTGACAGTTTTGGGCCAGTTGGGATAACAGCAATGACAGCTTGTGTAAGCAATAATCTGTGCTAGTCTTTATCTCATGCATGACAAGTGATGAATATGTCCACATGTGTAAATATGTCTTGTAGAAGGAAGCCAATTCAAAAAAGTTATTGGGGATGAGAGTATATGATCCCAAAAGTGCACAAAGCATGCATGAGGAAAGTTTTAATACACATTTCTATCAGCTTTGGTTCCCCGTCCTCTGGTGCACATTTGTAAAACTTATCTCTCTGCATTACCTGTCCCAGATAAGGAACAGTACTACTCGCTGGTGGATGTAAGTTGGTGGAGTGACATTGTGTTGATTCTGGCTCGCTGCTCCGGCTCCGTCACCGTGTCATCCGGCAGGACACTGCGCAACCTGCTGGGGAAATCCTGTGAATGGTTCGAGCCCTCACCTCGAGTCACCGCGGCACACGACGGTGGCTTCCTCAACCTGGAGGTAAATGTCAAGATAGCTGTATGCATTTGTGGTTAGGTAAACCAACAGAGGGACTTTGTGAGTTAATAGAATGGCATGTGAGGCTTATGTAAGCATATTTAAGCGCTAGTTAAGCATCAGATCTAAACAACCGATCTTGGCCTTCAGGGCCTTTAAAGGCATATTATGGAATACAGTTTTCCATCCTTTTATCCATTTTCTAAAATGCCAATTCTGTTCAGGGCCACACAGGGCTAGCGTTTGGCTCAGCACTTGGTGGGGAAAGAGCACTTAACATATATATATACTGTGTATACACACACACAAACACACACACACACACACACACATACACACACACACACACACAGAGTATATCCTCACTGGTCACCAGCCTATTGTGGGGATTTCAGTTCTTTTGCTGTAATTATTTTATTATTACAAATTTAAAATGAAAGCTCTGTTAAATCAATATGTGCATGGATTTGTGATGGATCCTTTGTACTGCCAGCTACATATATATATACTCATTTCTTAGTGTCATTGTGTAACAGCATGTGTACATGCATGTGCTTAGATCTCAGAGAGGGAGAGAGAGACCAAAAGAGAGACTGCCAACTTTCTGGAAAGGTTTCATCAGCCTGCTTCAGCATGGAGTAGGGGCTGTTGCCGGTGTTGCTACATTATATCTAAAACTGAGGGTTTGTGTCAAAATGACCTTGAGCATTGGGCTTTTGCTGTGTGTACCGCCTCCACAGATGTGGAATAATTCGACCTTGTGTGTTTATGATGATTACATTTGCATCTTCCTGCATGTGATGAGTGTATTAGTGCAGCACTATGGAAGCTGCCTCAGCTCCTCATTGATTAAGGTGCTTAATGCGTTACAGGTGCTAAATGTTTCATCAACCCTGGCAGGGAGCCCCTCTGCTGGAGGCCAGCATTTTTCTCTAGTGAGCTAAAACTCAGACAGGAATCACCAAAAACATGAGGTCTTGCTGAAGCATGCGGGTGAAAAATGGGCAAAAAAGTTAGACAAGTTGAAGAAAGTACCCTGGACAGCTTGGATTAAAAAATATTTTTTTTTTATTGAGCAGCTTGACCTTGCTGTTGTTTTGTTTTTTAGACCACCTGCTGATCTGGCATGAGGGTGTTAAATTAATTGTGTTTACCAGCCGAGGCACAGATAGATGTAAACTGTGCTGTATTGCATTCCACGCTTCATTTTTCATTCATCACTTCCTGCTGGCAAAGAAGTGTCATCAGAAAGTCATTCTGGGCAAAGGCTGTAAATCTGTCTCTTGGGTCTCAATCATCAGGAGTGGGCGTTCTTCTGTTTTGCAGCCCTCACTTTATGATTTGTACCAACAAGACAGATTATTATTTTTTATGTAATGTGACAACTACGGCTTTATAATCACATCTAAGACGCATGTTAGCAGTCTAATTCAAAGTCATGTTTAAATCACGTGTGTATTTGATGTTTCTCTTGTTCATCAATTCCCTTACCATCATTTTTGAATTCCTCTACGTCCATCCTTAACGTTTTGTCGTCTCTCAGTTAACCTCCATCCCATTTGTAACGCCATATTTATGATCCACAGTGTGAGGTGAAGCTGGCTCAGAAGCGTGGGCGCCTGGAGAGCAAACTGAGCGGTGGGCCCAGCGAGGATGAGGAGGGTGATGATGGCGGAGACTCTGACTCAGACGATGAGTCCTCTGCCAAAGCCCGCTACTTTGGCTACATCAAGCAGGGCCTGTATTATGTGACAGAGATGGAACGGTTCGCCCCTCCACGCAAACGCCCCCGCACCGTAATCAAGAACTACCGTCTGGTCAGCCTGAGGTCAACCACACCAGAGGAACTGTACCAGAGGAAGGTAGGCATGTAAATCACTGGAATATTAGTGTTCATCCTCACCCGCTGATGCTTATCATTATCCTTACTCTCTTGAAGCACCAAACTCGTGCATCTGGTTAAGAAGGGCAATAGCGTTTTGTCTCCAGAATGTGCTATACAGGTAAAAAGCTTATGTCAACTTTTCTTTTTTTAATGGATCAAAGCTAAATTCGTAAAAGTGATGCAGATAACTTCATTTCTGTCCTACTTTTGGTTTTAAAGACATTCTTTTAAGCCTGTCTCCATGTTGTCACATTTTATGTTTGAACAATCAAATTTTGAAAGTGCTGGATCAGATAAAGGGAGAATAATGTTTACAGTAGCTGCAGTTTAGCATAGGCTATTCTGTTGTTCTGTTGCATGGTTTTCTGTAAATATGGTCTAACCATTCTGATGACCACGGTGATCCAGAATCTCTAGGAAATGGTTAGTACTGAAGATATTTAAGGATATGTGTTTATTGACTTTACTAGAGGCACAGCTCTAGGGACAGTGGTCGGTTGGTCCAGACTGAAATATCCCTAAGTATCAGATAAATTGCCATGGAATTTTGTACAAACATGTATGATCCCCTTAGGATGAATCTTTATGACTCTGGTGTTCCCCTGAGTTTTCCTCCTGTCCCACCATGAGGTTGACATTTTTGATTTTGAGTGAAGTATCTCAACCGTTGGATGGATTGTCAAGAAATTTGGTCCTTGCATTCATGTTCCTCATCGGGTGAAATTGTAATCACTTTGCACTTTTTGTCCAGGGCCATCATAAGGTCAAAACTTCACTTAGTCTGATACTTTTGGATTGACATCGTCAATGGCCTCAGTTGTACTTGTGCTTAGTGCTAATTAGCAAATGTTACCATGCTAACATGCACACTGTGCCTATGTACAGCCTTTAGGAGCTGCTAGCAGTAGTCCTAGAGATTTGAGTGAATAGCCAGTTGGTTGGTTACTATGGTGTGACGTGGCGATTTTCCATCACAGTATTCATATTTCATGACATTTACATAATTTGTGTGATCAGTCTGGAAAGGTGCTTTTATTTGACAGTTCAGGTCTCATTTGCAGTAGGAGTGCTCAGCATGAGGTAGCATATCTCATTCTGAGCGTCACAATAAAAAGTCACGTTCTGCTACTGTTTACTTATTCATTGGGGCAAAAAACAAAATTCATATGTGCTTAGGTAAGAAAATCTTTTGTCAGTGCTCATGCCTTCATGTTTGGATTTGAATGTTCTTTTAGCTCAGAAATCTAAACAGCAATTCCAGAGCTGACATGCAATTCTCTTTCTCACACAGTGTTATGAATTCATTTTTGCAAAGAAATGGATATTACCTATTTAATATTTCAAAGATACTCCATTCCTAATTCTACCACCCATTTTGTAAGGCTTTTATCATATGCAAAGTGATGAGTCACATCTGCCTCACTGCAATGCCAGTAATAATTTTTTAAGATCATTCGTCAATTCCCTTCAATGGCGGATATCACATTTACCATGAAAGTCTTAATTTCTTTTGGCTGCTTAATTTAGCAGCAACAGAAGGACGTCACATGAATCTCTTTGGTCACTGACTGAATTATAACAGGATGATCTGCAGAAATTGGTTTCTGACTAAATAAATCCTGTGCCAGCTCAGTGAAGTGCTGTGGTTTTGTGGGCTTTAGCTCCTGAGTGCTGTTGAGGAGAAATGAAAACCAAGCAAGATGTTCAGTCTGCTTTGAGGCGATTTCTCAGTCCCAAGGGTTTCTCTGAAATGCTAATTGCTTCATTAGAAATATGGCTGTTGTTGCTCCTCGCTACAAATTGCAGCAGAGGCAACAACATGCTCTGTCATAAAGCACAGTATCGGCTCTCAACGGTCCCAAGTTTTAACATGGTTCATCAGTCATTTTTATGACCCATCATCTACTTCCTTCTTCATCATTGTCATCATCATTAGAAGCCATTTGTCATTGCCATCAATCCTAACAGTGGAGAGTTACAAAGTAATATATCATTATTATCTCTTTGTAACACTTGATACCCGCGGCACTTCCCCAGCTGGTGCTCTCCTGTTGGAATTGTTTTTTTTTTCTATTCATTTATACTACATGTAGGCGTGTGAAGAGTGAAGGGGAGGAGGGGTGACTGTTTTGTCTGCATGTGTATGTGTGTATGTGTGTACTTATTGTCTGTGTCAAGGCCTACATATTGCTTGTGGTATGTTTGAACAGGTTGACCTTTCCACACTTCACACGCCCTCACACACAGAAATTATCAGAATGAACCTGATCTGTCATCAGAGATACACCTCAGTTGAGGTGTCCAGTCCAGTTGACTGTGAATAGACCAGAACAAGTGATTTGGGGTTATTTCCTTAAGTCAGCCTCTTCATGTGTTTAGGAGTTTGATGATGCGATTTGTGGCTTAACCTTGCTTGAGTGAGTAGCACACTGGCAGGGCTGCTAACAGTTTTATTAGCTGAATCCAGTGGGAGAAGCAAGCAGTTTTTGATGTCCTCCTACGTGAGGTTTTACTGTGTGGGGTTCTTATTGCCCTCAAGGAACCACAGTCTGGCTAATGTGTTGCTTTGTACTCCTACACACAGAAAGAGATGGATACTCTGTGTGTGTGTGTGTGTGTGTGT
>NC_045750.1:14698121-14705140 GCF_008692095.1 Etheostoma spectabile | reverse complement strand
GTGTGTGTGTGTGTGTGTGTCAGTCAGTGCACTTGAACACATGTACCTTCACACACATTGAGTGGGCCTGCATAGACTGAGGTGTCATGCTGTTATTGGATCAAATCATTTTTCGACATTTATATGACACAAAACCTCTTTTGGCATCACTATGGGTTAGCATCTAAGCATGTTGGGCCAGTAGTAGTAGTTTTGAGTTAAATGCCAACATTGGCAAGCTAACATGCTCACAATGACTATGCTAACATTCTAAGGTGAAGCCTGTTCTCCTCAATACATCCAGGTGCTAGGCATGATTAACAGGTTATGTTAATCATGTTCAAATTTGAAATTGTCCACTACTTTGGTTCACAACCAAATACCTGCACAATTAATACATTTACTACCAGCCTCAGCATGCCAAGTAGCATATGTTAGCATGCTAACACGCTAAAGTAAGATGATGAACAGGATAAACATACCTGCTAAAAATCAGCATGTTAGTAGTTAACGTTGTCATTAGGAGCATGTTACCATGCTGCTAAATAGAGCTGCTAGCGTGGCTGTAGACCACACAATATTTTTTGTATTTTAGTGAGCTAGCACTATCACTATGTGTGATATTAAGTCCCAATATGTGGCTCTGGATTCCTCCTTTGGTTTTTCTCCGTTGGTCCTTTTGATTTTCTTTCTTTAAATATCTCCAAATATTCCGTTCCCCTTCAGCCATTCTCCTTATCCCTCCGTAGCAGACCCAATCCACGCTCTGTCACATTGCACATTGCTACACAGATTGCAATCTGCATGTTCCAATTTAGTCTTTAAGTATTAAGAGTGTGTACTCAGGATTTCGGAAGTGCCATAGCTTGTGCACAGATTTATTCAAAACCTTGTCTTATTTGTCCTTGAGTGCGATGAAAAATTGGGCCATGGACTTTTCATCTGTCTGTGCTTTTTTGCCAACATATTTGCTTTATACACTGTGTGGTTTAAATTTATTTAAAGCATTTTATTCAATTCTGTTTTGGAACACAGTGCATGAAGATTGACTCAGTAATATACCCGTAGGATGATAGTTTGAAATAAAACATAAAACGTACCTCACAGAATATGAAATGAGTTTAACTGATGTTCCGTTCTGTTTATTGTGTGTATTTTTGTACTGTGATGAAAATTCAGAAAAAGGAACGGTGTTCCTTTAGTTATTTAGTCTAATTATTGTTATGTCTGCTCAAAAGCAGGATAAGCTTCTCATCTCATTTCTTTCACTTCACAAACTGAATCCATTCCTTCACTTGTCTTTTCCGTTAACATTTGAGCTAGTGCTGTTTCACAGTGTGAAGTCGACATGTTTATATAATCAATTGGGATCTTATTAATAGTTTGTTGTGTGCATTTTTTTGTTCATGCCACAGATTGACAATGAGGAATACGGTGAAGCCCTGTCTCTTGCCCAAGCGTATAATCTGGATTCTGACCTGGTCTACCAGAGACAGTGGAGGAAGAGTACCGTCAGCATTGCCTCAATACAAGACTATCTGGTAAGAGATAGAAGAAATAAGAGAGATAGATGTCAGGAAAAGAGGAGGCGGAGTTAAGATGAGAAAGAGAGAAGAAGAAGGATTGTTTCAGATTTCTGGTGTTTATGAAAAGATGTGTCTGGTAAGTGGCAAGTAAGGGTACAGCACACGCTTAAGAGCAGCACAGCCCCCTTACTCTATTTCCTACATCATTTTTACCAATTTGTTGCAAATTTTCCTATCCTTCCCTCATATGTCTGTATCATGTTTTATAACATAATTTCTTCTCAACTCATTTCCCCTCCTTCCCACCCAGAGCAAGATCTGCAAGCGCTCATGGGTGCTACACGAGTGTGTGGAGCGGGTCCCGGAGAACGTTGACGCGGCCAAGGAGCTGCTGCAGTATGGCCTGAAGGGAACTGACCTGGAGGCCCTCATAGCCATAGGAAACAGGGAAGACGGGGGCAGGTAGGGCAACTCTCCAACACATGAACACACACCAATACAAATTGCTTGATCACAAATTGTAGGAATTTCTGTCACATTTGTTTTGTCTTCCCTCCATCAACATTAATCTCATGCTGCCTGCCTTACTTTGTTTAGCCATACTTACCTTTTAGCTACAGTTAGTGTTATTTCCTTGCCATATTCCAGGTTTATCATGCCAGGCGACGTTGACCTTGACGATCTTCCCTACGAAGACATCCTGTCAGGCGATGAGGAGCTGGA
This sequence comes from Etheostoma spectabile, assembly GCF_008692095.1. Taxonomy (NCBI): domain Eukaryota; kingdom Metazoa; phylum Chordata; class Actinopteri; order Perciformes; family Percidae; genus Etheostoma; species Etheostoma spectabile. The sequence continues at coordinate 14,702,912 of NC_045750.1, read as the reverse complement.
TATGAAGAAGGAGAGGGAACAAAGAAAGAGACACGAGCTGTTGGCCAGGGTCGACTTCAGCAGGTACACAAACAGCCAGACTGTTGGTTAGTCAGCTCAGTTATTCAGTTAGACAACAGAGGAAGACAGAATGTTGCAGCAGGTAGAAACCCTACAGAGACTAGAGCATTTTATTTGAACAAAATCAGGAGGACCCAAGCCTGGTTGGCAAGCATCTGCCTTAATGAAGTGTCCTTTTGCAAGTTACCAATGTCCTTATCTCATGCTAATAATCCTTTTACAGAGTGAAACATAGTGTGTGGTCGGTCGGATTATCGGTTGGCCTGTTCTCTGGTTAGTTGGTCGCTCCAACACTTTGGTCCAGACTGAAACATATCAACAACCATTGCATGGATCACCATGAAATTTTGTGCAGACGTTCATGGTTCATAGAGAATGAAGCCTACTGACTTTTATGATATCCTGACTTTTCCTCTAGCACCACCATGAGATTGGACTTTTGTGATTCCAAGTGAAATATCTTTACACCTAATAGAACAGATTGCCTGGAAATTTGCCACAGTATTCAATAGGAGTGGGGGAAAAAAATCAATTTATATACAGTAAGTATAGCAATTTGTTTAGGGAACGATTTTTTAAATTGATTCTTTTCCTCAGATTCAAGGTGGGGTGGTATTTAGGTGGATTATTGGTTAAAAGAATTAAAAAAAAAATATATATATATTTTTTTTAACCAACAACATAAATGTTTTCTGTTTATACTGTACCGCTGACAGCAACTACATCATCATAATTTCCAGGAAAACAGGCCGAAAACAGGCCGAAAGCAGAAATGAATGTCAGACTCTACAAGTATATTATTCAACTTTTATTTTTATTAAAGAAGGAAAAAATACTCAATACATACTCTCGAATTGCAATACAAATCAAGTTGGCACCCATGTATCATGAAAGAATCAAATTGGGACAAAAGCATATTGTCTCAGTTTGTAGTATTCTAGGTCCCTAGTGGTACATGCTAAAGACTTTTTATTCAGTGCAACAAGCAGGACACATTCCTTAACCCTTGTTTGGTGAAGTATGCCAACATAACATTTTGTGCAGATAATAATGCTTGCCAAATGATGACTTTGGTGATCTCCTGATTTTTTTTTTTTCTGAGTACAGCCAGCATGATTGACGTCTTTGTCTTAGAGTGAAATGTCTAGGCAACTATAGAATGGATTGCCATGAGCTGGTACATACATTCATGGTCCCCAGAGAATGATTTTAAATATTTTCTAGCTTCCTTATCTGGTTGAAATTTTCTAATTGTTTAAAACCTTGGTTTGTGACCGAAGCTAAAAATATTTATCAGCCTCAGCTGTACTGTGTTTAATGTGAATGTTAGCATGCCAACACTGTAACTTTAACATGTTGTACACGGTAAACATTATTCCTGCTAAACATCGGCATGCTCGCAGTGTCATTGTGAGCATTGTCTTGTCACTAAATTGTTGGAAGCTATTATTTTTTTTTCTAAACTCTTTAAGACTGCACCACCAGAATTCATCACCAGTTTCTGACTCTCACTAGCAGTTGTTAAGTTGAAACCAAAAGTCTATATCACTGACTATCACTTCTGGGATTGCTTTGGTGCCGCAGGAAATTCCAGCAGATGCATGTATTTTCGCCGATGTCCACTTCCTTCTGCTTTCTTTGAGTTGGAATTTTAAACTCTGGTGGATTTACGAGGACTATGGTTAACTGCTCCTCAGATCTCTGCAGTGTAAATCGAGAAGACTAGCTAGACTATCTGTCCTATTTGAGTTGTCTCTCCCACGACTATTTTGCAGTGCTTCCTTGCCGAGCTTAGCACAGCCCATGACGATTGTGTTTGGTTTAAAGAAATTCCAATATACCAGAGCACGTTTTTCTCCCATCCCGGAATGCTGTGTGAAGTAGCCAGACTCTCTTGCACTCCGCAGGGTGTGGATGGTCTGGCTAAGTGAGACTAAGGGAAACCTGATGCTGACCGGTGAGAGTCGCCCAGTCAGCAGCTTGTTGCCTCTTGTTTAAAGAGCTTAAAATGAAGTCATTATTATTCACGGTATGAACTCTAATGATAGAGGTAGCCACTACACTTTAATTTGTGTAAAAATAATAAAAAAAATATTGTAAAGGAGAGCTTGTGGTGACGGTATTTAAGGGTTAGACAAGGTAACAATGAAGAAATGGGAGAGGGCTTTCAAATTGTACACGTATTGTTTGATTAGGTCACACACCAGAGAGAGGGGATCATAAAGGCAGGGACATTAATGAGGATGAGGGAGCGAGAGGGAGAGAACGTTGGTGGAGATTAGTGGGTAATCTGCTGGAGGTAATTTATGCCTTTGTTGTTGAGTGCCCAGGGAAAGACTAATGAAAAACCCTTTAGTGATCACTAATCACCTCTCGCGCTCTCACACACACACACACACACACACACACACACACACACACACACACACACCAACCACCACACACACACACACACACACACACACACACACACACACACACACACACACACACAACACACGTATCATGAATCACTCTTAAGCTTAATATGAGCCTATACACTTGTTACACACATCTGATGAAATTAAATTACAAGATAATACACAAAAATAAATGATGCACAATTAACATGCATACCCATACTGCTTTTATGCAAGAAAGCCTTGTGCAAACAGGTATTTTAAGCTTCAGTTGCTAGATTGGGCTGTCTCTGTTGTTCTCTTCACCTCAGATACTTAACCAGTGAGGCTCGGGTCTGCATTTGAATTAGAAGGGGCAGAAAAACTGTAATGTCTCCCCCAAAGCTCCTTGTTTTAATTTTTTAATTTTTAATTTTCTTTTGCCTTATAAAACTGTTTACTTTTTATTGCGGTTTACATTTAGTCCATGTAAGATAAAGAAAAGATGGAGGATGAGAAAGAGATTAAAGGCAATTAAACAAATGAGAGTGTACGTTAACATTAAAAAAAAAAACCATTACATTAAATCACCAGTAAATTACTTCTTTACGTCCGCCGATTTCATGGTGGCTGCCAGGCAACTCAACGTGTGTCCCCAAAATGTCTTTAATATACCGTATTTATATACAGTGTGTGTGTGTGTGGGGTGTGTGTGTGTGTGTGTGTGTGTGTGTGTGTGTGTGTGGTGTGTGGGTGTGTGTGTGTGTGTGTGGTGTGTGTGTGTGTGTGTGTGTGTGTGTGTGTGTGTGTGTGTGTGTGTGTGTAGCAAAGGCCCTCACTAATGGATCTGCCCATGTTGCCTTGAGGCCTGTGGCCAAGGTCTGAGACAGATAATAATTCTCTTAATTTCTTTTTAACTACACCACGATTACAGAAATGGCTTGGTATCGATCACAGATGCTGTGTGTGTTTTGTGTGTGTGATGCTCTTGTGTGTAGATAAGGACTGTATTTAACTATCGCACCGAGTTTATCTTTTGTCCCTGTGAGTGTTTTGTGTAAGTGTGAATGTGAGTGTGAGTGTGTGAGCGTGCTTGAAAGACACAATCAACCAGGACGATTTTTTTCACCAGTTGGTACAATTAAATAACGTGTGGTTATTCTTAACTCGTGTTGAAAAGAGAAAAAAAAAGACTTAAAGATTGCCATTGGCAGTTCTTGTCACATTTTCAATAATCTGAGATAAACCAACCCCATCAACTTTTTGCTATCATATAGAAGATGCTGAAAGAGGCTCATTTCCTTCCCAGCAAACACACATTTGTTTAAAGGAATCAATAAAATGATAGCTGTTAATGTACTTCTCCAGCCTCTCTTGTTACTACCAGCTTTACCCCTATAGGCAATGTGTTGTGTTTGCACTGCATTCAGTTATGCTGAGATGTAACGTCACAGACAATACAGACTTCCTCAGAACTTGGTTATTGCTTCATATTCTTAACAGTCATGCTCCAGTCTCTTTTAAACTGTATTGGCTGCTACATGTAGACAGTTTTATCTTTAAGCTTATTTCTTATAAAACTGTGTACGCGTAATAAAGTAAAATCCCGAATCTGCGCTAAAAACTAACTAACTACTGCAGTACTGTCCTTCTTGTATGCAGAAAGTCAGAAGGGCAGATAATATAATGCCGGTGGCAGATTCGGGATTTTACTTTATACGCGTACACAGTTTTATAAGAATAAGCTTAAATAAGATAAGAGCGTATCACACCTTGCAGCAGACTGCACGCTTCTCTCTCTGACACCCACCCCACACTATATATATATATCTATATACATACACACATATATATACACAGTACACATATATAAACACAATACATATATATATACACAAACATTATATATACAAACATACATATATTATACACAAATACATTGTATACACATACCAGTATATACTGTATATACACATATAACTCTACACACATTATATGCATTTATACCACAACATGTATATGTACACATAAATATGTCTATATACACATATACGTATATTTATATATACACACATATACTGTCATATAGTATCGCAATACACACCACCACACACACACACACACACACACACACACACACACACACACACACCACCACACAACACACACAACACACACACACACACACACACACACACACACCCACACCAGCAACTCAAGAACTCCTTTGTCCCTCATGGCCATCAGACTGTACAACTCGACACTAACACTTTATGATAATTTATGGTAACGTCTATTCGTGTCTTTTTTTTATAGCCAAAGGTTTTTTTTTATTTTATAGTGTTTATTGTTT
>NC_045750.1:14696747-14697104 GCF_008692095.1 Etheostoma spectabile | reverse complement strand
GTGTGTGTGTGTGTGTGTGTGTGTGTGTGCATGTATACATATATATGACATGTATATGTGTGTATATATAAATATACGTATATGTGTATATAGACATATTTATGTGTACATATACATGTTTGTGTGTATAAATGCATATATATGTGTGTAGATGTATATATGTGTATATACAGTATATACTTGTGTATATGTGTATACACATGTATTTGTGTATATATATATGTATGTTTGTATATATATATATGTATTTGTGTATATATATGTATTTGTGTTTATATATGTGTACTGTGTATATATATGTGTGTATGTATATAGATATATATATATAGTGTGTGTGTGTGTGTCAGAGAGAGAAGC
>NC_045750.1:14695716-14696737 GCF_008692095.1 Etheostoma spectabile | reverse complement strand
CTGCAAGGTGTATACGCTCTTATCTTATTTAAGCTTATTTCTTATAAAACTGTGTACGCGTAATAAAGTAAAATCCCGAATCTGCCTCACCGCAGGGCACCAACACACCCAAACAACGACGAGAACAAGCGCGCGCGCAGACCTACGAAACGCCCACGCACAGGACAACGATACGCTCGCCACACACAACGATGAGACTAAATCGCCAACCGGACACCACGATCTCTCATCGCACAGACACGACCACGAGGCGCGCCACAAGCCCCCACAACACGACGAACGCGCCGCAGAGACACGACGAGACGCCCGCACAGACACGACAGACGAACCGACGCCGCAGTGACACTACCAGACGCGCACAGACACTGACGGGATGCGGCTCCACATACACACGAACGCCGCGCAGAACACTACGAGCCCGCGCACAGACACGACGAGACGCGCGCATAGACCACGCAACCCTACCTCGCACATCACCACAGACACCGAGACGCCCACAGGTGACTAGACGCCCGCGCCACCAGAACGAGAGAACCGCAGACCACATCCACAGCAACACCCCACCACCGAATCACACATCACACACACACTGAACGCGCGCACAAAACAAACAGGACAACGCGCACACAGACACGACGAACGCGCGCAAAGACACTCGACACGCGCACACAGCGCATACGGTGTACAGCTCAGCACTAGCCCAGCGATACACAAACGCTCTCACAAACATTCTCCTTTGTCCCTCATGCCTCAACTGTACAACTCGACACTAACACCTTTATGATAATATTTATGGTAAACGTCTATTCGTGTCTTTTTTTATAGCCAAGGTTTTTTTTTTTTATAGTGTTTATTGTTATTATTACATTATCATTGTTACTGTTATTACTGTTATCTTTATTACTGTCTCCTCTTTTTCTCTCTATATCTTTATTCTTCTTGCTAAAAACTAACTAACTACTGCAGTACTGCCTTCTTGTATGCAGAAAGTCGAAGGGCAGATAATATAATGGCCGGTTTG
>NC_045750.1:14690303-14695691 GCF_008692095.1 Etheostoma spectabile | reverse complement strand
TATATTTTGAAGCTAAGGACTGCAGTGGTATTACAAACAGATGGCATTGCTCTTCCATCCTGTACAACACCCTTAATGGACTGTACTGGCCAAGATTGAACCGCCATAAACAGGCCAAAACATTAGCATTCTCTCTCACACACACACAAAAACCAACACACACACCCACACACACACACACACAAATGCGAGTGTGTGAAATAACCGATTATCAGACAGTGTGAGGAACAAAATTGGACTGTATAAACAGAAAAAACACTTCTGCTTGTGTTTCACATCAGCACATGGATGCCACAGTAAAATCATAAACAGTGATCTATGCGCACACACACAGAAACAAACACACACCAACCAATGCTGGAGCAGGATGAGATGAGAACTTCTGATTGAGGTCGAAATCTGATCAGAAAGAGCGTATACACCTTGCGCAGACTGCACGCTTCTCTCTCTGACACACACACACACACATAATAATATCTATATCATACACACAAAATATACACAGACACATATATAAAAACAAATAAATATATATACACAAAACATATTATATATCAAACATTACATAATATACACAATACATGTATACACCATATACACCAGTATAACTGTATACACATATATACATACTACAATATATATGCTTTATACACACAAACATGTATATGTACATACAAAATGTTATATACACATATACGATATTTATATATACACACATATACATGTCATATATATGTATACACAGCACACACAAACACACACACACACACCACACACACACACACACACAACACACACACACACACACACACACACCAGCAGACTCAAGAACTCCTTGCCCTCATGGCATCAGACTGTACAACTCGAACACTAACACTTTATGATAATTTATGGTAAACGTCTATTCGTGTCTTTTTTTATAGCCAAAGTTTTTTTTTATTTTATAGTGTTATTGTTTATTATTACTATTATCATTGTACTGTTATTACTGTTATCTTTATACTGTCTTCCTCTTTTTCTCTCTATACTGTATTCTTCTTGCTAAAAACAACTAACTACTGCAGGACGCCTTTTGTCCTTTTTACCTGCGATCAGAGCATAATACGGTGATGCCCTGGGCAGATGGATCTACTTATTGGACGTACACCAATTTTACATGGCTCCCCTGTTTGTTCCGGTTCACCCGCTTATTAGTGGTGTCACACACACACACACACACACACACACACACACACACACACACACACACACTAGTTTGTGCACATGCCCTTAATCTCCATTCAGATGTGTTGCAGTGTTTTTGTTCACTCCTCTCTTTACACATTTTCCCCTTCACTCACGGTTTATTGTAAGGGCAAATCAGGGAACTAATAGAAACCTTTGCAAAGATGCAGGCACCATGTTACTTTTTTGGTGTACTGCCAGGTTGCCCCTTTGTATGTTTAACCATGTATTATGCGCTGTTTATACTGTACATTCGTTGAATTCTGCAGCGGGATTAGCAATTTAGAAGCAAGAGATGTGGACCTGGGTTGAACATTAACACAATGCCACGCTGGTGTATGTCTTTGAAGCAGAGAAAAAGTTTCAGACCTTTAATCAATGGCTGATGTTAAATCCCTAACTGGTAATTGGGATTGAAATGGCATATAATGAGTCACTAACCAAAGCATCGTACTAATTGAAATTCTGAGCTGCTGGTGGCATTACAGGAAAAGTCAGAGGATCACCAAAGTCGTTAGGTTATCGTCTGGCTAGCATTGCACTTTTACAGATTTTACAGTTGATTTACTAAATAGTTTTGCAGTAAATTAAGAGGTTTATCAAACCTTGAGAATGGGAGATGTCCTGTTACCATGATGTTGATGTGGGAATTCATGATTGAGCTATCATTCAAAACCAGAGACGACAACAGATGTGGAAAAGTAGTTTTCTAACATCTCCTCTCATATCGTCTCCACTTTTTAAACGTAAGCTCTGAAGACGCAGAGCAATAATTACCACTAGTACGAGTGCTAAGCTGCCAGTCTTTGATGTGCCAGAGAGTGTGTTGAGCCAGTGTTAATCTCTGTTAGTCTGTGCAGAGGAACCCTGTTAAGGCCTGATAGCGCACTCTGTAATGAGGGATTAGGGATTAAGACGGCGGTGTAGAGGTCAGCTCTCCTGGGGTCACACTGCGGTTGATCCAGGCCAAGTTTTTAGGGAGCTTTTGGCACGGCTCCACCTAGTCGGATCATTTACTTTCTTGTTGTACATAGAGGGTGTGTGAATATGTGGTGGAAAAGGTTTTTATTTTTACTCTCGGTATGTGTGAACTGAAGGGACGTACCCCAACACTCGCAGCAGTTTCCAGCCTTGTGGTTCCTTTCCCATGGGCATACCTTTGGTGATTGAATTGTAGGTAGATCCTATATAACCTTGTGCCTTGGTGTTCGTCATCCAATTTATTTATGGTCGTGATTAAATGACATTGAAAATAGATTTGATTCTCATAGGGCAATCACTCACCTTATTGACAACTAGCATCTCATAAATAACGACCAAAGGGTTCTTGTGGTCATAAGGAATTGATTAGTTGCCCTTAAAAAATGATTAGGTCTAGAGAGCACTATGTGGTATTGTAGTCACCAGTCCCAAGCATTGTTATATAGGCCCCTGCGGGTATGCTGTATAGGGTCAATTTACAGTTAATTCAAAGTGGTGTGTGTGTGTGTGTGTGTGTGTGTGTGTGTGTGTGTGTGTGTGTGTGGTGTGTTGTTTGTGTTGTTTTTGTGTGTGGTGTGTGGGTGTGTGTGTGTGTTGAATATCAGATTTGTATTAGTGATTTTTTAAGGTGACATTTAGATGCTGATTGTGAGTTTTTGAAGGGATTGTGCAGGGCATGCTGTGTTTAGTGTAGTGTGGCATGCGTAGGCTGACTCTGGAGCCGAAGGAGCTGTGTCGCAGCCGACTGAAACTAATCTCTCCCTGGACCGACTGGAAACATACGGAGTAACAACCATTACCCACCATGTGTTGGGTACTCTGGGAAATAGGTAATGAATAGTTATTACACAGCCTGGAGTCCTACGGAGAAAATATGGCGTAGTTAAAAAGGTTGCAACTAACTATTATATTTACAATTGACTCATCTTCCAATATTCATCTTAATTAACCGTTTGTCTATGACCTGTCAGCAAGTAGTGAAAATGCTCAAAAAACTTGTAACTTAACTATCATATAAGACCAAATGTGCTACAAAATATTCACATTTGAGAAAAAGAAGATGGTACATTTTTGCTTAAAGAAATGAATCAAACAACTAATCAATGATCAAAATTGCTTTTATTGCCAATAAAAGCAATAAAAGCAGCTAGCAAACAAACACTATCAAACTAACACTAGGGGCACAGGCTGTGCACCAAAATACAACAAACCACGTTTCAGCCAATCACTAATACTAATAGGCTTACAGTATATTATAGGCATCAGTGCAGCATAGATACATAAACTCTTAAACTGGAACTTTGACACTTGCAAGCACTTAACACTGGAACACTGGATCTCTGATGAATAATGTTAACACGCACGCCCTTTTCATCCACAATAAATCACAGACGAACATGTCCATACTTTCTCCTGGGCAGGGGAGGAAAGATGACATTTTACCCTACTACATATTCAACTCAGACAGAATGATGCCTCTCTCTTTATTCGGACATTGTCATGGTAACTGCAGCCCTCATCAGATTCCTTTTGCCCCAATCCATTTTCTCTGGCTGTCTATGAATATGATATTAGGGTTTTTATCATCCCATCTTGGGCTGACTCTGTCTGCATAGAGCCCATTCAAGGCTATCCATCAGACTCACTTTCACCACAACACACAGCACCACACACACACACACACACACACACACACACACACACACACACACACACTGCACACACGCCCTTGCATAGAGGATGCTGCAGAGATTTTCTACTCACAGACACACATAAGTCCCTCTAAGCCACTTACACACACTCGTAAATTCCTCTACTAAAAAGACAATACAGATGCATGCTAGAAAGTTAAATAAAATGTGTCTTTGTTTATGCATCTAACTGCAGTCAACTCCTTTACGCGCTCTTTTCCCTCTCATCTTTAGTTTGACTTTTTACACACTCACATTATTTTTTCTGGAAAGATAACCCTCTGCTCCACACATGTCTCTTTATGAACAACTGTTGTATTCTTCTGCCCCCCCCCCCGCCTCTCTCTCTCGCTCTCTCTCTTTCTCTTGCTTTATAATCTCCAGGAGATACTTGGTGGGCCTCATGCAGCAGAGCAGAAATATGATGCAGAGTTCTTCAAGAAGTTCCGCAGTCAAAATATCGTTTTGTCAGCAAGAAACTACGCCAGGGTAACACCAGGCTCTTGTTTTTCAAGTGTCTTGCTAGCGATCTCACTTAATTTGGTTGTCTTATCTATCGGCATCTCCATTTGACGCTAATGTGATATACGCTTGCATTTATTGCTAGGGGTAACTAAAAAACTGGCAATTTTGTGTGTTTATTTGTGTTTCCTACAAAAGGGGTTTTAGACCTATTTCTTCTCTAATATCAATATATTGCATTGAGTTTAGCTGCTTTGTGTGACTAATTAGATTGCCATTATTGTCATATGTTGTGCTTTTTTTTAATACAGTAATCCTGATTTAGTTAAAGGGTTTCAGTAGTTGGATCATGCATTTGTGTGCCTGCAGGAGAGTAACGTTCAGGCCCTGGACATCCTGTTCACGTACCACGGAGCCGAACTCCTCCAGCATCGGCTAGCTATCCTTCACAACTTTCCAGAAACCACTTCTCCACACGAGTACACCATCCTGCTGCCCGAAGCCCGGTGAGAATCCCACAAATCACAACTGCACACAGTCAGTGTCTGTTTATGTATGTGTTTGTGTGTCTGTTTCTGCATGTGTTGTTTTGTCTCCCTCCCTCCCAGTATTCCTCTCTGTTTTTTGTTGTTGTTTTTTTTACTCTGGAACGCGTATTTAATGTCTCTGTGAATTTTTTGTTATTGTTTGTTGATAATTTCTGAATATCTCGGTGGGACCTCATCCTTTGGGGTTGGCAGTAGCTCAGTCCGTAGGGAGTCCGGTTAGGAACCGGAGGGTCACTGGTTCAAGTCCCCGTATGGACCAAAAAGTACGGAGTGTGGATTGGTGGCTGGAGAGATGCCACTTCACCTCCTGGGCACTGCCAGGTGCTCTTGAGCAAGGCACCGTACTCCCCCAACCGCTCAGGGCGCTGGTTCGGCTGGCAGCCCACTCACTCTGACATCTCTCCATTAGTGCATGTATAGATCCTGAGCATGTGTGTGTGTGTGTATCTCAGGACTGTGTGTGATAACTAACAAAAGTGTGG
>NC_045750.1:14679057-14690293 GCF_008692095.1 Etheostoma spectabile | reverse complement strand
TAAATTGTAATTTCCCCATTGGGGATCAATAAACGGATTAAAAAATTTAAAAAAAATTAAATTAAATACATATTTTGTTTCAAATCACAAAAATGTGCTAACAGTCATGAGTTAAAGTTCTACCTAAAACAAGAAATTATAATTTTTCACTAAATGCACATAGGAAATGTACAGTGGTGCCTTCCCTTCTTTCTGTAATGTAGGGTGCAATTTTAGTGAGATTTTCCTTTTGTAGTGAGATTTTCCTTTGTAATTTGACTGAGGGAGAGGATTTATTATTATTTATTAGTTCAAATTCCAAAGAAATATAAACATTTCGTTCTTGTCAACTCAGATGTAGTAATATTGGAATTTACACTACACTATTGCACAAATAATAATCCATTAAGATGTACTGATACGGATAAACATTTATACCGGTGCTTTTTATTGTACTTAAAAATAAGTTATTTTTCATAAAAATGAATCCCTCAGTGCAGTTTAAATACCATTTAAAAACAAACATTTAGAAATTTTATAAAAATTCACTTTACAAACATAGCGGTGTAAAAATGCATGCGTTACCATAGGGACAGCTCACGGGCGCCTTCTCTGATGTCTGATTTACACCTCTCGGGAATGCACAAGTCGCACGTCGCATTTCAAATAAAAATTACCTTAACCTGGAATCACGCCTCTGTCAGAGCGCTCACTCTGAGGTCTTCCTCACTTCTTCTTCATTCTCATTGTTACACAGCAGGGCTCTTTCTTGCAGCTTAATGACTTACATTTGCAAACATAGCAATGGCAGAAAAAGAGAGACACTTATAAATTTGCATGCAGACAACATTTAACATTTAAAATGATACAATACTTGCGGCAATAGTTGCCACTTGTCCGCCTGCACTTTGTTTGGGTTGTAGTTTTCATCTTTGAGTTCCTGCTGTGGAAATGAAGGAACGCTGAAGGGGAGGGAGTCGGAGGAGAGGATATGTGAGAAGGAGATGATGAAGGAGTTTTTTGGAGGGGTAGAAGTCATTCCTCACCCCTTTATGGTTCACTAATAGAGGTGACAGACTGGACTTACTTATGAGTGCAGCCAGCCATTCGTTTTACCTTTTTGTTTCCCCTAACTCGCTTCTCCTTTATTCTATTCCCACATTTTCAACTGTCCCTATATTCCTGTAGTCCTATATATTCAACACACACACACACACCTACACTGCTCCCTTTTATTAGCCATGTCTGAGTTTGTATGGAGGTCAGGTGGCTGTAGCTCTGCAGTGAGCATCCATCATGGCTCTGCCGCTGTGGGGCAGTTTCCTATTTTCCCAGCCTGTGAGCACCAACTGCTCCTCCCAACAGCGCGTCGCTCCTCCACTGCAGCAGACGGAGTCAGCTCACGCCATCTGTTTGGAGCTCACTCGCTGCTGTATACTGAAGTCTTGCTTCACTGAAAAGGGAAAATATTTTCCTGTAATATTGATCAGATCTGCAAGGGGACCTCTAGATGTGCGGAGAAATAAGCTAGCTTTAAAGGGTTGGCACTGTAGAAATAAAAATACACCAAAACACCAGCTCCAAATTTGCCTTGCATCTCCATATCCCTCCCTGACGCTCTCAGGCTGAGGTGAAGTAGATTAGGGGAGCGGGCACGGAATAATTCATTCCTCCCATCGATATCCAAGCTCTCACACCAATATTTACTCTCCACCCTCTAACCTGGCTGTCTTTAATGAGGAAAGAGGACCAGGGAGTTGGGGAACGACAGAATAATGAGAGAGCATGAGGTCCACTTTCCATGGGCATTTTAGAGGAAGAACTGAGACTTCTCGATCTCTGTCTTCTTGGTGTTAAAACTCTAATCTGAATGGATAAACCTGTGCCGGAGTGTTGGTAAAAATCTTCCTACTTTTGTGCATTGACATAAATCACATCTGCTACTCGGACACATCTTATGAATTTTGTGATTGGATAGAATTTATGGCGGTGTTAAAAAACGGCTGCAGCGTGTGTGCACTCGGCCTTTAACTGCACCAAAGCTATAGATGATTTGTAGCCCGAGCTATCTCCTTGAGTTTTACAGCCACAGTACATATTTTTCTGTCTAAAGACAAATAGATAACCTGAAGAAATGCATTAATCCTAGAATAAGATATAAACGGCTTCCGTTCACCTCGGTGCCTCAGTGTGTGTGCATGCATTCATTTACTTCCGCGAGTGCGTGTCTGAGTCTCGTCAGCAGTGACACGCGAGGTTACGGAGTCATTCTTCACTTTGGTTTCTTTTTTGTCTGTTCCCTATTTATCTTCCTCAGACCTGTCAAACTCAAGGAGACCAGAAAGAAGTAAAGCTTAGTACCAACATGGCGTTTAGGAAATAAAAGTCCTGGCTATTTACAACCGACGCACAACTCCGACTCTTTTCCAAAGTTCTTTGAATTGTTTATTGCTGTGCTTTTTACATTTATTTTTTATTTTTTTCATGAACTTTGCCTATTATGCGCTGTTGTTTCCTTTCCCCTTATGTTGCTACCTCTCGCCAGTGTTCTCCTGTAGTTTATGACCATGTATAGTTTGGGACAGTAAAAATGTATTTGGTGATTAATCAAGTGCCATTATAGCTGGGTACCCACCCAGCTATAATGGCTACATCTACCCAGATGTAGTGTGGATCATAGTGTGGACTTCTGGCTAGTCATTGGCCTTTGTTCTGTTATTTGCTCTTGAGCATGTTTTTCCAAAAAATTGACCCTCTCTCTAATTTAGTACCCCTCCCCTCCTCTCTTCTTCTATGTCTTGCTCTGCCTCTTTCTCTCTTTTTGACTAATTTGTCTCTTTCTGTCTTTCTATTACCCTCTCAGCATGAATGACGCCGGTGAGATGGAGTTGATTCCGTGGGACGAGCAGAGACACAGAGAGATGGACTGGTGTGAGGCAGAGGAGTGCAGGTAAACGACAAACACACCGACATCACATCGTACGCCAAGCGCTATAATAAACCAATTCTTTAAACCAACCGATATCATAGTGAAATCTCTCCATACCCGTGATAACAAAGCCTCTCGCAGTTTAGAGTTGTTAAAATTCATGCTCAACACAGGGCAGATGCTTGTTCTGGCATCATTATGTGAAACAAAACATGACATCCTATTATCTAAATGTGAAACAGAACCATAACAAACTAATACCAAATATTGTTGCACTGCCAATGTATGCCATTTGCTCGCTCCAGGAAGGAGGCCAGCTTCATTTACAATTTAATTTAGCAAGCTCTTTTTTATTACTCTTCGGTTGTAGAGTCATAATATCAGTTGGCTATTGTCGTACGCATGGCCAGGGATTGCAGGGTGAAATTTTGATACTGTAATTGTGTGTTGGCAGCAAGGTTTAGGACGTCTTCTGTTTTATTTTCTCTCTTTCTAACCCTATATCCTCTTCCTGAAAAGATGAGGGAGTGATATTCTATTTTTTTGTTATTTTCAACGAATCCCATGAGAAGACACTGTGTTACTCTGCCTCTCTGTACTCTCCATCTTCCCTATACTGTCTGTGGCTTTCACGCCGAGCCCATTGGTTGCTACTGAGCACAAAACTCTTTGACAACGGGTCATGAATATACAGTGCCTTGCGAAAGTATTCGGCCCCCTTGAACTTTTAAACCTTTTGACACATTTCAGGCTTCAAACATAAAGATATAAAAAAATTATTTTTTGTGAAGAATCACCAACAAGTGGTGCGTGCAAAATTATTCGGCCCCTTTACTTTCAGTGCAGCAAACTCACTCCAGAAGTTCAGCGAGGATCTCTGAATGATCCAATGTTGTCCTAAATGACTGATGGTGATAAATAGAATCCACCTGTGTGTGATCAAGTCTCTGTATAAATGCACCTGCTCCGTGATAGTCTCAGGGTTCTGTTGAAAGCGCAGAGAGCATCATGAAGACCAAGGAACACACCAGGCAGGTCCGTAATACTGTGTGGAGAAGTTTAAAGCCGGATTGGAATAAAAAGATTTCCCAAGCTTTAAACATCCCAAGGAGCACTGTGCAAGCGATCATTTTGAAATGGAGAGTATCAGACCACTGCAAATCTACCAAGACCTGGCCGTCCCTGTAAATTTTCAGCTCAGACAAGGAAAAGACTGATCAGAGATGCAGGCAAGAGGCCCATGATCACTCTGGATGAACTGCAGAGAACACAGCTGAGGTGGAGAGTCTGTCCATAGGACAACAATCAGTCGTACACTGCACAAATCTGGCCTTCATGGAAGAGTGGCAAGAGAAAGCATTTCTCAAAGATATCCATAAAAAGTCTCGTCTAAAGTTGCCACAAGCCACGGGGACACACTAAAAATGTGGAAGAAGGTGCTTGGTCAGATGAAACCAAAATCAAACTTTTTGACCACAATGCAAAACGATATGTGGCGTAAAAGCAACACAGCTTATCACCCAACACACCAACCCCACTGTCAAACATGGTGGTGGCAGCATCATGGTTTGGGCCTGTTTTCTCAGCAGGGACAGAGAAACTGGTTCAAACTTGAGGGGAAGATGGATGGAGCCAAATACAGGACCATTCTGGATGAAAACCTGTTGGAATCTGCAAAAGACCCAAAACTGGGACGGAGATTTATCTTCCAACAAGACAATGATCCCAAACATACAGCAAAATCTACAAAGGAATGGTTCACAAATAAACGTATCCAGGTGTTAGAATGGCCAAGTCAAAGTCCAGACCTGAATCCAATCGAGAATCTGTGGAAAGAACTGAAAACTGCTGTTCACAAACGCTCTCCATCCAACCTCACTGAGCTCGAGCTGTTTTGCAAGGAAGAATGGGCAAGAATTTCAGTCTCTCGATGTGCAAAACTGATAGAGACATACCCCAAGCGACTTGCAGCTGTAATCGCAGCAAAAGGTGGCTCTACAAAGTATTTAACGCAAGGGGGCCGAATAATTTTGCACGCACCAATTATCAGTTTATTTGCTAAAAAAGTTTAAAATATCCAATAGATTTCGTTCCACTTCACAATTGTGTCCCACTTGTTGGTGATTCTTCACAAAAAATAATTTTTTTATATCTTTATGTTTGAAGCCTGAAATGTGTCAAAAGGTTGAAAAGTTCAATACTTTCGCAAGGCACTGTCATTTTTAAAATGCAACATGTATTTACAGCAGCATGACAGTGAAAGTCGGATCGACTGGAATGCCCCTTTATATTGTAATGAAGAAACATGTCGGCCAGTGCAACAGTGAGGCTCATTGATGTATTTCTTTTTTTTTTTATATAGATTTTGCACTAAAATTAAGCTCTATGGCACAGAGCAATCAACAATATCAGACAATACTTGTTAGCAGGACATATGCATTGTTAGATTTGCTTTTAATGCATGCATCTAACTCCACTCTCCCTCCATGTCTTCCTCAGAGCAATGCTGGACCAGAACTTGTTTGATGACGACAGTTTCCTGTACGACGGTGCTCCAGAGCTGCTGAGGTTCCGCACAGCCACACCTGCCATCGAGCTGCTGACCGACTGGTACCAAAGCAGAGCTAAGGACATCGACTCCGGCTCCAGACAGGTGCGAACACTTATTGTCTTTGCAGGTTCTTGGTCGCGGCTATAAAACAACAATAAGCAGTGAGTGCATCTCTGCAGAATCAAAGCATCAGACTGCTGATTGCCACAAAGGCACTTTGCTCAAGAAATGTTTTGGCTTCCAACAGATCCCACTCACTGTCGAGGTGGAACATTGTTCACAGCCTGCTTTTTTTCAAGTTGCTTCTCAAGTTGATTGGAACTTACAGCCAGTCAGCAGCAGTAAGAGACATCTGGCAATTGTTTAGATGGTTGCCTTTGCACACTTCTTTTACATGATTGGGGCAGAAACATGTTAGATTCAAACCGCAGAAGAGATGTTGCCGACCTCCATCAGTCAAGGTCCCTTTGATACTATCTGTGACAGTCATTATCGTATTTGCCATATGGACTTCCAATGAAGAGTAACCAAAGCTTCTGTCATCTGCTTTCTGTTGCTGTTATGGACAAATAGGACTTGATAGGATTTGTTTAGTGGAGTAATGGGATGTAACCACTGGTGCTGCCCACTCGCTCCGCCCACACTATCCACATGGCAGCTCTGTCCCCTCTTTACCTCCTTCACAATGATTGATCAAGGTTGTCACATTGCTCTCTTTGTCTTTGTGAGAGCACTAACTAGGGTGCAGTGCCATCTTTCTCCATCACTTCCTCATTTCATCCCTTCCACTGGATGTAAGGAGGGTTGACGAGAAGGGATTTTGGGGCCCATTGCTAATTTCTGAACTGGGACATGGTGCCTTTCATCATCCACTCACAGAGGAGTATGAGCGAGTGAGTGTGTGTGTTAAGGAAGTCTTTGTTAATCTCTAGAAATCACACCAGCTCTCTCTTTCATTCGCTTCCTTGTTCCTTTTTAATTCAACCTCATCTCCTTTTGCTCTCTCACACAGGAGCCTCTAGGGAACGTACCACACTCTCACGTCTCTTTCTTTTTTACAATCACATAGACGCAACAGAGAGAGAGAGACATTGGAACAGCTCTGCTGCCATTTGCTGAGCTTTTTTCTTCTTCCTTCCATCCTTACTTTCTCATCTCATTTGTTCTCTCTTGTTTGCATGCTCCTCCCATCCCTCATCCGGCCCTGTTTATGCTTGGGAGAGCGTTTTAATGGAGGAAAATGGGGTTTGATTAAAAGGAGCCACATCAGAGGAAGCTGGAGTGTTTTAAACCAGTCACAGAGCCGGAGAAAGCCAGGCGCTGAAGGGGAAGATTGACAATATGATTCGGAGGGAGAGAGAGATGGGTTAGAAAAAGAGAATGGAGAAGGGAAGTGCACTCGAAAGAAAAAAAAAAGTAGATACATGCTGAGCCAATGCGACATCCCTAGTTAGTTTAGAGTGTGTTACAAACACAGAAATAGGGGAGGGCAGGACTAACAGATGTTGAGGTAAAAAAGGGAAAGCAATCTGATGGAAAGAGCTGTCTGGGGGAATGATAATCACAGGTTATAAGAGAGCAAAAGGGTAGAAATAAATGATACTAAAGAAACGTGTTATTTGAAACACTGTGGGTAACAAAATGACACAAAATGAGATGAAGGCAAAGGACCATACTTGGAGTTCAAATAGAGGCCAGTCACGGCGACTGTTACACAGTTCCTGCAAGAGGTGGGAAGAGCGAGAAGAGAAAAAAAAATAAAAAATAAAAAAAAAATAAGCAGAGCTGAGGAGAAAATGTGAAAATTATGTTTGAAAGAAAGGGTCGATACAGGACAGGGAGGAGAGACAAAGAAGGATCAAATTGAGTTGGAAAATTAAACTGAAGAGTCTGTGAAATTTGCTGGGGGTGGGGAGGAGGGAGACTGTGAGACAGAGGACACAAGTTGTCTTACAAAGCCCAGAGAATGATGAGAGGAGGGCATTGAGACGAGGTTGTAATTAAAAAGTGTGAGATTTTAACATCTGAATTGTCTGTGGTTAGCTGGGGAATCTAACTCTGGAGAGCAGGGAAAGAGATTAGGGTGGGGGGGACGGGGAGGATCCTTACTCACAGTTACATCAATATACTACTCTCTTGTTGTATCTAATTGCTCATGCTCTGACTTAAGGTGATTTGGGTTCTCTCTCTCTCTCTCTCTCTGTGTGTGTGTGTGTGTGTGTGTGTGTGGTTTTTTTTTTTTTTTACAAATAAAGGTTGCATTTTTTTATTCAGCTGTAAATGTGTTGAGCTGAAGATGAAGTGTAGCGACCCTGCGTGTGTGTGTGTGTGTGTGTGTGTGTGTGTGTGTGTGTGCGTGCGTGATGCTGCGCTAACCGCTGTGCCAAAGGGCTCTCCTTCTCTAAAAGGTGGAGAGAAAGCAATCATCACTACAGGGCCCGGCGGCATCTGCTATTGATTGGCCAGCACCCACAGGTGGCTGAGCATTGATTGGCAGGGCACGCCGCCAGCGTGTAGGTGGTCGGATATCGATTGGTTGCTCTTCTGGGTGGAATCTTATCGATCAGATAAAATTCCACCTCTGGAAGCCAAAATCATCTCTGTTTTATTGTCCAAAGACTAACGATAGGATATTAGTAATGACTGACTGGTATTTAGTTTTGAATTTGTTGGGCTATTGTTGTTTTTGTGACTGTTTAGTGACCTCACTAACAGTTTGCATGGCACCTGGCTCTTAACAGACTGGGTTAACTAGATTGTAACAAGGCGGAAAAATACATGGAACAAGATACAAGTACATGTATTTAGATGTACAATTTAAGAGATTAAATATCAGAATACAGCAATATTTCTTCTTACCCTTTTTTGCTCAATTAGATGTAATGTCTTTAGAAGTTTAAGTTGAATACGATTATTTTGTCATCCTGCTGGACGGCTCTGAAGTACATCAAATTTATAACAGACATACATTCATTGTCCCCAGAGGATGAATCCAACTCACTTAGGCGATATGACTATCCCTCTACCTCAACATGGACTTTTTTTTTAAATTGAAAAGTCTTGCCAACTGCTGGATGGATTGCCATTGACTTTGGGAATTTGGGATATTGATGGTGCCTAGTGGATGAATGACTTTAGTGATGCTGACATGTAATCTACAGGCAGGTCAAAGTTTCTATATATCCAGTGCAATACATTTACATCTGCCAGATGGATTGGCAAAACATTTTGTACGTGTACATGTACATGCCTTAGCAAGTCTCGACAACTGTTGATGGATTTCCATGCATCTTGTGTGCACATCTATGGTCTTTGTGAACTTCCCCTGACTTTCTTTTGTCTCGAGCCATCGTTGCATCAAAATTTCATTTTTCCCCAGTACATTGCTTTATCTATAAAATAACAGTTTGGCTATCTTTACAATAAGATGTAGAGGCCTCACACTGACTCTTTGGACAAGACTTTAGACTTACGTTTTTTGCTTTTCTCTACTCAGCATTTGTTTGTGTCCATCAGGTGGACTGTGCCCTATCACTAGTACGTCTGGGGAAGGAGCGGGAGATCCCAGGGCTAGAGCTCTTGTGCGATGACTTGGTCACCATGGAAACACTTGTGTACGAGACATCATGTGAATTGAGTCTGACACTTAAAGATTTGCAGCAGCTAAGAGACATCGACAAGCTCCACCTGCTCATGAAAAATGTAAGTGGCCGGATTTACATTTTTTTACTGGAAGGTTTTTTGCCACAAAATGCTTTGAAATCAGTTGTTGGTTTGAAAATGGGTATTATTCTGGGAAATAATAAGATGTGTTATTTTATCATTAAAGCATGTAAACATGTTAAAGTGGAAATACAAAGTATGAACCTGTAAATGAGCATGGTATGGGACCTTTAAAAGAACTATTACAAGAACGTTAGAGATGAATACATTTATGTTTTTTTTTATTTTTTACAATGCAGTATCTGCTGACAGAAATATTACATACCCTCACTTTCCACCATGTTAAATGTGCATTTTCCAGCATGCTGCGTTGTCTAGTTCACACAGTGTGTCTGGTTTTCATTGTCAGTAACACTAAGAAAGCCTGCCTTCCATTTGCCTGCAATTCTATTTGGTGTTAAAGTTCCATTGTGTGGTGACTGTAATCCTTTATTTTTGCTTAAAATATGATGTATGATAATTGGACTTTGAATAGGCAACAAAGCAAATAAAAGCATTGGCATAATTTGAAAGAATCTCACTGTAAATCCATTCATTCAGCACTGAAATCTCTGACATTTGACAATCCAAACTTTCCATCCAACAGCAGTGAGAGAGAGAGTTATGAAAGCTAGTCTGTTGCAGGTACTACAGTTACAAGTCCCCTTGGAGTACATAATATGAGCTGTCCTCTAAATTGTAGCTAATAACTGCCAGCTTAAGCCTGTGAGGACCACTGCCAGTAGGATCTGCCATATAGGCAGGCAGCCAGCAAATGTTGTTGACTGCACTAACACATGCTGTTTGACTGGTACTCCCTTTTGGTGTGTGTGTGTGTGTGTGTGTGTGTGTGTGTGTGTGTGTGTGTGTGTGTGTGTGTGTGTGTGTGTGTGTGTGTGTGTGTGTGTGTGTGTGTGTGTGTGTGTGTGTTTACCAATCTGGCCTTGATGTCCCCCTTTACATGCATCTGATGTCTGTCTTTATCAGAGACATAGTTCAGCAAAGTAAAATGTTTGCGTGCGGGTTGGTGTGCAAGTTTGCATTTAGCATCTGAATATTTTTCATAATCTCGTTTTTTTCCTGGGGATGCTCTGTTATCTGTTTATTTTCCTGAGTCAGAGCTGTCGCAAGGTGGGTGTGATGCCGTGCACAGACTTGACATGCATCCTCTCAAATCCCAGCACACAACCCACATGCTGTAGCGACAAAGAAGGCCTAGTTCAGGTTTAATTGTATGGCACCATTTCATGTGCAGTCTTAAGTGCTTTGCACTTTTTAAAAAACATAAATCTCTATATGTAAACAAAAAAGAATGTATATCCTCTGTAGCAAAAACACATAACATTAACTAGCATCTAATTTCTGGCTAACTGGACCCATGACAGACAGAAGGCCTGCAAATTTTTGCTGACACATAAAGGAAGGACAAGTATAATGTGCTAGCTTGCTAATTTTATTCTTAATAAATCCAAATATTATTTCAAAGTAATTATTCAATTTAAAAACAAAACAAGATAATGCTTGCTTTGCTCAAAGGGAGCCTCTGCTGTTATATACACTACTTTAAAAAGAAGTAATTTACAGCAAAAGTCTTCTATTTCAGTTAATAAATCACCTGACAATTTCGAAAATTAATGTTGCACAAAAAAGTACAGTGATAACTCAGTGGCCAAGGTAGCCCTGACCTCAGACATGTCTCCATACAGAGCAGGCAGTAACTGTTGAAAAAGAATTAAACCAGTATTTGAATATGTATATATGAATTTGGGGTGACAAATGATCAATATTTATCAGTATTTTGGAATAAGACAAATAGTTAGGACCATGGGACAGTAGTTCACAGGGTGCAGCCACCTGTTCCTATCCATTTTAACATGCTGCGTGAACTTTATCTTAAAGTAAATGTCTTTCTATTACCAGTCCAGCACAGAGCGCTATGTGAAAGACACCTTCCAGTGGATGGTGCCGTTCTTGCACCGATGTGAGGGGCAGAAAGAGGGCGCCGCTAAATCTCTGCTCAGAGAATACTTGGTCAGCCTGGCCCAGCGAGACCTCACCCTGCCCCTCATCCACTT
>NC_045750.1:14671557-14676557 GCF_008692095.1 Etheostoma spectabile | reverse complement strand
ATATAAGACTCATACAGTACATGTTTTTTTCTAAATCAGCACATTTCATACTAAGCATTTCACTTTGCCAGACAGGCTTCCTGTTTGCAGTGTTTGGATTAGCAATGCTGCAAGTCTACTGTATATGGGAGGCCTTCAGGTTCTCATTTCTCCCAACAGTGATTTCTCTTACTTATAATCTTCAAAATTGCAATGCCAGAGTATAATATTACAGATTTGCGAGCTAGTAGAGAAAACATGACTTCGTAGTTTCAACCCATTTTTGGGCGTTTGTTGGTGACACAGCTTAACTAGGTCTAAGTCTGCTCAGAATATTGTGATGTGCATTTACCCGAAGAGAGTGGGAAATGGGGAAATGGGCAGGGGATTAGATGGTGGTGTGGGTAGGGAAGGGAATATAACAAGTGAGAAAGGGAAATTAAAAAAAGGAAGAGCAGGAGGTGGAGCTGCAGAGACGGTCAGAGTGGAAGAAGAGAAATGCATTAAGAGGTCAAGATTTTGTGTGTGTGAAAACGAAGAGACGTGTGCTCACAAAGACAGACAAACACACACTCGCGCACTCTCTGACGCACACACAGAAGGTTGTTTCATCAGGGTCAGTACTCTGGTGGGGGACAGGCCAGCCTGACCCAGAATCCTTTGCCTGAAGGCAAAGCATCATGGGGTTTTATTTTTAGTGGGGAATTGGTACAACCTCACAGTTGTAGGCCAGGCACACACCCACACATAAAATACACCGTGTACACTGTACTAGCATGCATAACCACACAGTATGCACTTAGACGCACTACACACACTTTATAATGCAAAAGACATTTCAACATAATGTTCTACTTTTTACTCCTTTTTGATGACATGGACGTAAAATAACCAGTGATTTTGTTTGTCTTTGTATCATCCTACAGACCAGACACAGACATCACCGCATCCCTCCACGATCAGGTGGACAAACTTGAGAAGCATCTCAGGTACAGTACGTCTACACACTCACACCATCTTTCAGCTGTCATCCTTCTCTTTGTCCTCCATTTTCTCCTTTCCACCTAGTTCAGCTGGGCGTGCATACTGTATTAGCTATTACTGAGGAAGAGCCCATCAGTGTGGTGATTAGTGCTTCAATGCTTGGGAAATGTTCACTTTGAAGCAATGCTTATTACTTCCCTCCCCCATTATGTGCCTGATGGAAAACCCGGGAGAAGGAGAGGAGACATGGATGTGCAGTCAACACACACGCACACTTGATATCAAAGGACCTCTGTCTGTCTCATGGTATTCAAACAGCCTCAGGCATTTTCTCGGTTACAGGTTAAAATCACTTACGTGTCGCACTGTCTCCCTCTCCATCTGCCTCTCTTATTCCCTCTCTTTCTCCTCCAACCCGCCTCTCCTCAGGGTGAACCTTCAAACACAGAGAAGTGATGAGGAGGAAGGAAGGAGGATAAGGATGAAGGCAGGGGGAGGGCAGGAGCCTGAAGGGAATGTGAATGTAGATGATGAGGAGGAGGAAGAGGCAACAGGAAAGCGTGTGTTGGCCTTTGCAGACAAATATCCACACATGTTTACACACAGGCACACACAACCATGCACAACTGCACCCCTGGGAGCTTGGGAAGTGTGTTTATGTATATTTTGAGTTGAAGCATTGTGACGCACACACACACACACACACACACACACACACACACACACACACACACACACCACACACCACACACACACACTCACCTCTACTCAGATGAATCAGGTAGTAAATGCGAAGTGTCTGCTCTCCAAGTGCCTCCAGAATAAAAGCTGTTTTCAGCTGCTGCCACTTTCTGGCACATTAATATGTGCACATGGAGCATGCAGACACTCCCACACATACATTCAAACTTGGGCAAATCCCCCCCCCCCCACACACACACACACAGACGTCGTAAATATAAAGGCTTGTTGTCCATATCTTTTGCTCATATTCACACACATATAGCCACAAACACATACGCACACAGTCACCTGTTTACTATGGTAATGAGTTGCAGCAGAAGGTGAAGATCTGTAGCACTACGGCCTTGTTGAGGCTGGGGGTGTCACGCTAATCCCACACCAGCACACGCACACACTCTTCCTCTGTCATATATGACTGTCGGGATTCACATGCCCCTCGACGAACACGCTCACAAAGAGGGGCTGTCGTGTTGGCGGGCAGTTTATCACGTTGCTCTTCAGTCTTGCTCTACTCTTTCCCCAGCTGCACCATGGCTTGCAAATGACTTTCTGCTGCCAAAATAATGAACAGCTCAGAGTGTACACATCTTCTATCATTCTCATCCATACTCTCCCTTGAATGGTTCAGGTTTACAATATTTTTTTTTACCTGCTTTTCTTCTTTTTTCTTACTGCGATACTTACCACTGCCAGTCATCCTGTCCTCTGCTAGTACTGAAACAACTTCCTGATTAATGTGATTAGGAACTGTATCCCACTCACATGTGTCTGTTTGTTGTGCTGTTCTCCTCATATTAGTTTGTATGATTGTGTCACCTACTCCATGACACCAGCAATTATATTAGGGCTGCAACTAACGATTATTGCCACAGTTGATTAGTCTGTTGATTTTTTTTCTTCTTCTATTAGATGTTTGGTCTATAAAATGTCAGAACATCTTGTTTTCTCCACAACAAAAAGATATTCACTTTACTGTCACAGAGGAGAGAACAAACAATAAAATATTCACATTTAAGAAGCTGGAATCGAATAATTTTTATCTTTGTCTTAATAAATTACTCAATCCGACTAATCGATTATCAAAACAATTGGCGATTTACTTAAGAGTTGACAACTAATCAAATAATCATTGCAACTCTTGAAGTATATATATATGCATGCATACTGTACATATAGTGTATATATGTATGAATCTGTGCTTCTTTCTTTAGTGTGGTGGAGGTTCTGGAGAAACACGGTCTGCAGAAGCCTATTTCATATGTGAAGAACAGCCAGAACAGTGAAGAAGAAGCCCACCAACTAATGGTCAAACTGTGCCGCCACACCGGCCGCAAGTATGAACACTACACAGACACTTACAAACCCAAATGTCTGTCAAAGTCCTAGACATGTACATCTGTATACATCTCTAACATGTATATCTGCATATGTGCATGTGTCCAGAAACCCTCCAGTGAGTGAGACTGTGTGGAGAGGTCTATTGCAGGACCTGCTAGACATGCAGCAGAATGTCTACACCTGTCTTAAGCAGGAGACATGTCACCAGGTAACAACAGCAAAAGAAGATTACATGAAATAATGAGATTTGTGCTTAAAGGGTTTGACTAAAATGGCGAAACCTGTACATTTTGCTCTTTGAGTGTAACTTTGTTCCCTAATCCACACATTGAGTTGTAGGTGTCTACCTCCTGAACAACTGAGTTCAGACAGTGCACAGTTAAACGCCATCTCTCCCTGCATAATATCCACTCTCCTCCCGGACTGCTGCAGGTCTTTGTTGAGTCCCTGCTGTGTTCCAGCCGCGTTGAGAACGTACGCCTGGCAGGGCAGCTCATGCACTGCTCCAAGGTATATTGAACATGACCCGTGACACCACTTCACACACTCGCCCATTGAAAACTCCAAATATTACACCAGCCGTAATGAATTCTAATGCTGCAGTCTCATTGATCTCTAAATGTTATATTTCGTGTTTCCAGGTCAGCCAGGATGTTCCCGTCAGCTTGTCTTTCCGGGGTAAAGGTTACGCACTGAAGGTGGCCTACAGCAACAGCTTGGAATTAGTGTTGGCTGCTGCCAGAGAGTACTTCAACTCATCCACAACGCTAACAGACCCCTGCATGGGCCTGGCCAGGTGAGGAGGGAAAACAGAAGTATTTCTCTACTTATGAGGACTAGTTTTATATTTTTCACTGGTCAGTTTGCCAGTTCTCAAAGCCCGACTTTACATTTAGTTTGGTTTATCCGTGAGTAAAGATAAATGTTAGAAGTTATAGGTTGTTGGATGAAATTTCCAACCAACCTTGAACAGTCTTTGCCATGCATAAGTGTTTGTACGCTATCTCAGAGGTCGACCTTGCTTCTTGTTGATGTAGGAAAAACACCATTTATACCTGCGTGGGTGAATGTATGTTTTTGTGCTCGCATGACATGGAAAAATAATGGTGCCTTCTTTCATTTCATCTCCTATAGCACATTGCATTAAGTTTATACCAAGTACAAGTATTTGATAGAGAGTGCATTTGTGTCTGTTGCTGCTTTTAGATCTCAGAGGGGGACTGGTGGGTGTCTAACCTTACCGTCTGTTCGTAGTGGGGAAGTGGGACAGTAATTGGGTCGTCATTCATTTATAGTAACTAATGCAGAGGCCCCCCTCCACACGCTTGGACAACATCATCCATTGTAACACTCCCTCCCTCTCTCTGTGTGTGTGTGTGTTGCTTGTGAATTTGAGACATGAGACAGAAAGTAGTCTGTGAAATTATGCATGTGGCTTTGAAATTAATAGGCCATACAGACTAGCTACCTGTGTCCTTTAGATTAAAATAACTGCTCCACAGACACACATTTTACCCTGTGTACTAAAGGCCAAAGAGACGCACACACGCTCTGACAGATACACAAACTGTACCTGCCGGTGTCCTGAAAGGATGTGGTCAGTGGCAGTAGGCACCAGTTTACACAAGGACAGAAAGGTCTCTTTAAATAACATGGGAATCCCCTCCAACTACTAACGTGATCCTGCAGCATCACTCAGACATCAACAGAGGCAAACTCACACAGAGACGCTCACATACACAGAGACAGGCAAAGAAAGAAGTTCAAACACAGTATCAACAAGCCCTTACAAAAATCGGAAAACAAGTGTTATATAATATATATCATTTAAAGCTGAGATCTCCACAAAATAAAATTGATTTTAAGCATCAAACTTCATTTTCAGCTTTCTGGTGAATTTGTATGCATCAGTTCATGGTGCAAATGTCATTATTTATGTTAGGGAACTCCCCCCC
>NC_045750.1:14669291-14671547 GCF_008692095.1 Etheostoma spectabile | reverse complement strand
TCCCCCCTGTAAATTACGTCTATGCTTAAATGGATGCTAATGTTGTGCTGTGTCTGCTGGATGCACTGAAATTGTTAGATTCCTGAGTATAGTTATGTCTAGTTTAGCTCCTTCCAATATAATGAAATAGTCTTATTTAATGTAGTTTAATTAGCTTATTTACCAAACAATGTAAATTGTGCTGCCAGTATAGCATCAGATTTATTTTCCTGAGGTGTATTATGGTACTAGTCCAGTTGATCTCAGGGAGGTTGACCTACATGCATGTCATTATCACTACTGGACAAGGTCAATACAACATGCCAACCATTTGGTTCAACTGTTTTGACTCAACTTTTAGCCTTTTTATCTTTTGTTTTTTAAATGTCAGGCCAGAGTTACAACTCCCTTTCAATTATATTCTAGATATATGTGAAAGTTCTCACAATGTCTCTGGTGTAGCTTTTTAAAATTTGCACGTTCTCTTGTGAGAAAGACGCACAACCATTATACAGGGAAAAAATGGAAAAATGTCAGAAATAAGGGGGGGACTCATTTAGCTGTCTCTCTCATATTTAAGAAAGCTCATCGTGCAAGACCTTGTTTGAGTAGGCGAGAGCTGGAGTGGAAATTACACAGAAATTAGGAAAGAGAAATCATTTTTGTGTCAGTATGCTGGTGCTCAATGTGTTGGTGTGCAACGTAGTTTGGCCAAAAGAAGGACAAGGTCTCACCTACAGTGCGGTGTTCCATTGATTGATAACTGCTACAAAAATGTTAAATTGTATTCTCCCGTGTGTCTGTTCAATAGAAAGTAGTTATCTGCACATTACATGCTGCAAAGCACATTGTAACTCCCAAAACTGAAATAGATTTTTTTTCACCATCGTCTTTTCCAAGGCAGTCTCCACGCACGCACTCGCCTGCAGACACTTCACAGCATGAGTACATAATCAACATGCCCTCTTTCTGTCTCTCATTCGCCCATCCACAGCCCTTTCCTCTGCTCTCATTTGCCAGGCCAAACCTCTTGTTCCTGGCAAGAACACCAGCCGTGCTCAAAGAGTGGGAAGCTGCTGAGAGTGCTCTGCCGAGTGTGTGTACTCTAGTCTGTTAACAATATTGATTTAAACTCTTGAAGATTTCTGTTTTCAGTTGCTTTCCATACACTGATAGGGATTCTGGGATGCCTCTTCTTCTCTGTTCGTTGTCTTTGTTCACAGACTGCAAGGGTTAAAGAAACTGTGGTTTGGCTGACCTTAAAGCTTTTTTAATTTAGCAAATGAATCATTCCGTTTCCCCCCCTTTTTTCTCTCAGTCGTTGCTGTATTTTGCTTTACTGTAAACTTGTGTTATGTGATAATTGTGAAAACCAACAGCAAGCACAGACTCTCACACATTCAGTGTACTGCTACAAATACTAACTAATGTGCTACATAATCCTATTAAGGGTAATGAGTGTGGATTGTTTTGGAAGAGAAAACTCCCCTGTTTTAGATCCTTCAAATGAGTCTAGACTTTGTAAATAAATCCACTTGAGAAGTCTTATGCTTCTGAACACGGTGTTGAAACTTCAGATTTAATAAGCCATTTTTGCTACAACTTTGAAAGTGTGTACCAAAATGAGTCAACCTCTTTTTGTCCTTGACTGTCCTTCCCACTAAATTTGTCATACAATCAAACATGTTGCTGCTGTTTTAAAACCATTTCCTGCCATCTATCAGAAGAATGTTAGTGATTGTTGAGTTTTTATGTTCAGATCATAAGAATCTGAAGACTTCCGTAACTGGTTGTTGTCTTCAACAGGGCGTGTCTCCAGCTGATCACAGACTGTCCACCGGCCATCCAGGAGGAACTAGACCTCATCAGCGCCCTGAGCCAACTGGAAGACTTCAGCGTCAGCATCCTGCCGCTGCAAGGTACTACGCAGTGTTTATGTCTTTGAAGGAAATGTGCTCCGTTCACCACACGTGTGTTTGCATTTCTTGTCTTTGCTGTGTCCATTCTTTCAAGTGTTTTGAATTTAAAATCAGACATGTAGAGGATGTAAGGACATCATCCTTAACCTCACTCACCCACGCACCATCCAACCTGTCTCTATCCCTGCTGTCAGCTCCTCCCTCCCTCCCTCCCTAAGTCACTTTTTCTTGCCACTATATCTAAATATATGGTTATTTATGTATCAACTGTTGTGCAAACAACATCTGCCTGATGGCCTAATTAGGATTGAAGTGTGTGTGTGTGTGTGTGTGTGTGTGTGTGTGTGTGTGTGTGCGT
>NC_045750.1:14666092-14669281 GCF_008692095.1 Etheostoma spectabile | reverse complement strand
GTGTGCGTGTGCGTGTGCGTGTGCGTGTGCGTGTGCGTGTGCGTGTGCTCTCTCCTACACTCACTCACACATGTCATTTTTTTTATTTTTATGTTGCCGCTCCATCTGTAATCCTGGCCAATCACTATTCACCTCCACACTCTTCATTTCTGTCTTGTCTGGCCCCCCCTCTGTACCCTATCGTAGCACTTTCCAGGCAAGGCTCTCTGTTAAAGGAAACTGTGGAGCCAGAATGCACCAGCTTGGCCCCTCATCGCCTCACCTCTGAACCAAGGTGTTGTTTGCCTCCGAGGCCTCTGCTCTCTTCCCCCTTTTTGCCCTCATCAAACTGAGCTGCCAACATAAAACCACTGTGACAGAGAGAGAGCCATAAACCACCATCTCTCTCACCCTCTTCTTTTTCTCTTTCTGCATCACTTATTCCTTAGTTGTTCCTTTTTGCTCTCTTACAATCACTCTTCTTTCTGCTCACTCCCTTCTGTCTCCTCGCATTATTTTTTCACTGCCCACGTATCCTTACCTGTGAGACCAAGTGAGAACAGGAGAAAGTTTAGGAAGAAAGTATGAGAAGGAAGGAAGGAATGAAGGAACAATGCGACAGGGGACAGGCTTATGGAAAGAGTGAATGAATAAGTAGGTGTAGTAAAAGGAAAAATCTCCAATTGTTACATTTTTGTGTTGTATGGGTTTTGTATGTAAAGCCTATTTCCAGGCTCCATGGCTCTGTATTGCCTGCGGTGCCCTTATACAATCTTTTATACTGACTCAAGGACACATGTACACATACTAGTGTAAAATACACATTCACTTTCTTTTTCACAAAAGTAAAAGCCATATCCCTGCAGGTTCGCACACTCACAGATAAACACACATAAGTATGAAGTGGAAGGATTTGAGCATAGGTAATCCATCTTACCCAGCCCCCAACTGCGCCTTAGGCGATGCTTCATGCACACACCCTCCCCAGACTTCCCTCTAGGCCTCGCCCAAAGGGATACCAAGCCATACAGATCCTCAGCAGGGTGCAAAGAAAGCAAAAAGGCTTGTGGAGGCACTGAACATGCTATTTCTCATGTTTTCAGTGCAAGTTTAAAAAAATAAATATGGAAATGGGTTTTTGGGAGTTTCTGTAACCCGGACTCAAATTGCGAAAAAGTTGAAAAACTCCCTAAAAGTTCACTGTAGCCTGTTAGTTTGTTAAGGACTGATATGTGAGTTATTAAAAATGAAATGCATCTTGTAAAAGTCAATCAGTGAGCATTATAACAATACAATATAATGTAGAATAATTAAAAAATTGTATTGAGTGATAAAGATGAGTTTCTGATTTGTGCTTCCAAGTGGAGCCAGGCCAGTGTATCGGCAGGCCGATTATACTGAATGTGACTAGAAGATCCAGGAAACTGCATAGACACAAAATGGAAAAACAATGTTTTACCTGCAATGCAGAGAAAGCATGGAACAGTCTCAATACAATAATGGGCAGAGAGGCTTGGAAACAACACTGCCTACCCATATATACTCTCCTCTTTGCCAATGAGCTAGACCAGTTCTACAGTCAGTTTGACAAACAAACTCATGGGGACAATGTATGCAACCCGGGTTGGGATCCCTTCACACTCACTGAAGGGGAGTTAGTAGGCAGTCATGCTAAGATAAGGCCACACAAAGCTTCAGGTCCAGATTGGTCTCAGAGGAAGAACCACTGCAGGGTGCACTATCAACTTAAATGTGTTTTACAATATTATTCCAGCATCTGCTTGATGAACACGTTGTGCCACTCTTTTGGAAGTGCTCCACAATCATTCCAGTGCCTAAAAAGAGCCGCCCATCCTCACCTCATGACCTCAGACTCGTTGCTCTTACATGTATCTTTTGCATAGAAGTGCATAGAAAGGGTTATACTGTGACACCTTACCCCATGGTCAACTAGACTACCCCCAATTTGCCTTTGTAGCAAGAGTTCCTTAGGATGCTACATAACACACCAAACACATCCAGCAATCTGAGGCTTGTACCAGAATTATTTATTGATTTTAGTTCAGCTTTTAAAACGATCTTGACTGACATTTAATTAAATTGACTTGATACAAATGGACATCTTGCACACTGTGGATCAAATATTTTTGGTCTGTTTAAATCATTTTGAATACTGGGGTGCCTCATGGTTGCGTTTTATCTCCTGCACTTTTTTTCTATGAATGTCAATGAAATGCAGATCTATGATTGCAACTTTAGTCTCTTTAAAGCCTCCAAACACCCAAACCAGGTGATCTCAGTTATTGTGGCTGATTAGACCTCAGGTCAAAGCCAGAGCTTAGTTGGGAGCTTATTAGTTCACATATATTTTCTACCAATAAGAATGGAAAAAAAACATTCATTTGTCTTGCCCTAACTGACAAAGATAACAAGAGGCTAACCGCTAACAAGGGGCTCAGGAAGAGGCCAATCAACCACTTTAAGCATACCCAAACAGTCCTGGGAAGGGGTCTAAGCAGCCGGATTAATTTACAACACCTGTGTAGGTGTTCAAGGCCATTAAGTATGCAGATCACATGGCAATGGTGGGTTTAAGGGTAATTAATCTCATCAACAATCTATTAAGAGACTGTCAGGAGAATGCTTTGCTCATAAAGGCTAACAAGACCGAGGAACTCGTTGTAAACAAACCAATGTGTCAGCCAATTACAACTGAGTGCCAAGCTGTAGCTAGTTTAAAATATCTAGGAAGGATCTTAGACACAAACTTAAATTCAAATGAACAGTCAGTGCAAAGGTTCATGGGACTGTGTTCTGGACTGTTTCTGTTCTGTTTTTAATACTGTTCCGTTAATGTTTTTGGTTTGCATTTATGCTACGTGGGTTTTAGTGTTGTGTGCTTAATTTAGTGTTCATGTTTACAATGTATGCGTGTTACCATGGCCGAGACCTGGGTGGAGATTGATGGCCTCTGGGCAGTGAGTATGTGTTCATTCATCCATCCATCTTCATCCGCTTATCTGGTGTCGGTCGCGGGGGAAGCAGCTCCAGCAGGGGACCCCAGACTTCCCTTTCCCAAGCTACATCAACTAGCTCTAACTGGGGGATCCCAGGTTAGGTCTTCGCCGAGGCCTCCTCCCAGCTTGACGTGCCGGGAACACCTCCCTTGGGAGGTGCCCAGGAGGCATCCTTACCAGATGCCCGAACCAC
>NC_045750.1:14655788-14666082 GCF_008692095.1 Etheostoma spectabile | reverse complement strand
TCCTTTCGACGCAAAGGAGCAGCGGCTCTACTCCAAGCTCCTCACAGATGACTGTGCTTCTAACCCTATCTCTAAGGGAGACGCCAGCCGCCCTCCTAAGGACACCCATTTTTGCCCCTTGTACCCTAGTGTGTGTGTTCAGTTCAACAAATCTCGGCACAGTATATTTTCCGACAACATCACATGCTCGTACGGAAATGTAGGGGCTAGGAGCCAACGCAAGCTCACAAGAAATAGTTCACACTGCCAACAAGATTATACGGAGCCCCCAGAGACAGGTGGTGGAGATGTACGCCACACAAAACCCGGAGGAAAGCAACATTAATAGTTCGGTAACCTTCATATCCTTTGCTTAATGGGTTTGTAAAACTCCTTTCAGGAAGACGATAGAGGCTACCCATAGCAACGAGAAACAAGAGTTCTTTCACAGCATCCTCTGCCATCTTACGAGATAAATTCCTTTGATTTGTTATTAGTGACTGCTTTTTATGTCTATTTAAGATTTAGTATTTATTAAAATTTAAGTTTTTTCATCCAAGCTGTTTATTCACGTATTACTTATGTATTGTCCTCCTTGTTGCATGTATTCTAATCAATGGCAGAGAAAGAAATCTGTAAAGCCAAAGAAGAACTTCCAATAAAGCTGTTTATTCTACTATGCAAATAAAAAGATCATCTATCATCATCATCATCATCATCATCACCATCACTACTATACTGTATCATTATACAACATTTTATTATTTTGCAGACCTCATGACAGCAGCTGCATCCATCATTTACACAACATCATTTGTATCGTCAGCTGCAACTTTTCCAGATTGAATACAGTAATTAGCGAAACATGTCTGACACCCTTCCCCCTCTGCGTTCCTTCTCTCCCTCCCAGTGCGTCTGCGGTCCGACCGTCTGTCTCTCATAGAAGAGTGCATCGCCCACTGCTCCACGGCCTACAAGCAATCCACTACTCTGCTGAATCTGGCCTCACTTCTCAGAGTGGCAGGTACCTAAAGACGCATACACACAGACACAACTGACCTCATCACAGCACCTTTTATTTATATATGTATGTATTTTTGTATCATTTTTGTTTTCTCATGGGGATTAGGGAGACATTCAATGAACATTCACTGATTCTCTAGTGTCAGATTCATTACAAAGCTCATGAGATTAAGGGAGAAAGGAGCGCCCACACAAGACACAAAAACGTACCCCGGCATGCGTGGGTACTTTCACTGAGCACACTGACAGTTCTCGCACAAGAGGGAAATTCATCTTCATGAGCAGCAATGCAGCTTGCAAGCAAAAATCCATCCATGCGAAGAAACGCACACCGCGTAGGAGCGAGGAAATTTCACTCCCGACTGTATGACAGTGAGGTGCAAGTCTAGTTCTTTTTTTTTTTTATACTTTATTGTAGTGTTTTCATTTGGGGTCACATGCTTGTTTTTTCCTGTTGCACTACAATTTCTCTTTTTTTTTTACAATTTAATA
The DNA here is from genome assembly GCF_008692095.1 of Etheostoma spectabile. NCBI lineage: Eukaryota > Metazoa > Chordata > Actinopteri > Perciformes > Percidae > Etheostoma > Etheostoma spectabile. The sequence goes on along the minus strand of NC_045750.1, from coordinate 14,664,588 downwards.
TTGTTTAATAATACTAAAGAGAAAAGAAAAGAAAAGAAAGAAAAAACATAGTTCCAGGCTGTTAAGTCAAATTTGTACACCAGGATTTGCTATTTGATATAGATGCAACCTCAAAAAATGTCACGATAATTGTAATTTTTTTTCAATTTACTTTCATTTTTATTTATTTATTTACTGTTCTTCATAGCTGAGGAAGTTTTACGGACCCTATTATGCATTTTGAGAATGCTGCATCACCTATTAAAATAGTTTTGAGTTGTTCGCTGTACCTGAAATCCAGGCACCCTTTGCTCGGCCTCGTAAACCTGGTTGTTGCTTTAAAAACAGATACAAGATCTTTGATCCTCAAAACCACTTTTAAAGCTGACAGATGCTGGAAAGAGGCTCTCAAGTTAGTGTCCAGTTCCATTTGTTGATGTTTTTGCAATGATAATCTAGTTATACTAAAGTCCTTTTTCAATGATGTCCCAAAAAAAGAAAAATCTGAAAAACTTGGACTAAAAAAAACAGACATAAATGCTTTGACGAATAACTTGGCAAGTATCGTACAGCATGTAGAGGAAAAGGTGAAATTAAACATTATCGTATACACTCGCAAAAATTACCCTTTTCAGTTTCTCTCTCTTCATGTTTTTCTTTTCTTTCTTTCGGAGTTGACCAGAAAAAAAAATGTTTACATTAGTCTGCTTTTGGCTTTCCCAGAGCGGATTCTGTTATATTTAGTTATGTTTTTTGTGAGCTTTCATATCTCCCATTTGGGATTATAAACTGCGGAACAGTATCACTGCGAGCACACACTGCTAACAGCTAACTGATGAGTCAACACATGAAACGTGAATGATGTTGGCTCGGTTTGGATTCATTTTGAATTCCTAGTTAAAATTCATGAAGATAAAATAAATATAACTCCATATTTTGTGTATTTAGACCCCTCCTACCACCCACAGCCACCCTCTAACACCGCAACATGAAACTGACACCATGTGGGAAAGTTTAAGATGTCATCCTGTTACTTCTCATGCTCTGACATGACATGAACATTGCTGTCTTTCTCTCTCTCTCTCTCTCTCTCTCTCTCTCTCTCTCTCTCTCTCTCTCTCCTTTCACTCTCCCTTCACTCTGTATCTCTGTGTTTGTTTTTATCTTTATTTCTATGAGATAGACTTTCCTGGTGTCTATCTGTCTCTCCATGTGTATTGCTTTCCCCTCTTCTGTCCTCCATCTCTTAACTTGTAGCCCGTTCTGTCTTATCTCTCGGAGGCCTGTCACCAGCTAAAGGAAACCTGCTAACCGGCCTTGTGGCAGTTCTGTGTCTGTGCTGCTCACATTCAAGTCAGCAGGCAGCTCTCGCTGTGTGGTCGCCAAGAAAAAAAAAAAGAAGCAGAGGGAGATGAGAAGAGGAATAAACACATTTTTAAATAAATAAATGCAGGGGGGAGGCTTTTGAAGGGCGCATATCTCCGGGACTCTGTGGTGAATATTTAATGCCTGTATCACCAGCACACCGGTTAAAAACCCCCTAATGGTTTGGTGTGCCCGCCTCGGTCCTCAGAAAGGCTCCGTAAATCATTCTGTCTTATGGAGGAGAGAAAAAGTTGTTTTTGTCTAAATCAATCAATAATTATGATATTCCAAATGAGAACTAAATTGCTGCAGACAGGGTCGTGGTGATCCGGAGCCTCGGGAGTTCATTTTGTGTTCAGAGCTCATTGTCTCGAGTATTTCCTGTTTGGTGTTTCCCTGACATTTCTCACCTTTTTATCCCCCCCTTTTGATTTGTCCGTCAAACGACAGGTAGAGGCTTCGATTGAAAGTAAATGCCAGATTATTTCTTAAAAGCATTTGGTCTAAAAGAAAACGCACGCACACACACACACACACACACACACACACACACACACACACATAACCCTCTATTATGAGGTCTTGACAGCTTTTGAAGACACCCTGTTCAACCATCACCCTGAAAATATTTGACAACACCTCTTTCCTTCGCAGTAAACACTGCATTTCTATCTGCCACTCACTTTGCGCCACCACACACCACACACACACACACACACACACACACACACACACACACACACACACACACACACACACACAGACCAATCCAGCGCCATCACATTTCTTCATCTCCACAGGCGTCCTTTGATCTGCAGTGTGCAGGTTTGTTCAGAAGTCCTGTTTCTGCCTCTGCCTCTTTTGATCGTCCCGTCCTCTATTTTATTGTTTACTGAACTTAGTCCGAGATCAAAGATTATCCTGAGCCGCCACTTGAATGTTAACACCCCGGCCAATCCCACCAATACTATCAAACTGAGATTTATTCCTGTTAAGCAAGGCAGAAAGATGATATATATATTTTTTTCAATATTTTATGTTCCCTCTTTTAGATGAACATACGTGGCAATAACCTCATTTAAGGCAGACCGATTAATATGTAGTCTCAGCTAATACAGTTAGATGGCCTGATGTTCCAGCCTTGAGCCTTTTTGAGTGTGGTCGGATGGAGATTTAATAAAGAGTTGTTGTACGTGATATGCAGGATTATGAGAGTTGTTTTTTAGTGTGTTAGCTTTGACATGTTGACATTTCCCAAGATTAAAAAAAAATAGTATTTGTGTGTTGATGTCTGCTTGAATGGATATCTGTCTGTTTGTGTCTAGGCGATGACAAGGATGCGCGGAAAGGCCAAGTGCTGACCCTCCTGGCAGAGCAGGCTCTCCATTGTCTGGACTTCAAGGCCTCCTATATCCACTGTCAGGACCTCATGTCTGCAGGTATGTAACATGTGGCACAGCACACAGGCAGGTAGTTGACAGAGCTATTAGAGTGCACTGAAGCCTGTTAAATGTGAACTTGCCTCCAGTCTGTCTGCATTTTGCTTTATTTACTTCAAACATCATTACATGATGATGGCAAAGCTTCTCCCAAAAAACATTCATTATCTGTCAAATTCATTTGGATTTTTAACAACCTGGCGACAGAGCTCCACCATAGTCACTGTCATAAAAGTGATTTTTTTTTTTTTTTTTTTTTTTTTTTTTTTCTTCTTTTTGCCGTTCTTCTCTTTGCCAACCTTTGGTTAGCTCTTCTTGTGAATGATGCAGTAGCAGCAGTTTCATGAGCTTGGCTCATAGAAGGGACCGTGTCAATCAAAAGTGAAGGGTTCTTTTTTTTTTTCTTTTTTCATGTCAAGGAAATGACTGACAAATCCTAGACTATCATCCACTCACATGCTGTCCAAGGCACGCCACAGTCAGATTTAGGTTACACTGGTATTTAATGATCAAGATACAGAATAGCGTCACATCACTGCATTGACTTTCAGAACATATTTTGCTCATACGTATTAAATTCCCAGTTATTATTTACTATATACAAACCTGAATATCTTACTACTCACATCTGATTGACCTGAGGTTCAGTGCTTTGCGATACCAGTCACCCTTATGGGATTACTGGTATAGCTGATCTTGGTAATTGGTGTCTGTATCTGTATCTGTAATACTGTATCTGTATCCTTTTTTGTGTTGTTGTCTTATGGACTGTGAGTCTAATAATAAAGGCTTTCTTACTAGAAATGAATACACACATTTTGAATCCACATGAATGTATCACCCTTAGATATGATTCCACAGTTTACCAGCTATATTATGTAGCTGCTGGTTTAAGGTGGCATCTACAGTATGTGCAAATCTAGTGTCTATTGTTGGCTGCAGACTGCTGTTTAGAAAACATTTTACTCACTTGTAAGTGTTGACGTCTTGGTCTACGTCTTTTTGGTTTTCTATTGGCAAAAGTTGTTGATAGTAGCTGGTACTTTTTCTTGGTATCACCTTGGTCTAAGTTCCAAGCGAGCTGAGACGATACTAGAAGGTGGACCTCTGATTGGTTAGAGAGTATCATCACTAGCGCAACACAAACACAAACCCGCCATTTTTATATAGCGCAATTTTTTTTTTATACCGCAAAAACAGTCCCAGATTTAAAACATTTGCAGCCCACAAAACTGCGCTGTACACTACTACGTACACTACGCCACATATATAGATATGATACGAGTACATTACACCGCTATACTATTAGGGTTGTACAATTAATAAACGGGCAGATATTCCTCTGTTTTTTTGCCGATAACAGGATACAGCAAGTGTCCCGCTAAAGATGATGATTGTGTCATGTCAGTATTTCTTGTAGGTTTGAGCTCTCTGGTGTTTTTTTAGATTGGTGCTTGTAATGGTTTGTCTTATGGTTTCAAACACTTAAGAATTTCTCGCTTTGGGCTCCTTACATTCTTCCTTGGATGGCCTAAAATGGAGTTTGACTGACTCTGTGTCTGTTTTGCACAAAAACAATAATTAGGACAACAATGTCACAATAATCTTCCAATCTATACTGCCAACTCCTCAGAGTTTCCCTGAAGGGATTGAAAGTGGTCACTGCAAAGTTGATGCTTTGTCTGACCCCGCTTTGTGTTACGCCGCATTAAAAATGAAAGTGAATACAATTTCAGTGAGTCTTCCTACAGTGCTGAGTAACCGGAGACCGCGTGGATGAGAAAAAGGTGTCTGGAAGAAAGAGAAGGTGTAATCAGATAAGCACCGGTGTTCTCTGTCTGTGAACGCAGTGGGAATAATTGAATCTCCAAGAATTAAGTCAGGCGGCCGTGTTGCTTTTTGACTGTGATGAAGCTGGAACAAATGTGATACAGTTATTACAAGGCAATAGCTTCTTCAAGGGGAAGCATGTTTTAGACTTAAATATATATTAATACCCCAAGGGCTTGGAAGGGTAGACTTTATTGTTTCATCAATATCTCAACATTACATCCTCCACATCTGCACGTTCTTAGATTTCATGCAGCGTGTGTGTGTGTGTGTGTGTGTGTAGTGTGTGTGTGTGTGTGTGTGTGTGTGTGTGTGTGTGTGTGTGTGTGTGTGCTTTCCCTAGTGCGTTTTTATGCCTCAGTCTTCTATCTAATTCAGAGTAGATTAGCCGTGATAGAAAGACAGAGGTAGAAAATGAAAAACACTTCTGCTCACCTATATTTGGTGATATGTTTGTTTTTGAAAAGAGTAAATTTGTGTGTTTGCATTTGACAATATGACCTTATATTTTGCTATCTTGCTGGATAATATTTTTATCAATTCTTTTATTGCAAGTTGCTGTTATCTCCTGCACTCATTCACTTGAATTAAAGACACATTGTCTTTTTTTCTCTTTTTTCTCTCTTACTGTCACTCTGCCTTGCCTCCCCTCTTGTTTGCCTCCATGTGTCCTCCCTCCAGGTTACAGTCCAGCGTGGGACGTGTGCAGTCTGCTCGGTCAGTGTGAGGGCTATGGCGACCTGGAGGCCCGCCAGGAGCTTTTAGCCTTCTCTCTCACCCACTGCCCCCCTGACAACATCCACGGCCTCCTGGCTGCGTCCAGTGACCTGCAAACCCAGGTCACTCTTTACCTCTTGTCATGGTTTCATCAATATGGCTTTCTATTAAAAATTTTGCAGTATATGCATTATTTATCTTTTTACCACTGGAGCCGATGCCAGTATCTTGTCATTATCTTCAAATTGGAAGAATGTTATGCAAAATAATCAGCTAAATATACAAACGACCATAACATATAATTTGAGAGACCCAGCCAGCAGTGGAACCATAATTATTAGCACTAATTGCTTATTAGTTAAATTGTAGTATGAATATTAAGCTCATAGTCTAGCCCACAACAGACAATCAAAACCCAATGTAGTTAATGCATCATATCATATCCTGTCCTACATGAACAGAACTTTGTTTAATTTCAAATAAGTTCAAGTCTGGTAACTTTTTTTATTTGGTTATTTATTTTTTATTATGTTTTTGGGTTGTCTGTCTGTCCATCCCATTCTTGTGAGCGTTATATCTAAAGAAACTCTGAAAGGAATTTCTTAAAATTTGGCTCAAGCATGAACTGATTACATTTTGGTGGTCAATGGTCACTATCACCTCACATCCGTTCCATTCTTGTGAACACAATATCTCCGTAACACCATGAGGAAATTTCCTCAAATTTGGCACAAACATCCACTTGGACTTACGGATGAACTGATTGGATTTTGGTCATAACTCAAGAATTACTACACAAATTATGACAACATTTCACTCAAATGTCTACTAGTATCAAAGGAAAAAGTGATGACATTTTATATCCAAAAGGGTCAGAGGTCAACTTCACTGTGACATCATAATTTTCTGCGAAAAAACACATTTCTGTCTATTTTTCAACGCCATAGGTCAGGAACAGAAGGGGGCACATTTGGTCGGATACTGAATTGGTCTGGTGGATACTGATGTTAAAACTGTGGTGATTATATAGATCTTCTGTGCTGCCGGGTTGAAGATGTGAATGAAGCATCAACGTTTCTCCAAAAAATACACTTAATACCTTTGATTAAATTCCTTCAAAGTCTGGATAGAAATGGACATAATCTGCAACTTGAATGGTTGGCGAACAAACACCGCAATGTGGTCATTTTCGTTTCTTTTGTCTTTTAAGGAACACAGTGAAAACGTCTTTCTTCACCATTGTGCTATGTGTCTTTCAGTCATACCAAATTACATTTCAATTTATCCACGTATCTAATAAGATTGCTCTGCTCAAATAGCAGGTTGTATAATGATATAAGAAGTCTCAACTTTTGTTTTGCTTCTTCCTCTCTATTTTTGCCCACTAGGTTTTGTACCAGGCAGTTAACTATCAAATGGAGCCTGTTATTACCGAGAGTGGACGAGAGGCCGACGAGACAGACTCTGTAAAGGTTTGCGTGTGTTGTTCCCCATATGTTTTTCCTGCATGGTAATGTGCTTTCTCTTTGTCTGAGTTGTAGTCTCTTCTGCTATGCCTGTCTGGGTGTGTCTCTGTGCTTTTGTTTGGTTTGTGTGCTTTCCTATTGCTCCATATTTGATGAGGTGTAAATCTAGTGTTAAGGTTGCTCCGCTCGCTTGGTTTATTTATGCCTCCCCTTCTCCTCCCCTTCAGCACCGCCAGCTTTATGATGCCTTGAGTGGCTGTTAATGTTTCATGACTTGCATTGCATCCCTTTTTTGTGTGGATGGCTGCTCATTTGAAATTGTCTGTTGTCATTTTAGGGTTGTATTGATGTCCCTACTCCTCACTCGTGTATATTTAAGCCCTAGCTATCTGTGCGTGTGTGTGGGTGTGGGTGTGGGTGGGTGCATTTTACCCACCTCTCTTTAATATCTTCCTGTTTTTTGTTTGTTTTTTTCAAACATCTTGAGTGTATATGTGTTTGGGTTCCTTTCATTCCCTGACCCTCAATCCCCTGCCAAATAAAGTATTGATGAAAGACACTAAACGATTTGGCTCTGGCCTACTGGCTTTCTAAATTTGGTTTTAAAATCCTTTTCAATTGTGCAGCAACCAACATACCATGAAAACTGTTGGCACGCTTTCAAAAATACCCCAAGTATATAATTCACACGTCAATGCATCATGCCTTTGTTCATTTTTTTATTTGAATGATAATGAAACCTAAGTTAGATGAGAAGATTGATACCTGTCAATGACTGTCAATCATGAAGCTTCAGCAGCAAGCTGATTGGCTCCTACCTGCACCTCTAAAGCTCACTAGTTAAAACAATACATTTTGTTTCTTTAATCTGTACAAAAACCCAAATAAATAAGTTGCCATTTAATTGGGGTTATGTGCCAGACTATTTCTAGACTGGAAGCCATTCCCAGTTAACCAGCAGAAGTTTGGCACATAACCCCCCATAAAACAGTATTTTGTTAACTTCAGACTGCTGTTTCTCCCTGCTTCTGCTTTTTATGCTATGCTAAGCAAGCTGGCTACTGGCTGTATCCTTATATTTGACGGACAGATACTGTACACAAGTGGTATCTATTTCATTTAACTCTTTGCCAGACAGCAAATACACATAACACAAACAACACAAAGAACCCTACGGTTATTAAAGTGGTCCTCTCAAGTACCTAACAGAACACAACCATGGCTAATACCACACTGATACTCAAGGGTCCACAGCTTCAAAATTGCCCTTTGGTCCAATATAACATTACAGATGTAGCTATCAGAGAAGCCCTGCTTGTTCATTTGTAAGGAAAAGATGTGTTCAGAGGATTCTGTACTGTACTAATGTGGGATGCTCTCAAGTAATAGAGCTTGAAATCCACAAAAATATATATATATATATATATATATATATATATATATATATATATAATAGTGAGATATAACGTGGCCGTCATGTTTTTTTGTTTTTTTTTTATCCATCCTGTCATCCGCTTGTCCCCAGGCCTGCGCTCCCTCCGTAGGCTCCCCTGTGGGGGCAGCGGGGGACCTGCTGCACAGGACTACAGCTAAGACCATGGAGGTGCTGACCACTACAGGACTGACCACTAAGGCTGTACTGACCGCAGTCAGCGACCACCGCTGGTGGAAGGAGTCACTTAACTACCTTCGGCCGCTGCAAGTAAGAACACTTTGGCTGTTTTATTTTTAATTTATCTGTTCTGATTTTCTATGTCAGGGGCAATAAAGAGCCTAATGAATTAAGTAACAAACTCACTTCTGTTGTGTGTGTGTGTGTGTGTGTGTGGTTTTTATGTGTTCAATTGACTTATGTGTGTTTACAGACGCATTAACAGTAGTGTGCTGTAAAAGGCATGATCAAGCAGCCAACAATAACAGAGTAATGATATGCTTCATGCTGGATTTTTAACTCTACTGGTTCCTGAGTGGCACAGCGTGTGTGTGTGTGTGTGTGTGTGTGTG
>NC_045750.1:14650785-14655778 GCF_008692095.1 Etheostoma spectabile | reverse complement strand
TCTGTGTGTCTGTGTGTCTGTGTGTGTATAAAGGCACGGTTACATGTCAGCCCCTGCCGCCATATCTCGCTCGCTTTTGCTCACAGACTTTTATAGGCCTCATCAAAAAAACAACCAATCAAAAGCTCATCTCTTGCATAATTAATTGGCCCGTCTGTTGAATATTTCATAATCTGGCGGTTGCTGGTGGCTGGACTGCCTCGGCGGTCGCCGGGGTGGGGATTGATGGCGTCTCTGGTCTCAGCAGCGATTTGGGAGGGCGGCTCGTGGTCGCAAGTTTCTTAGGCAAGAGAAAAAGCGAGAGGATGTGAGCTTTGGGACAGAGAGAGATGACAGTGCTGTGGGCATGTTGTGAAAGTTTAATGATGTTTTGATGGATCCTCAGGGTCACGACGCAGGAGCCACTAGTCAGGATGGGGCGTGTGAGAACTCCAACCTGCAGCGTCAATGCTGTAGCCCTTTTTATCAGGAACTCATTGATGATCCCTGTGTAGAACTGGTGAGTGGCTGAAGACTAGTGTGTCTTATAGCTCATTATATTTCTTGCATTTGCAATACTGTTGTCCTTTTTTTCTCCTGTGTTTGCCTCAGGTCACCGTATTAAATTACTTAAAAAAAGGATTTTCTCCTATGACTTAGAAATTCCTTAAAAAGGGATATTGATTTTGGACTAAGTACTTTTATTGCCAAAAGCAATTTTGAAAGTGCTAACAGTGCTTTTCAGGGAAAGAATGATGATCTAAAGAGCAATTGTACAATAATAGCAAACAAAATGGGAGATATGGTCGAAAATATAACACTAACAGAAGAAGTACCATATGAATTAGGTGGAGGGGAAGGGCATAAAACTTCACAAGCAAAGGATGTCAACGGAAGGAGTTATGGAAGTAAAAAAGACGAAAAGTAAGAAAAGGAGTAGTTTGACCTTTATGCCTAGAAAATGGTTGCCCTGGGCTAGGACTGGGCTTTTTTACTCCCAGACACAAATCATGTGGATAGCTAAAAGAGTGGATGCAAGGGGAAACAGAGAAGGCCGATACATCTCTTCTCATGACATTTTAATAGGCCTCTCCAAATCCCTTCCTCCTCTCCATCCCCAGCGTTCATCCATCTTCCATCATCCATCTACCAATAATTGCTCTCCACATCCATCTGTCTATGAGCCATCTGATCAATGAGATTGGGTCTTACCTTAACTGTTCCAATGACTGAAGTAGGGAGGGAGGGAGGGAGGAGAGGCTGATTGAGAGAGAAAGAGAGCCAAAAGCAACAAGACAGAAAGATGGATAGAGCGAGAGCGGCAAAGATAGACAGGAAACATTGCGTGTTGAAGCGACAGCTCTGAGGCTGGCAAGATCTCAGCTCTCATTGTTCAACTCTCAGACAGAATCCCATAAATGAATCAATAGGCTCCGTCTTAAAAGGCTTTATTTAGCTCTGAAGTTCATTTGTTTACTCCAGCTCTCATCTGTCGAGTCCTTAATCACCGTCACCTTAATCACATCTCTGTGTGTCATCTTCTGATCTGCTCTTCTAAGTGTTTGGATTCCCTGAGAACAATGAGTAGTATTAGTATTAGTATTAGTATTCATTCATCACTCTCTTCTCTCTGCTCGCTCTCAGAGTCAAGATGTGTACTCATCCTACAAAGACGTGCCTCCGGAAAACTTTGCTGAGGTTTTGCTGAGGACCGGCAAAATGGCTGAGGCCAAAACTGAAGGAAAAACCCTGTTTCCTGCTACGGAGGGTAAGCATTCCGAAACACAAATGACACATAGTTACACCCACCCAATAATTCTGATCAAAATATGTAGTGCAAGTTTAGTGCAACTGTTGGGCAAATCGGGCCCTAAATATCCATTTCACTTTCATAAGCTTTTGTAGTGCAGTTGGAATATTTTGTGAACCACTGTCACAATTGATTTAGCAAACTCTCGCACGTCGGCTAATGAGTTTTTCCTGAATTTAGAAATGCTTTTTCTGTTTTTTAATTAAATCAAAAAATTCTGAAAGTGTTCAAGATAGATTGAGTGAGGGTTGTGTAACTTTTCTGTTTCTCAGTGCCCTGTCTCAGGGAAGCTTTGGTGTTTGCAGAAAGCGCAGCGTTGGTCCGCTCCCCTCCCTTCCTCCTGTCCTCTCATCTCCTCATCCCTCTAGCCAGGGAGCCCATATGTGGTAGACTAGGGAACAACATGGGAAGAATAGCCTCCCATTGATTAATTAATGTATTCCCACGCATCCCACGGCAACAGTAAATAATGACGCGTCACCATAGCGATACCGGAGAGATTGCATCAAGTCAAAACATCAAGGCCACGCTGCGTGATGGATCACAGCTGCTCGCTAAAATCAATGCCACTACAAAAATAAAGAGCAAATGTATGTGTGTGTGAATACTAATGCAGGGACACTGAGGAATGTGAAAAGCACACTTTGACCATGGATTGCTAATACGTAGATATGCATACACACATCTGTCCCACACACATACACATTCTACCAAATCCTCACTCTTTTTCTCACTGCTGTTGTCTTTCAAATGAATATCTCTTCTTAAAAGTCACCTTCCCTTCGGAGCTGCCGCTGAGTGCGACGTGTCGAGAAAGAGAAAAGCCGGTCTGAACGGTATCACGTCCGATAACAACCCTTCGATTAATGACTTGCGTATTGGCCCGACACGCCGGCTGTCCTCAAAAAACAGACTAAGAGATGGCCTTTAAGAAAATAAATATATTGATTTTTCACCTGGCCCAGATAAGGTGGAGGTAATTAATGATGACACAAGGGAAAGTAACTCAATGGGATTGAGCTGAGTAAGGTGCTGAAACGGGCACTTGGTGTGAGGGTAAACAGAGGGACGGACACACACACACACACACACACACACACACACACACACACACACACACACACGCATACAGAGCATGGAGTGCTGCCATTGGCTGCATGTCAGTGTCAACATAATCTGTTGTTTTTCATATTGCCGTCACAGGTAAAATAGTAATAAGTCACTTTCTCACTGTCTCACTAACAATGTGCCTGATTTAGCTGACACAGGAGCAAGAGTGTTTTGAGGCACCCACATGCACAAACACAGTCTCACACACCCACACTCCTCTATGTGGTGTCTCTTTATCACTCTCTTCCTCACAAGCAAGTACTGTGTGCTTTTAAGTTGGATATCTATTCTGTGTGTGTGTGTGTGTGTGTGTGTGTGTGTGTGTGTGTGTGTGTGTGTGTGTGTGTGTGTGTGTGTGTGTGTGTGTGTGTGTGTGTGTGTGGGTGTGGGTGTGGTGTGTGTGTGTGTGTGTGTGTGTGTGTGTGTGTGTGTGTACCCCTCTGGTAATTCCTGTCCCGATGGTATCAGTAGCTTTAGAGAGGCGTGCAATCAGCTCATTCCGAGGTGTAGCTCATTGAAACCCGGGGGGGTTAGAAAAGGGGAGAGAAAAACGGGAAAAGAAGAAGGGTGGGCACTCTGCTTAAGAAAGCTGTCATGGCTCTTTAAGCTGGCACACCATTCCACCCGTGCTCACACATGCACACACCAAACCTCCTGGTGTATATGTCAGATATTGGTCCGTGTGCGCGCATTTGTGTGCATTTTGTTCTACAGTATATGTCTCCCTTTGCCCCCAACCCCTCCTCTCTCCCAGTGTCCATGCTCCACTTTTCTCCACTCTGTTCCATTTTGTCTCAGGCTTTTATCACCAACACAGGCTTTTGTTCTTGTTTGGTCTGAGACTACAAAGTCCTTCTCTCTGCCTCTGCTTCTCTCTGCTCTCTCCGACTGTGAGTGAGTGAGTTAGTGAGTGATTAACTAAGGGAGTCTGTGCGTTTGCAGTGTTTGGTGTTGATCTACATTTAATCATATGGTATGGTATGTCTGTGATTAGGCATCCTTGTGTCTGCCAGTTGTGTCCATACAGCCAACAGTTTGGGATAAAAGTCCATTCCCTGTCCCCAAAGCTCCGTCTAGACTTTAAATCCCATCAGACCTAGGGACACCAAAAAAATGGGCCATGTCCCAATTCCATATTACTTACTAATTCTAAGCATGTTTCTGAGTTTAAAAAATTGAGAAAAAAAAACATTGGACAAATGTGAAAATCATGTGTTCTAAAATAATTGCTTGATTGTTCAACCTTGTTTTTTTAATTTATTTTTTTATTTTTTTACTTATTTATTTATTTATTCAAAAGGACAGTGCACATTAATTCAAATTACTGTAAATGTGCCAGTGTTAGCGAGCCGGCTAATTTTCAACTGTAGTCCTTTGTTAATGAGAACCATGTATTGACTTAGTCAGTTGTTCCCAGATGTCAAATCAGCAAAAAAATACAATTTACAAAAGCAAATAAAAAATACACAAAACAAATAAACAAAAACAAGACACATTAAGAAGACATCCGCAACACAGGAAAGGCCATCACCCATGGAGATTAAGACAGGTACAACTTCACAGATACAACAAACAACATCAACAGACACTCCTATTAACGTGCAGAATACATGGTGTGATGTACTACAGATACTAAGAATGCAAAGTGTCAACATGTCTGGCTGCTCTAAAGCCAGTCCTTGATGTTGGGAGAAAGTGGGTTGGGAAGTACAACTTCTTATCTGATTTGGTACAGTGTTCCAGAAATTAGGAGCTCTTACAGAGAATTGTAGGTGACTAATGGCGTTTTTTCCATCAATGGTACCTACTCTTCTCGCCTCGACTCGGCTTGACTCGACTCGACCGCGGTGCCCCATCCTCCTTTTTCCAATGCAGATTAGTTTCGCCTCATGCGTGAGGCGAGCGTGGCTGGTCGTCTTAGCAGGAAATTGCCTCGACACACACACACACAGACCGTCAAAGGTGTGTTATTTTTGATTCTCGGCATGTGGCCGTTTGCCAGGAAAACAAATTGTTTCAAAAGAAGCTGGAGGCTTTGTTCATGACACCCCCCGTTTCTCATTTCACCAATCAGTAGTCTGCAGGTTTTCACGT